>NC_132912.1:23828117-24132676 GCF_047675955.1 Chlorocebus sabaeus
ACTGTCAGAAGAGAAAATAAAGGATGAGAAAAAGCAATATTCAAAGTGAAAATGGTGAGAATATTACAGAACTCAAGTGGTTCCACACTGGTTCCTGAATATGATAAGTAGATAATAAAATAAAAATATAAACTCACCCAAGACCTACAACTGTGAAAATGCATAACATTAACAGCATAAAGAAAATTTTATAAGCTTCCAAAGAGGAAGGCAAATCCCTATCAAGGAAGGGCTGTTAGATAATACACTTGGCATCTGCAACAGGACATGACATAAGACAGTGAAATATCTTCAAGGTACAGAGGAAAATAATTGTCAGTGTAGAATTATACCCAGGATAAAATAAAAGAATAAACAATGGCAAACTTTGACTTAAAAAGAATAACAGTATTTACAACTCTGACTTCACAGTTCAAATGTGTCCTTGAGAAAGAAGGAAATTAAATACAGAAAAGAATGATGAATAAAGAACATCATAAAAACAAATGCAAGTAAAAGTAATATTAAAAACATTTAACAATGGATATTTAAGAAAAAAGATGCAAAACAGTGATAACAAGGGACATAGGTTGGGAGGAGGAGACGTTGAATCCTTGGGTTATTTGGAAAAACATTAAAGATACTAATTAAATCTAGACTTACTAAAATTAAGATTCCATGTGAAACTTTAAGGGTATTATGAGAAAAGAAGTGGAATGTATAATTTGGGAGAAAAATAAAATATAGCAGAGAAAATAAAAAGGAATAAGGAAAATGATTAATTCAACAAAAGTGAGGTAAGAAGACAAAAAGGAAAAGCAAGGTAAATTCAATACACAAAATAAAATGACAGTAATAAATCTAAACAGGTAAGTAATCACAGTAACTAAATGCTTTAAACATACCTTGTAAAAGAAAAAACCTTTCACAAATAATCTATAAATTAGTAAGAATTTAACAATGTTGCTAAATGAAGTTCAATATACAAAAACTAACTGGGTTTATATAATATGTAATGGCAACAATTAAAAATAAATTTTAAAGAACAGTATCATTTAAAATAGTATCAAAAAATTTAATACCAAGGAATAACTCTCATTACAATATGCTGGATAGCAACACATATATCTTCAGTAGTATACATTCAGTATACATTCAGTAGTATACATTCAGTAGAAACCGCACTTCAAGTACCCATACAACCATTCTGTTTTTGACTTTCAGTACAGTATTGAATAAATTACATGTGATATTCAACACTTTATTATAAAATCAGCTTTATGTTAGACGATTTTCCCAACTGTAGGCCAATGTAAGTGTTCTTTTAAGTTAGGCTAGGCTAAGCTATGATGTTCCATAGGTTAGGTGTGTAAAATGCATTTTTGACTTATGATATTTTCAACTTGTGATAGGTTTATCAACATAACTCCATTGTAAGTCGAGCATTTATCCATCCATTCATCTATCTGTCTCTCTATCTACCTACCTACCTATGTACCTACCCTCTCTCTGACTACCTGTCTATCTGTATATATATGAATAGCTATATAGTATATATATGTGGATATCTATATATACACACACTATATATACTATATATACATATATACTATATAGTTATCTATATACACACGCTATATACTATATATAGATTATACATGGTATACTATATGTACTATATAGTATATATGTACATATCTATATATACACACACTATATATACTATATAGTATATATGTAGATATCTATATATACACATACTATATATACTACATATCGATTATACATAGTGTATATTCTAGTCCATATACTATATATACTCTCTCTATATAGATTATACACTATATATACTATATATAGATTATACACCTAGTAAGTGCCTGTTTAATTATGTCTATGTATATATAGATTATACATAGTATATATAGTGTGTGTACATATATATAGAGAGAGTATATATATAGTATATGAACTACAATTATGCATCCAAATTTTGGGGGGCAAGAAAGAAGGGAGTGAGACTGGAGAGGGAAAAAAGGGGAACTCAGTTTTGGCCAAAATGCCCCATTTCTAAATAGAAAATAAAATTACGGTAAAAGTTACATTCTATTAAGATATGTTCATTCTTAGTTATAGGATTTTCTGTAGTCAAGTGTATTTCAGACTGTTTAAAAAACGCAATTTAAAAAAGGGAGGAAAGCTAACCCTTACTGCAATGTGAGGATGAGAAAGGGAAGGGGAAGCTGGAATTAGACGTACAATTTGGGAAATGGATGTACTGTTCCATGCGGGAGATGGTGAAGGCATGAACCAGGGCTATGGCAGTGGGAGACTGGAACATGAATGCTAGAGACACTCAAGAGGTGGAATTATAAGACACTGCTGATGGCCTGAATCTAGACACAGGGAAGTGAGCAGACTCGGGATTCTGAAGTTTCTAAACCTGCTTTCTAAGACGATGCTGTGCCATACGCTTTCTGAGATGTGTAAATAGAAGAAGTGTGCATTTGGTATAGCAATAATGGGGAGGAATGGAGGATGAAAATATTGTTTAACACTTAAGCTTGATGGGGTAGTGCATGCCTACAGTCCCAGTTGCTTGAGGGGCTGAGGTGAGGGGATCGCTTGAGCCCAGGAAGTTGAGGCTGCAGTGAGCTCTGTTTGTGCCACTGCACTCCAGCCTGGGTGACAAAGCAAGACCCTGTCTCAAAACAAAAACAAACAAACAAAAAACCCACTTAAATTTGAGATACTATGGGAAACCCAGGTGGATGTTTCCATAAGACAATTGGAAATACAGATCTGATTTAGTAGACACTTATATTAAGTGATGAAGTTACACAAGATTGCTTAATAAAAGACAATGAAGAAATGATAATACACATTCCATGCTTTTGCTAGTGTTATGACAGAATATATGTATAATCTATAACTAGTTGTATATACACAGTCACACTATTACCTCTAGCATGAGTGAGAGTTAATTCATGTGAATGCCTTATAAACAAAAGATCTACTTTATATGGTATCTTTCATTGCATTTGGCACAGGCCATAGTAGGAGCTTGGAATAGGGGTAATAGATGAAATAATGAAACTAATTATTCTTGTTTCCTTGGTGTTTTTTTTAAATTTAAAAAAGCTAGCTCTGTTGAAATAGTATAAAATTCACATTACATACAAGTCACTCATTTAAAGTGCACAGTTCAGTAGTTTTTGGTGTATTCCCAGAGTTGTGCAGTCATCACCACCATCAATCTTAAAAGATTTTCATCACCCCAAAGAGAAGCCCTGTGCCCACTGGCTATGATGCCCAACACTGCCTCCCATCTATCTTCCACTCTAGCACTAGTTAACCATTCACTTATTTTCTTTCACTGTAAATTTGTCTATTCTAGATAATTCTATAGATGAAACCACACAGTATGTGGTTTCTGTGTGTGTGTGTGATTGTTTTTTTTTTCACTTAGCATAACATTTTCAATGTTTCTTCATGAGTTGTTTCCACTTTTTGGCTATTATGAGTAATGCTGTTATGAACATTCATGTGCAACTTTTTGTGTGGACCTGTGTTTTTCTCTCCTGGGTGTAAACGTAGGAAAGGAATTGCTGGGTCTATGGTAACTCTATGTTTAACCATTGAGGACTGCCTGACTGTTTTCCAAAGAAGCTACACCATGTTACATGTGCACCAGCAGCATAGAAGGTTTCAAAGTCTCTGCATTCTCTGTAGTACTTGTTATTGTCTGACTTTTTGATGATAGCATCCTAGTGGGTGTTAAGTGCTATCTCCTTGTGGTTTGGGTTTGTTTTTCCCTAATGGCTCATCATGTTGAACATCTTGAGCCTATTGGCCATTTGGGTGTCTTCTTTGGACAACTATCAGCTCCTTTGCCCATTTTTAAAAACTGGGTTATTTGTCCTTATATCGTTGTAATAATTCTCTGTGTATTATATATACAATTCTCTTATAAGATACCTGATTTGCAAGATAAATAATTCCTTTTTTTGCTATTTTTTTTTGTTTCACTATAGCCCTTCTTTTTATACACATAAACCTTGTCCTGTCCTATCCTTTTCTTCCTCTCTGTAATTATCTATCTTTAAATAAGATCTTTATGTATATAATGGTTTGATCCTGTTTCTCTCACTTAAAATTTTGTGGTAAAATTTTTCCTATATTGTTCAAAATATTTGGAAAATATTTATAAAATGGTTATAAATCCTACTATGTAATTTATATATCATAATGTATTTAATTATTTTTATATTCTTGCACACTTATAAAGTACTTTCAATATTGTGGTATTATTATTAAGGGCTAATAAACACATGTATAAATACATGTTGGTCCAGATACCTAAGTCTATCCCTAGAATGGGTTCTAGTTAAGAAGTAGAGTAACTGGGTCCAAGACCATAAACATCTTTCTAGACTGCATGCAAATTATTTTCCAGAAAGTTGTGTCAGTTCACACTCTCCCAATAAGTGCCTGTTTCATTATGTCCTTATCAGCACTGTGTTATTTTTAATCAAGTAGTAACTGTGTGAACATTTCTCCCTGATGCCCAGATCCTGCATTTACTTAATGCTGAGCCCGCAGCTGTCAATTCAGAATGATGCAGTTCTCCCAGGAAGCATAAATTCTGACAAAGCTTTCGCGGTTTTTGACTTTTTAGTGATTTCAAAATTCACTTAAAAAGACCGAAAACAATTAGCAGATCATTAGCAGGCACTTTTTAAAAGCAGCCCCCCCAAAAATTATGTCTGAGAGAGATGGCTTCTGAGCTGATGTTTTATTTTGCATATAGGAATAGTTGACAAAAATGAACAATTTAAAGGCAAGCAGTACAGTTATGGGAGGAATGAGTGGATCATTCTACTCCCATATCTGGCTAATCTCCTTGAGGGCAGGGACTCCAGCTTGCTCCTCCAATGTGGGACCCTTCACAGAACAGATTCCAGATGGGCGGATCAATGTTGGAATCCAGGTGCTCCTGTTTCCTGGCTGAGTGACCTTGGGTCTGTCTTAATGGTACATGAAGCACTTAGCACAGCGAAGAGCATGCTGGCTTCTCAATATATGTTAGCTATTTCCCGTGACTGTTCACTCTGTATCCCTAACCGGACAGCAAGCACCGGGGATGACCCAAACAAGTACTCAATGTAACTATTGCATGAATAAGTTATGGGAAAACTTTTTAAAAATTTGCTTGGAAGAAACGTTCCAGTTTTCCATAGGATGAGCCACTCATAAACCTCCATTTCAAAATTAATCCTTCTCATGTTTGAAATTGTCCTGTGCTCTTATCCAATTAGGTTTCTTCAGTAAGATTTTACTCTGAAATAAACCATTATGTGTAGCCTGACATTATTCTTGCAGGGATATGCATTGTTCTTTAGTTCTGTTATTTTAAATCATTTAGTAGATAACCAAAAAAAAAAAAAATCACTTAGAGTCTGATTTAATCAAGAAGTAGAGGATGAAGTGTGAAACATCCAGTGTTTTTCTGATCCTCGGTTTTGTTGAAGGCTGCAAAATGGTATCAATTAAGTGACCTTTCCAGGTCAGGATTTTATGGCTCTGATAAATTCCCCAGGCTTAGCACTTGTCAGGGAAAACACGCAAGTGAAAATATGAAGATTCTTTCTCTCTAACTACATCTTTCCAATAAGTAGATGAGATCATGGATTTGAAAGTGCCTCAAGAAAAGTTTTATAAATCTAAAACATTATTATTATTATTATTATCTTGTTGTGATAACAGCACAAAAAAATGAAGAACTTAAAATTGAGGCTAAGTTTTTTTTTTTTTAATCATTTCATAACATCTTACAGCTAGACAGATTGTTAGAGATTTTTGTGGTCCTAAGCTCTTTCTTCTACATAAAAAAGCATTAAATTGCTTAAGATCACATCATTTAAAACTAAAGTCTTGTTACTCTACATAAAGACAGTGGATGGTAAAATTTAATAATTTAAAATATTCTTGAATGACTACATTATTTATCCCCACAATGCAAAGAAAATATAAACTTATATTCATATATTTCATGTATAATGAGTTTGAGTACATTTTAAATGTTATTGTCCCAAGGTAAATTTTAGAAATCTGAAATGAGAAATTTCATTTATGAAGTCTTTGGTGGAATTGATCATTTTGGTGTTTGGAAAATGTTTTTGCTGCATAAGCAGGGCAAAGTTTAAATTCTTCAGGCTCACTGCAATTTACCGAATAGCCCTTTCCTTCAGAGAACTGCTTACAGGAAGGTACTGTCTTCCCTGGAAGTTAAGTTACGTTGAAATTTAAAAAAGTTAATGAAGTCTTCTAGGAACTCCCTTTCTTTCCTGTGGGGTGCCATATTTAAAGTTATACTACACCCCTTAAGCAAAACTTTAAGGCAGTTATTTCCTGGTAACCAGCATTTGCATTACCTTGAGCTGTAAAGATCCCCTCTGCAAGGTATTGAGTGACATTTTGAATATATACAAAACAGTACTAGGTTACAGTTTTTTATTTTTTGCAAATATTACTTTGATCCTTAGGAGAAGCAGTTTCCCATCCTCACATTTCTTGTTGTTGTTTGTTTGTTTGTTTGAGATGGAGTCTCCTCTGTTGCCCAGGCTAGAGTGCAGTAGTGCTATCTCGGCTCACTGCAACCTCCACCTCCTGGGTTCAAGCAATTCTCCTGCCTCACCCTGCCAAGTAGCTGGGATTATAGGCACCTGCCACCATACCTGGCTAATTTTTGTATTTTTAGTACAGATGGGGTTTTGCCATGTTGGCCAGTCTTGTCTCGAACTGGCCGGGTGTGGTGGCTTATACCTATGATCCCAGCACTTTGGGAGGCCTAGGCAGGTGGATCACTTGAGGTCAGAAGTTCATTTGTTGACAATACTGTATTTAAGACACAATTCTCCTTTGTCCAACTCTATGTGGAATTCCGAACTGAGTGATGGTGTGAGAAGTCTAAATTACTATAGGGAGCTCTAGAATACACTATATCTTATCACTATAATTGGAAAGGCAATTGGACAAATGGTTGGAGACTGACATTTCTGCATTGTTTATCACTAACTGGAGAGGCATAGTCAGAAGGAGAATGGTAGAAATCGGCCATTGGGCACTGTTCTTTATGCAATAGAGCAGGGCGCGTAGAGATTCTGGGAAACAAGTAAGGAAAAGAGAGGAAAGTGGAAGAAAGGATGAGTCTGCTGTTCTCAGGTTGCTGCACATACTGCTATCCCTGCTGCCAAGAACTTGAAAGAACAATGAGCAGTGCAGACTATGTATTGCAGAAGTACTTCACATCAGATAATAGTTGGAAAGTAGGATGATTCCTTTCCCCTTGCAAAAAGACAAAGTGCTAGTTCTTCCAAAAGCCATACTCTAAGAGTATTATGTAATAGTCATTTTAAATGATTTGAAATAATTTTAATTGGTACTTACCTGGGAGGCTATATCACTTTTCATTTCACCAACTCTCCCAAAATGAGAGTGAATTGCCTCTCATCGGCAGCTGCGAAAGTGTGATAAGACAGGATGATGTATACAAATGATTTCTTCTTCAGAAGAATCCATCCAGAAGAATTGTCAAATTATTTTTAAATGGCTGTAGTTCTTATTGGAACATTGCAAGAGAAGTTTAAAGTCTTCACTTGCGTTGTGTGACATTGTTATTTGGCAATTCTATCATAAAATCGTGGAATGTTTGAGCTGGGATATACTTGAGGCGCTGTCTTTTCAAAACACTTAATTTTCCAGATGAAATAAGACAGATCCAGAGAGGCTAGGTAACTTGAGGAATAAAGAGTAAACTCAAGGATAAAAGGAGTTGTCAGAAATCCAAAAGATCACAGTTTTTATAACTGTGAAGAAGACAGAAGGGTATTTTAAGATCTCTTCAATATCAACAAATGGGACATTAGAGGTGAGAATAATGGAAAGAAGGAAACAGGTTTTTGAGAGAAGAATCGTTTCAATGACTTTGGTTACAGTGTTGAAATAGTACTAGTCTCATTTTGAGGTGGTTGACAGAAGAGTTTTTGGATGACAGTAATGCAGTTTTTGTATATGAAATATGGGGCCAGATGTGGTGGTTCATACTTGTAATCCCAACATTTTGGCAGGTTGAGGCAGGAGGATTGCTTGAAGCCAGGGGTTCAAGAACAGCCTGGACAATATAGCTAGACTCTGTCTCTACAAAAAATTTAAAAATTATAGCTGGGTGTGGTGGCATGATTCTATAATCCCAGCTACTTAGAAGGCCAAGATAGGAGGATCAGTTGAGACCAGGCACTCAGGCATTCAAGTATTCAAGTGAACCATATAAGTATATACATATGTATACACACACACGTAGATATACATACGTACACACACACACGCACACACACACGCACACACGCACATAAAGTTTCAAACCATCGAGACAAATTGCCATGTACAATGGCATCAATAAAGGTATTAGGTAAGACATACTTTTTTTGTGTCTACAGGCAAAACTTTATTTATATGTAATAAATAATATATATTTTATATGTTATGTATTACATAACAATATTGTTATATATTTATGTATCATATAAAAATAATATATAGTATAATATATGAATAATATATATTATATAATATATAAAATATAAATAATGTATATTTATATAATATATAACCTATTATAAATATTTAAAAATATATATAGAGAGAGAGAGAGAGAGTGCGCGCACCAGACTCCCATTCTGAACAACTAACTGGGAAGGGCTAAAAGGGACTAATTAGATGCAAAGTGAAAAATATTTTGCATTTATTTAAACCCTAGATTTTGAGTAACTCATATTTTCCAGATTCCCTATTGGTAGTAGCCCCAGTAAGAGGAAGGAATATAAAGGAAGAGTCAGCAATCTTCGCCTCTGTGATTTGGATACGGAAACCAGGACTCCAGGCATTCAGTGACAGAAACCAAAACCCACTTCCATCTGCCCCAGAGCACCTTCTTGCTCCTTAGTGCTTGTTTGATCACAGTACAGGCGACCGGAATCAGCAGGGGAGCATGAAGGGCCTTGGTTGCCTTGGCAATAATTTGTCCTTTGGCAGGGCTTAAGGAAGTGGGAAGGGTCGGGGGAAAGGGCTGGCCACACTCTTGAAGAAATCACAGCTCTGTAAGCTCTCTTGACAAATGTCATGACCTGGTGACTATTTCCTTGTCCTGTGAGGAATTTTCTGATAGCCCTGGGATTATTTTGCAGCTCTTAGTCTCAACCAAAGATGTGAGCTCATAATGACCACGTCCTAATAAAATCTCCCTTATGTACATAATGTGTTTTAAATGATTGTCATTATACTGGTTTGTATTACTTTATTCATAGAAATTATAGTGTTCCATTTTAAAGTATGGATTATTTGCATGATATTAAAGCAATCTTTAAATTGATTAAGAAAGCAATTGAGGAATTATTGAGCAGGCTTTCTGTGGAAAAGGATGCTGGCGGCACGTCATATCCACTCGCTCCTTCTTTCTTGGGAACAGAATCTCTATTTTAGCAGGGAGCATGGCCACCCTGATAAAAGACTGCATTGTCCAAGCTCCTTGCAGTCAGATAGGGACACATGACTAGGTTCTAGCTAAGGCAATGTAAGCAGAACTTTTGTTTGGGACCTCCAGGATGTCTTCTTGAAAGAGTGGAGTGTGCCCTTTCTCTACCTCTTCTTCTGAATTCAGGGGAGAAAGATGGAGTTCCAGGATCAACCTTGAACCCGAATGTAATAAGGGAAAGATGTGTAGCAGTGAGAGATGACGTGGACCACTGACACCAGTGAGCTCCACACCAGCCTTGGCCCCGCTGCTGCTGGACGTCTTTAGGTGACAGAAAAATAAATGTTATGCTCGTTAACTTGGAGATCACTAGATATATTTAGCTGAATGCAATCCTAAATAATATAGATCTTGAAATAGTCTGCAAATACTTAGCTCCTGTAAGAAAATCATCAAGCAAAAAGTTTTGCCCATAGACACAAAAAACTATGTCTTACTTAATACTTTTGTGATGCCATTGTACATGGCAGTTTGTCTTGGTGATTTGAAACATTTTATGTCATAACATTGAATTTTCGAACCATATTGCCCTTTATATGCTATATGGAGCCTTGGGAGAAATACCAGACCAGTACTTCAGGAGCCTGAATTCAGTGCCACCTGAGTTATTTTTTTTTAGTGCTATGCTCTTGAATAAATCATCCTGATCTCAGTTTCTCTCCGTGTAAAATAAAACTTCTGGACTAAAGAATTCTCTAAGCTCTGAAGATCTATAAATTTAGGATAGTGCCTATTTCTTTTTAAAACCACTAAAACTGATTCCGGGCCCTAGTCATACATGTAAATATACGTTCACAAGTACTTACAGAGTGTCTGGTATATGTACAGAATTATCCAACTTTTTATTACGTGGGGTATGTGTGTTTTGTGGGGAGGACCACAAAGCTCATCGTCAAAGAGTCTACATTTTAATTATGTAGAAAATGAGGCAAACATTGGAGCATAAAATTCTGAGTAAATCCTGTTTCCTGACTCCAAGTTCAACACTCTCTCTTCTATTTCATATCCCTTATCTCACAGAGCTTCACATATTAAACTGACAGAGGCCTACTAGCTCTGTGGTTTACAGAACTCTTTTAAAATTCCAACAATTTTGTTTAATGCCATGAAAAATACAGTACTACTCTATGATTACCCATCTAAGACTAATCCACTTGCTATGATAACAGTCATTCAACCTCTCTCTAATTAACATTAACTGTGCTTCATCTCACTTTTAAAGCTGTATATCCATGAGGGCAAAATATTCTATTGTTCACTGACTACCCACGTATTAAAATAGTTAATGGAACAATTAAACCAGAAAACGTTTTTGTGGAGGAAGTGAGTTTTGATCCAGAGTTTTAGGGAGGTGATAAATGTGGGTTGTCAGAGAAGTGAGGAGGTTGCCTTAAAGGGCGTGAACATTATTTGCAAAAGCATCAAGCTGCGGATGATCAGTAGCACAGGGCAGATGGTACAGGGTGGGGCTAAAGAGAGTGGGATCTCAGAGCTTTCCTGCTGTTCCTTTGCTGCCTTGGCTTTCTTATTAGCATGAAATACTCCCTTTATGCCCAGTGTTTGTTTGGAGTTGGATGGCACTCATGTAGAAGAGAGATGGATAAGAATATGATGCTGGTGGAAGTAATTTTAAAGATGCAGAGCTAAGAACAGCAAAATCATCACTGTGAGAATGTGTCCCCTTTGTACAAGAGATATTCCATTTGCATATTTAGGTTTCATGCTTCACTGTGTGCTTATGTGGTGTGGGTGAGATAAAGTTGCAGAAGGAACTTAGCATTGCCCAACTTGTGAAAATTAAGTCAACCGTGACTTTCAACTAATAAAGTATCTTCCTGGGCTTAATTTTCTTGCAGGTGTGTGTGTGTGTGTGTGTGTGTGTGTGTGTGTGTGTGTGTGTGAGAGAGAGAGAGAGAGAGAGAGAGATATTAAGTGAAGAGAAAGTAAATAGGCAGCCTATTTATTGCAAGCAAAGTGTTTACCTGTGTGTATCATCACTGAAATTATCAGTTATTAGAAGTGGAAAGTCATGTGTTTTAAGTGTCAGTTCCAGTCAACTTCTTTTGCAGCACAAACCTGCCCAACAGAGTCATGATGGTTCCTAAGCACTGATTTGGACATGGTCACAGGAATACAGCACAAGAATAAAGCCCCATGTTCATATGGCACAGTCTACAGCAAACTAGACTGGCCAACTCAAAAGAATGCATGCAAACCACAAATCAGAGTGAGCACTGGTTTGTGTTTTCTAAGAGAGGCATGGGAGCAACTCTTCTTCCTGGGCCATCTTCCAAGGGTCAAACACAAATGATGGAGAAAACCTTGAGAAGCAGAAGGAAGCAGGGACTTTTCCATTTGGCCCTCCTTTTAATAGCCAGTTTCTTGGATTCCTTTCCTCCATGCTCCTCCATCTACCCATTCACACATACACATATGGTTGGCATGAATTTGCTCCACAACAAATACAAAAACATTGCATTGCTTTACATTTCTATATGTAATAAAAATCTGTTTTCTCCTGTTAGTTAGGTTTTACCTCTGACACCCAACATCAGTCATAATGGGAGGCCTGTTTACTTGAGGGAGGCTTAAGAGTCTCATGGTGTTCTGCAGTTCAAAAAATTAGGAAGGGGCCTCCAACTCTTTAGGCCATCAGGATCACCCCTGAGATGCGTGTTGTCCAAACCCTTGGGGCCTAAGCCACTGAAGGAGGTACTTCTCCCACTGCTTGGAATGTGGCCATCATATTCCAGGTCTCCTGAAGCCCCTGCTTCTTATGTTCAGGCTACAGCTTCTCAGACCATTCCATCAGATCTTCTAGACAATAAGTAAGAGCGGGTGCAGGCACCACAGCTCCACACATTCACCACTCATCTCCTTATTCAGTCCCCACTTATTTTCACTGCCTAAACTCAAAACCATAGTCTCCATCCCTTTCCTATCAGGGACGACCCACCTTAACTCATCTCTTTAGTTTGTAACAGACTCCAAACCTTGCATAGGGCTTTTTTCAGGTTTCTGGCAATTTCTGGTTTCAACTCATGAACTCAAAACTTCTGGAAGCCCTAAACTCAGAACTCATGGGGCTGCACTACCTAGAAAAAGAACTAATAATTTTGCCATATATACATATAGATATAATATATATTAATATATATAATCTATAATCTAATATGTGTTAATATATAATTTATATATAATATATAATCTAATATATATATATTAGATCCGATTGCAGTAGTAGAAACAAGGCATAAACTTTATTTTAATAGATTATCTTGAACACACACATATCAGAGTGTGTAGGAATTTGTGCCAACAGGGAGCAGACAAACAGGAATTGTTTGACTCATGGAAAATTTGCAAAATTTATATTTGTCTTTATTGTTGTTGCTGATGTTGTTTTGTGTTAGAAGGAATGAGATTTTTCTTAAGGTCAATTTGACTGATAAATCAAGTCAATAGCCAGAATCAACAGGTTTTTTCTGCATCACAGACCTATCAACCTTTTGTTGCATTTATCAGGTTGGGGTAATTGTACTTCCATTCTAATGGTGTGGTAGAGAACAATATACCCCTTGATTGCTTAAAGAAACAAAATGCTTGGATTAAGTCTCCCACAAGGATGGAGAGGTATTTAGCAAAAGCCAAATAAAGGCTTTGTTTTTCTCACAGAGTTTTGTGAGAATGAGAGTGAAACAAGTATTTATAATAATGATATGTGTCTTGAGAATGAGCCCCTCTAGATTACTAAGTTTATCCTTTGATCTGAAAACGATGATTGAAAAATCAATTAGCACATATACCATATGTCTAAATTTAGCCTAAATTAAAGATGAAGGAAGCACTTTTTTATTAGGAGTTATTAACCTATGAGTCCCCAAATTAAGCAGAATTTAATATAATTTATACTTGCATCCATTTTCTATTGTTATAGTAACAAATTGCCTGTGAGACAATAGATAAATGTCTTAAGCATGCTTCACCTGGGTCTTCTGTTTAGATTCATGCTTCACCTGGATCCTCTGCTTAGAGTCTTACAAGGCCCAAGTCAAAGTGTTGGCAGGGCTGTGTTCCATTCTGGAGGCTTTGGAGTAGATCCACTTCTAAGCACATTCAGGTTGTTGGGAGAATTCAGTTCCTTACGGTTGTAGGACTGAGGTCCTGCTTCCTTGCCTGCTCTCAGGACAGCTGGGGACCACCCTTAGCTCCCAGAGGCTCCCTCTGGTCCTTGCACATGGGCTGCTCCATCAGGTGATTTCCTCCATCTCAGAACCAGCAAAAGTTTGAGTCCTTAGGCTTAGAATCTCTGATTTCCTCTTTTGCTGCATCTCTTCTGCCCCTAGAAGAGATGGCAGAGAAAGGTCTTCACCTGTAAGGGCTCATATGAGTGGAATGGGCTCAGTTAGGCAATCCAGGATAACTCCCTCAAAATCTATAACTTTAATGACATCTGCAAAGTCCCTCTTGCCATGTAATTAAACATATTCATAGGTTCCAGGGGTTAGGGCATGGGTATGTTTGTCAGGGGGTTCGGCCTACCAAGATACCTTTTGGTAGAAAAATAAATATAAAACATTAAACCCACCTACTTTTAAGTTAGAAAATAAAGAATATAAAAGTATTCAATAAAAGTGACTAAAATATCAAAACTTTGTTTTAGCTCCGGGTAATGGAAACCTGGGATGGGCTTGATAGAATGGAGCAATATGAAATCTAGAAGAAATATTTTTGTTTTGAAAAGGGGTAGAAGGGAAGGAGAAAGCTGCATAGATGGAGAAGAAAAGAGCCATAGAAAGAGAAAGAGGGAGGAAGAAGAGAGGCGGGGAAAGGAAAGGAAGAAACTGAAAAGAAAGGCAGAGGGCTGATGAAAGAGGAGGGACAGGCCAGGCATGGTGGCTTACACCTGTAATCCCAGCACTTTGGGAGGCCGAGGCAGGTGGATAGCTTGAGCCCAGGAATTCAACACCAGCCTGGGAAATACAGTGAAACCCCATCTCTACAAAAGATACAAAAAATTAGCCCAGAATGTTGGTGCACATCTGTGGTCCCAGCTACTTGGGAGGCTGAAGTGGGAGGATCACTTGATCTGGGGATGGTAGAGGTTGCACTGAGCTGAGATCATGCCACTGTACTCCAGACTGAGTGACAGGAGTAAGACCCTGTCTCAAAAAATATATGAATAAATAAAAAGAGGAAGGACATTGTATAAAGGTTAAGAAAGATACATAGAGATATGTAGGCCGGGCGCGGTGGCTCACGCCTGTAATCCCAGCACTTTGGGAGGCCAAGGCGGGCTGATGATGAGGTCAGGAGTTCGAGACCAGCCTGACCAACATGGCGAAACCCCGTCTCTGCTAAAAATACAAAAATTAGCTGGGCGTGATGGTAAGCACCTGTAATACCAGCTACTCAGGAGACTGAGGCAGGAGAATCACTCGAACGTGGGAGAAAGAGGTTGCAGTGAGCTGAGATGGTGCCATTGCACGGACAACAAGAGTGAAACTCTGCCTCAAAAAAAAAATATATATATATATATTTTACATATATATACATACATATATACATATATATGGAAGATATGTAAAGGAGAAAACAGGTACAAAACAGGTACAAAAAGGCAAGTGAAGAAGAAGAAAGTGTAGAGGGCTGTAAAGTGAAGGTTAACTGTGGCGTGTAGGGCATTTATCATCTATTGGGGTGACATATTATCTAATTTTCCTAAGATAGCTCCAGATAATGCTAATTGTCCTGGCATATTTACTAGTGGCATCTTTTTCACTCTCATAAATGTCCTGATTTGGACAAGGTATTACATAGTAATCCTTCCTTAATAGGGCTTCATTTGGAAGGTACATTATCTGTTTACCATTTTTTGCAGTGTTTAAGATGTTATCGGGAACATCTGCTCCACGTGAGTTGGTCTCAGAATTCAGCAAAATGCATGAAATTTATCAGTGACTGACTTAGGTCCTTGAATCAAGTTTCCAATTCCTGCATGCACCTTTTGTTTCTATTTGTCTCTGACATTTACTGTCTGCAAACACTATTAGTGGTATTAGAAAATGTCTGCATCTTTTCTTTTAAGCTAATTTTCTTTCTCCACTCGTAATATATCCTTACATAACACATAGTTTAAAGTGTAATCGTATGCTTTTTGGTGGGAGAGAAATGAACGCTCACTATCTCTTAGATGTTAACTCAGATCATACTTTCTTGTATTTTAGTTTTTTTACATTAAAATGTCAGCTTTTCCTTATCTTTGCATCCTCTTTAAATGGTTTAAACTCTTAGAAGTTAATTCTTGTTTGCATGCTAGTTAATCTATATTGATGAACACAAATGTAAATAATAGTGATAAATAAAAGAACATCTGACCAATAGAAAAGCTAACTGGCTTTAATGAGTCTGTATTTCAGATTGATTTTGGTTATTAAACCACATACAATGCTCTTGCCTTCCACTAATTACACTAAGCAGAACTGGTTATTTGATGATGAGATAGTTTCCATTTTGGTTTAAATAAAATTGATTTCCATGAACTACAGTTTAGTTCTGAATAATATATGCATTTTTTGGATTGCTAAGCATTTAGGAAATAGTAGATAAGATAAATATTCAATTTGCCACAGATGAAAATAGCAGAGTGGTAAAACGCGGATTTTTGAGTCATGCAGACTGAGATCCAATGCTGACTTCGTTCCTTAGGAACTGGATGACCTCGCACAAGTCACTCATTCTTTCTGACACTCAGTGTTTTTATGGACAAAATGGGGTTAGCGGTATCAACCTGGGGTGGCTAGTATGCTAGTATGTTAACCTCAGCCTCTGCATCTAACTGTAACCTGAACCCTAATTTTGTGATGTAAGAGTGAGTTGAGTCTATCTTGATTTAACGTTCTTCTATATTGCACTAGTTATATTTGAATTTTTTTTTTCAGTTACACCCTCCAGGTCTACTAAAAAATGTGTAAGTAGTTCATATGATTATTTTCTAAAGCAATAATAAAAATGCTTTTTAAAAAGATTAGAAATTTGAAATTTTATAACAGGTATAGAAAACAATAGCATTTTATTATTTACATTAGATTTGACATGTCAATAGCAAATGAGCCTTTGTTGTAGTTCAAAGGTCTTGCCACTAAGAACTTGATAGTTATTCTTCTCAAAAGTAAGCTGGGCATGGTAGCATGTGCCTGCAGTCGTAGCTACTCGGGAGGTTGAGAGGACAGAATTGCTTGGACCCAGCTAGGAGTTCAATAAAAGAAAACAGCCTTGACTGGCGATTTGAAAGCACGGTCAGAACTCCCTGCCTTTCCTTTTTGTGCCTGGTTAATGACTCCTCCTCTGAGATGCTCTTGTCCATGGTGCTGACCTCCAGATTCAAGCTGTGGATGGAGTTCAAGCAGTGGACGGCCAGGGTGTCCCTTCCATGCTGGGAACATAAGGAGCGTCCTGTGGTGTGTAGTTGCTGTTCTTCTGTGTTCAGTCTGTTGTAACTTTAAAGCTCTTCTTCAACTCCTCAAATGCTCCAAGGACTATCATATTCTCGGTTACTGTTCTATAAAGTCTCCATATACAATGTTCTGTTTCATGCTGTGGGACAGAGCTTCATGAACTGTTTCTCTGGTCCAACTCACTCATGGTTGTTAAGAGTCAAGTGTCCTATAGTGTCCTTCACTCATTCATTCCATAAAATTTTACTGCCCTTTTATATAGACTCTTGTCATGGGCACTGTGGACAAATAAAAGGTGAATATGACTTAGTCCCTGACTTTGAGATACTTAGAATCTGGTGAGAGGTGAAGAGGGAGATAAGCCCACAAATTCAGGAAAGTGAGGCAGAATTAAGTAACTTTATAGGACAGGTGCAGTGTGAACCTACGGTGATTCTCAACCCTGACTACACATCGGAATCACCTGTAGGGCTTTTAAACCTCCTGCCACACATGCTTCATCCCAAGCAAATTCAGAAGTTCTGGGAATGATGAGTGAAGGCATCAGTGTTTTTAAAGCTGATTTCAGTGATTCAATATGAAGACAAAGTTGAGAACCACTGGCTAGGAAGAGCCTGAAAAACTCTCACTGGCTCTGTGGCAGGTTGATAGTAAAATCTTAGGTACCTTTGTTTCCATTGATTTGTTGCACCTGTCCTCATATTATTATTGGACTTTGATGTCCCTTTCTTTCGTGTTGATAGGGAACTTGTGTAATTAGTATATACTCAATAAACATTTGTTTGTGGATAGATGATACCCATTTTTAATGCTTCCTTCTTTTTAACAGCAAACATTTATTGAGCATCTACTATGCCTCGGGCACTGTACTGAGTAGTGGGAACAGAGCAGTAAGGATGATTGTGTCTCTGCCTGGATGCCTTGTGTTTCTCACATTGCAGCTTCCCCTCCAGCAGAACCATCTGGGGAGCTTGTTAACAGACCAGGCTCTTGAATTCCTCCTCAGCCTATTGACTAAGTCTTTGAGGGTCAACTTTAGTAATCTCTGCTCACAAGCTGCCGGGATGATTCCTGTGTGCACAAAAGCCTGAAATTGCTGAGTAATGGCACATGCAAAGCCATGACAACAGGACAAAGACAAGTGAAGAGGGCTTTGGGTGTCACATCAGAAAGGGTGACTTCCCCTGGGGGGAGGTGGCCTCTAGGTGATCTTAAAGGATGACTGTTTGCCCAGGAGAGAATGGGAAGGAAAGTACTTAAGGCCAAAGGAAGATGACCTATGAAGTCACAAAGACACAATAAATACAGCATGTTGTGGAGAACGGAGCCAGATTGTGAAGAGCCTTTTGCAATTTTAAGCTAATTAACCTTTATTGATTTTCTGCAATGTTTTAAGCCCTGTGCACAAAGACAGTAATAAGCTGCTCAAGGAACAGGGTGTTCCCAGGTCTGGCTCTGAGCCCTTGTTTAGTTTGGAGTTATGCCAGACTCTGAAAATCTCCCCAAAACACAGAAGCCTTCTTGATTCCTGGTGTTATAAAACTATACCTAAGTGTGTCAGAGTTCTAGCTTAGGTAGCCTAAAGGCACAGAGTTCTAGCTTGGGTAGCCAGGAACACATCCTCTGATACAGTAATAGCAGGTGGAGAAGGGACTCCCTGCTCTCCAAACTTCTGGAGGCTCTAGAAGGAGGCAGAGTCTGGTTTGGGAGGGTGGGCATGGGAGTTGTTTAAGACACTCTAAGAAGTCATGGCTGGTGATCCTGTTAAACTGATAGTTTGGTTTTATAACACTGTGAATGTCGGGCTATCAACATGATGAGTAAAATTGACTTTGATAGCCTAACCTGGAGTTCTAACCACTTGTAACTTTTTGTCCAAAAGTGGAAGCTGTGTTCCAAAAGCTAAATACTTTTGATTAACAATAGTTATGTATGGGTTGCTTAAAAGCAGCTGTCCTCCAGTGCTCTGAGCTTTACATTTACTTCTTGTTACTACTTATTTGCTTTTCTTACCAACCCTCTAAGATATGCTGTATGATTACATCTGTGTCTACAGATTGTGCGAGTTGGGAGTGACAGAGTTGGGATTTCAACCTAGGTGCATGTAATTATTAGAAATGGAGTGAATAGCATCTATGCCGGGCCACTCTTGGAATGAGGCTTTTTCTTAAACTGGTGTATTTTCTCTGCCTTTTTGTTAAATACTTTACATATACATCTCACAGTTTCCACAGGGGTTTAGTTCAGTAATTAAGGTAAGGCAAATTGAAGGTAAATAAAATGCGCCAGATTAAACAGGAAAAAAGATATTACCCTCTTCCTTCTGTCCTGTGACATACATTGATATATGCAAAATCCCTTTCCTGAGTGCTTTTGCTTAAGGATGCCAGATAAATGGGGTAAGGAAATATAACACTATTCAATTTGGCAGGAATCACAGCTAAGGTTGAATATCACATTACTGTGCTGCAAGGAGCATTTTCAGATACATTGACTGTAGGAAGATTCTGATTCTGCAAAACAAAATGTGGAAGATTAGGATGAATTTGATTGAGTTATGAAAACAATTATTATATCTATTCACTTATCACCTAATTTCCCATTACCTGAATAATTACTGGAGACTTGAATCACAGTCTACACACCTAACCAATTGATGGCGCACAGAACCTAGAGGAAGGCAAACTCTCAGCTCTGTTATTCCTCTTCTCCACAGGAAAAATATTGATACTGCTTTGGTGAAAACTTACAGTTCAAATAAACAAAAGGAGAAAACTGCAGAAACAAAGTCCCTTCACAGTGATCTGGAATTTCAGTAAAATACAGATAGGATATATTTGCTCCTTTTTATTAGAAAGATTTAATTATTTGCAAATTTACGATTTTTTGCATGACTTACTATTTAATCCAAGTGTTTTATATTTATTCACTGGGGTAGTCTAAACATGTTCTCTCTTTCCGAACTATTATCAGTCATCACATTCATTTGATATGATTCAGTTATATCCTATTACTTAAACAACCTTCTACTGACTGCCTTCTGTGTACTCAGTATTACATATGTAATCTTTTTGTACGTGTGGTAATTTTGGAAAGCAAGGGGTTAACAACGCCTTGCATAGTTGTTAGGCATTTCAAAATATTTATGGTGAAGATATGAATGTACGTGACCTCTTAGTAAATAGAAATTAATTGAGCTCATGCTGTGAAAATAAATCAGTGGGAAGAAAAATGGTAGGGTTTACTAGCGGAAGTAATTAGATCAAAGAATTCTCTGTTGTACTAAGTTGCCTCTGTTTGTTTCTGAATGGCTGCTAATGTTTAAATCTCTGGGCTGCCAAATTTGAACTATTTTGCCAACAACATTTTCTCTACTCCAAGTGTTACTGGAAAGCTAATCAGATGCAGTAATTGATTTAATGACAGAATGATTCAATAGTTGCAATCTTCCGTAAAATATCCCCCCTTATTTTTTTGGTAAGGTAAATTATCAATTTATAGATCGTCTCAGAAAAGCAGTTCTTTTTGCTCCCTTAAAAAGAAGAGTTCTTTGCAGTCAAATTTGTTTGGGGATAGAATGTTTCACCTATTTAGTGCTGGAGCATAAACAGAGTCCTTCATTGACAGTGAAGTCACTCTTGAGTCGGTTGTCCTGCATAATAATTACATGGCTGCGTAAAATGGCGTGTAATCAAAATGACTCAGCCTTGATAAAAGATGACCATGTCCAGGGCTCTCTGAGAAGAATTTATAGTAGAATTTGTGTGTTTGGCCATTGCTGTGATAAATGGTCTAGGGTTTTGCCTTTAAGAGCCTTCTGTCTCTCTCTCACCTGCCTTTCTCAGCTCCTATCTTCAGTCATTGATGAACAACACAGTTTTCTCCCTTGCAGGTATGTGTGGCATGAAAGAAAGAGAGAGAGAAAGGGAGACAGTGATGATAGGGAGAGAGATGATAGATTGATAGAGAATGAGAAATAGGTAGGTAGGTAGGTAGGTAGATAGGTAGGTAGGTAGGTAGGTAGATAGATAGATAGATAGATAGATAGATAGATAGATAGAGAAATAGATGATTGCTGGAATTTGGAATAATAGACAATAAATAAAAGAGGATAGAAAGATAGGTGATAGAGATACAGATATATGCGTACACACACACACACACACACAAGCACGCACACTCTCACTCACTCACATATACATGCTTAATGACCAGAAAAAGTTCAAAACAGATGTGAAACTGCAGATTTCATGTTAAGGCTAGAAGTCTCTCCAAATACCCACAGGTATTGAGTATGACACAGCATTTGCAGTAAAGGAAAGGATTTGGGTGGGCAGGAGGCACCATCCTGTAGAGCCCTGAACTGAGCTGACCCCCACTTCAAGAACTTGTCTTCTCTACTAACTATGGAATAATTACCAGCTTCGCCACCCCAGGCTTGCCAAGCAGCAGCAATTAGACTCTTATCTCATGCTACATACAAAAATCAACTCAAAATGAGTTAAAGTGTTCAAATAAGACCTGAAGTGCAAAAACCACTGGAAAAAAACATAGGGGAAATTGATGTGGACAATGATTTTGTGGATATGAACCCAAAAGTATAGGCAACACAAGAAAATATAGATATGTGGGATTACATCAAACTAAAAAGCTTTTACACAGAAAAAAAAGGAAAACCATAACACAAACAAACAAACATAGTAAAGAGATAGCCTATGGATTGGGAGAAAATATTAGCAAACAAACCATACATCCGAAAAGGAGTTAGTATCCAAATTACCTAAGGAGTTCAAACAACTCAATAGCCCTTTAAAAAAAAGGGCAAATAACTTGAATAGACATTTTTCAAAAGAAGACATGCACATGGGATACAACATACAACAGGGATTTCCTTGGTGTTTGCATGCCAACAGTGTTGCTCAGTTGTCCCACAGCTTCCAACTTCTACATTTAAATAATTTTATTAGGAATGTAATATGTGTATTCATAATAAAATTTGAATAGTACAAAGATGATACTACATAAAATAAATATCTCCTCCCCTAACCATTTCTTGATCTCCCATTTCTGGTTTTAGTTCTTCTTCTGGTTATATTTGTAATAATACCCAGGTGATGTGTATAAATGCCTACCTTTTGAGCTATCAACCTTAAACAGTATACATTGCTTCCCTGATATGAAAGATGTGGAATTTAGCATACTTGTATTATTTCTTTCCCTTCTAAAGAAGGTTTTGTTCTTACTAATGATTGATTTTACAACTCTATTGAGAGATAGGAAAAAGCGAAATGTTTTTTCTACCTTCACGCACTACTCAACACAGAACACTTCTGTGACCTGATATGTGGAGATTTTTCCCAGTGGACAATTCTCTAGTGGACACTGACTGGGTATCCTACAATTCCATTCAACACTGGTGCTATCTACCTGGAGATAGTGTCAGATCTCGCAGGTCGAGAGACCAGTCCCACAAGACTCTCCACCACTTCAGATACCAATAGCAAATAGCAGATTGTCACTTATACTTCTGACTAACAAGCAACAAAGCAGGTTCCCATGACACTTCCTTGGGTTTGATTAATTTCTGGGACATCTCACAGAACTCAGGGATGCACAATTACTGGTTTATTATAAAGATTATAAAAGATACAGATCAGATGAAGAGGTGCATAGGGCAAGGTATGGGGGAAGGGTGCAGAGATCTCATGCCCTCCCTGGGCACACCACACTCCCAGAACTTCTATGTTTTCACCAGTCAGAAAGCTCTCTGAGCCCTGTCCTTTCTGGTTTTTATGGAGACTTCATTGTGTAAGAATGTTTGATTACGTCATTGGCCATTGGTGATCATTCAACACTGTCCTCTGTCCTGAAGCACAGGAGTAGGGCTGAAAGTTCCAACCCTCTAGTAACATGATTGGTTCCCCTGGCAACCAACTTCCCCCTCCTAGGGGCTCCCAGTTATCAGTTGTCTTGTTATTATGCAAAAGAAGACTCAGTATTCCACAGATTACAAGAGTTTTAGGAGCTGTATCCCAGGGACCAGGGGCAGAGATCAAATATATATTTCTTATTTTATCACAATATCACAATTCTAGTAATATACTTGTATTGGTCCATTTTCATGCTGCTGATAAAGACATACCTGAGATTGGGCAATTTGCAAAAGAAGGAGGTTTGATGGACTTATAGTTCCATGTGACTGGGAAGGCCTGACCATCATGGTGGAAGGTGAAAGGCAGATAAGAGAAGAGAGCTTGTGCAGGAAAACTCCCTTTTTGAACGACATCTGATCTCATGAGACTTATTCACTATCATGAGAACAGCAGGGAAAGACTGGCCCCCATGATTCAATTACCTCCCACCAGGTCCCTCCCACAAGACTTGGGAATTCCAGATGAGATTTGGGTGCGGACACAGTCAAACCATATCAATACTTAAATCTATTTTTCTTAATACATCAACCTTAGGCTTTATATCTAGACTCCAGTATATCTGTAAAATGGGGATAGTAACTACGCCTATTTTATAAGGCTGTTATGATAATTAAATGAGAGGATCCATTTAAAGTACCTAGCAAGAGCCTGACTCACAGTGAGTTCTCAATTAATTTAGCTATTATTCATTGAGGACAGTTAACTAACTGCCTCTAACTTCATCCCCTCACCACTTTCACGATCAACCACAGCCTCAGTCAGCAGCGTGTTGCTGGGGTTGCCTGTAATCACAGCTACTCAGGAAGCTGAGGCAGCAGAATTGCTTGAACCCAGGAGATGGAGGTTGCAGTGAGCCAAGATCGTGCCAATGCACTCTAGACTGGATGACAGCGTGAGACTCCGTAAAAAAAAAAAAAAAAAAAAAAAAAAAAAAAAAAAAAAAAAAACAACTAAGTAACTGTTATCTTTCTTTACCTTTTTGATATGTTACTCTACTATTTCCTGATTGCTGTAGTTGCTGATGTAAAACTACAGTCTAACATCACACTTCACATCTTAATAGTCTCTCTTTTTTCTTCGTTTTCTTGTTTACAATTTCAATACTGCTGTCTCTAGTTTTGTATTTATTTTTATTGAACTTTTTTGGTACTTAGGGTCTATTTTCCTTCAATATCTTTCTATAATTCTTGGAATTTCTTACCTACCACTCTTCGAATGTTGCCTTAGTAACCTTTCCCTAGATCCTGGAATTTCTATTAGATAAGTGATATAACCTCTCAGCCTGTGCCTTTTTATTTTTAAATATATATTTTTTATTTCTAATACATCAAAACAGATCTTTAAAAAAATCTGCTTTTCTTGTTTTATTGCCATCAGTTTTGTTTCATAGTTTATTGTTAATGGGTGGTTTATAAACATAGTTTATATGGATTTCATGTCTTCATTTGTCTCTCTTTAAAGTCTGTTTTGACTGTTTCATAAAATAAATTAAATTCCAAGTCTGGAGAATTCATGTTCCTATTGTTGATGTTTTTTGGCTGTCTTTGTTAAGATTAGTCTTATATTTGTGTTTTGAAATTCAGATTCGAGGGCTCATTTTGAGTGGGAAAATCTTGCTTTTTATTTTGTTTTATCTTTTCTATCTGCTCACCCCTGGGCTCCTAGTTCAGAACCAGATCTTATCATTATGTTTTGAGCTTTCTGATCTGCAGTAACTTAGGAATGTTGCCGTTCCACTTTGGCTCAATTCCTAGACACAAAGCTTTCCCTCTATGTATGCATGCGTGCTTACTTTCTTATCAGCCAACTATTTCAAATAAAGGTGCAGCACCAAACATCAGGTTTATTCATTAATTTTATAATATTTATTGAGCTATCAGTATATTCTAGGCATTATTCCAAGTCCTGGAGGCTTAACTGTAAACAAAACGAAGTCTCTTCCCTCATGAGCTGACATTCTAGTGGAAGAGAGAGATGATAAAAAATAAACATATCATATGTAAGAAGATGGTTCAGTGCTATGGAGAAAAAAGAAAGAAAAATGAGGAATTTGGGGTCAGTGTTATCTCATAAAAATGATGAGAGAAGTCTTCATTAAAAAGGCAAGGGGGCAGTGTGGCTGGAATGAGGAAAGGAACAGGTAGAAGCAACGGAAGTGATGAGAAGGAGTTTGAAGATAAAACTAAATGGATTGCATTTAGATTGCATGTGGGATGTGATAGAAGAATCAAGGACAACTCCAATAATTGTATTCTGCAGGACTGGTTGCCATTTACTAAGATGGTGAGGACTACAGGAAGAGATTTTTGCCATGGAGGGGTGGCAGGTGGGGGGACAGAGCGAGAATTCAGCATTCAGATGTATTCATAAAATAAATTTGAATAAACTTTCAAATCACTATTTTGTAAGTAGTCACTTGAAATGACTACGAAATATCCAAGTGGAGAAGTGGAGTAGGAAGTTGAACATATGCTCTGGCATTTGGGAAAGATGTCTAGGCTGGGAGTTGGGATATGCGGTAATTGGTCCATGGGACTGAATGAAGTCATGGAGGGAGAGAACATCATAAGAGAAGAAAATAAACAGTTCTGAGGGCCAGGTTCTGAGTTATGCCTAGATTTAGAGGTGGGAGATATGAAGAGGATCTAAGAGAGATGGAGAAGAAGTCAGTGAACTAGAGGAGAACTAGGAAGGAGTGTCATTCAGGAAGCCAAGTGAAGAAAGACTTTCAAGAGGAAAAAGAAAGAAACCAGACCAGATGCTCATAGTAGAAAAAAGAATTTGAAGGCTGAAAAGTACAATGAAACTCATTGGTAAACTTCTCAAAAATGGAGCATTTTTTTTTCTTTTAGCTTTTCTGAGAAGGGGGAACCCTCCTCAATCCTTGGGGCATTTTTATTCCCAGGAGATAACCCGTATACAACCTGCTAGCATCTGCATTAGCACCCGGCAGGGCTGTGACCTGAGGTGATGTTTCTGCTCTTTTCCTTAGCCAAGGTGATATTTATTTCTGTGGAAGTCTGGCTATGTTGTTTTTATTTGATCTTTTTCTATTTGGTCACATTGGTATGTGTTTAGAGCAGTGAGAGTATGAAAAAGTATGAATTTACTATACCATTTTGACTGAAATTTCTTTCTGCCACACCTTTAATGTCTTTAGTAAATGTTCCTTTTATTTTCTAACTTCACTAGCCTCACCCAGGTCACCATTAAGAGTATGATTTTTTTTTTCTATCCCATTTCACATATAGCCAAGTTGGAAGTGAAATTGATGTCCCATCACACCACACTGCCATGAGAAGTCATTTCTCCTTCCTTTATGAGTATTTCATTTGCTATATCTTCCTCTCTTCCTCTTACTTTTTGTTGTTTATTAAGCTCCTCCTGGAAACTCCTGTTATGGGATGGATTGTGTCCACCCAAAATTTATATGGTAAAGTAACCCTCAGTGCCCTACAAATGTGACTGTAGTTGGATATAGGGTCTTTAAAGAAGTTGCTAAGTTAAAATGGGGTCATTAGGGTCTACTTTCATTCGATATTATTTCTGTTATTCTTGGAAATTCTTACGTACTGTTCTTCAAACGTTGCTTTAGTAGTCTTTCCCTAAATTCTGGAATTTCTATTAGGTAAGTGATATAACCTATCAGTCTGTGCCTTTTTATTTTTAAATGTATATATTTTTATTTCTAATATGTCAAAGCAGATCTTTTAAAAACCTACTTTTCTTGTTTTATTGCCATGTTTTGTTTCATAGTTTATTGTTGTGGGCAGTTTATAAACATAGTTTATATGGATTTTATGTCTTCATTTATCTCCCTGGGCCCTACTCCAATATGACTGATATCCTTGTAACAAGAGGAAGTGAGAACACACACACACAGAGGGAGGACCATGTGAAGACGCAGGGAGCAGACAGCCAGGCAGGAGACAAGGAGGGAGGCCTCAGAAGAAACTTCCTCTACCAATACCTTGGTATTTGACTTCTAGCCTCCAGAACCGGTGTTGTTTTTGTTTGTTTGTTTGTTTGTTTTAATTTGTGTAAATGTAAGAGGTACAAGTGCAATTTACTTACATGTATATATTGCATAGCAGTGAGGTCTTGGTTTTTAATGTATCCATCATTAGAATAATGCACATTTTAGGCCAGACTCAGTCACTCATGCCTGTAATCCCAGCACTTTGGGAAGCCAAGACGGGAGGATAGCTTGAACACAGGAAGTTCAAGACCAGCCTGGGCAACATAATGAGACCCCCATCTCCACACACACACACAAAAACTTAGCCAAGTATGGTAGCACACACCTGTGGTCCCAGCTACTCAGGAGTCTGAGATGAGCAGGATTGCTTGAGCCTGGGAGGTCAATGAGCTGTGCCAGCCTGGGTGGCAGAGTGAGACCCTGTGGGAGGGAGGGAGGGAGGGAAGGAAGGAAGGAAGGAAGGAAGGAAGGAAGGAAGGAAGGAAGGAAGGAAGGGAGGGAGGGAGGGAGGGAGGGAGGGAGGGAGGGAGGGAGGGAGGGAGGGAGAAAATGAATAATGTACATCGTACCCATGCAGTAATTTCTCTTTCCCCACCTTTCATCTGCCCTGCAACCCCTCCAAATCTCAGGTGTCTATAATTCCACATTGTATTCATGTGTGTACATTATTTAGCTCCTCCCTATAAGCGAGAACATGCAGTGTTTGACTTTCTGTTTCTGAGTTGTTTTGCTTAATATAATGGCTTCCAGTTCCTTCCACGTTGCTACAAATGACAAAATTTCATACTTTTTTTTATGGCAGCCTCCAGGACTGTGAGATACATTTCTGTTGTTCAGTCCACCCATTCTGTGGCACTTTGTTGTGGTGAACCTAGCAAAGTAATATACCCACTTCATTCACAGATTTGGCACCTGGTTCTCAGATTTTCTTTCCACCTGATATCCTGCCTTCTTCCTGGATGACTTCAATGTCCAGAGAAATGGTTCATTCAAGACCTTAGTAATTTAATAATCTCCAAGGTTCTTCTTCACTCTTCCAGAGCCATGCTCCCCAAGGACATTCTCTAGTTTTCACTCAGAACTGTTTCACCATTGAAATGACACATTCACTTTCTAGCAATCTCAGTCAATTTTTTTTTTTGAGATGGATTCTTGCTCTGTCACCCAGGCTGGAGTGCAGTGGCACAATCATGGCTCACTGCAGCCTCAACCTCCTGGGCTAAGTCAGTCCTCCTATCTCAGCCTCTCCAGTAGCTAGAACTATAGGCATGTGCCACCATGCTTGGCTAATTTTTTTGTTTTTTGTTTTTTGTTTTTGTTTTTTTTTTTAGGGATGGGGTCTCACTATGTTGCCTAGGCTTGTCTTGAACTTCTGGGCTCAAGTGATCCACCCACCTCGGCTTCCCAAAATGTTGAGATTGCAGGCATGAGCCACCACGTATGGCCAATCATTTTTAATGTACTGGTTCTTTAGCCACTTCATCATACAGGCTGTTATCTTCTAGATGTTCTCCCTGTATATAGGGCAACTATTTTCATGAATTTCTCCCACCTTACTTAACCTCCATGACCCATTCCTCCAACTAAACTCTGCCGGCAGCCCTAACTCTCTTGTCCTATTGTCTTTCTGCTGCATCTTCTCAGCAAACCTAAGGCCTGGATAAATCCAAATGCCTCTTTTCCATGTTTGCAAATAGGACACGTTATAATTTGTTTAATGATTATTGGGCATGTGGAGATTGTTTCTCTTTTTACTACTAAGACTGTGGTTAATAACATTATACATGTATCTTTTGTGTGTTTCTCTGCCTACTTAAGCTAAATTCCTATAAATGTAGTTACAGGATTAAAAGGCTTAAGACTTTGGAAAAATGACGTCAGGTTGCCTTTAAGTACGTTTGTAATGATTTCCCATTACTGTTGTATGAGAATACGGTATATATTTTGTTGCAAACATCCCAAAGTAGAGAAAAATGAGTTTAAAATTTTAAATCAACATAAATGATGAGAAATGACACCCCTGAAGATATTTTCTTCATGGCTAGGGAGATAGCAGATTTATATGTTTATTGACAGCTTGTTTTCCTGTTTTTGTTTTTTTTTTCAAATCAGTGCTTAAGCTTCCCCCCCCCCCCCCACCCCCCGACAGAGTCTCATTCTGTCACCCAGGCTGGAGTGCAATGGCACAATCTCTGCTCACTGCAACCTCCACCTCCGAGGCTCAAGCAATTCTCCTGCCTCAGCCTCCCAAGTAGCTGGGAATACAGGTGTCCACCACCATGCCTAGCTAATTTTTGCATTTTTAGTGGAGAAGAGGTTTCACCAATTTGGTCAGGCTGGTTTCGAACTCCTGACCTCAAATGATCCACCTGCCTCAGCCTCCCAAAGTGCTGGGATTACAGGTGTGAACCACCACACCCAGCCGGTTAAGATTCTTTTTAATAGAGTTTGTAAAAAATCTTTTTTTTCCTCATACATGATTATCAGATATATTGTTGACTTAGGACTTTCTTAAATTCACAAGTATTCTATCGTATGAGTTTGATTGTTGTTTCAATAATCTATTATCTGCTGGTCTTGCATCTGTAGGGCTACCAATTATACATAAATACAGGATTTTTTTCCCTCTCATATTTGTCATGTTCTTTATTTCTGTGTTCAGCTCTATTCTTTTCCTCCATATTCTTGAAAATCATCTAAATATTTTCTCAACATTCTATTGATTTTTCTGCATTTTCAATACTTTTTCTTTTAGAATTTTATATGCAGATTTTAAATTCTCCAACACATGCCTAGTTTTCTTTTCTATCTTCTTATTTAACCAGTTCCCTTTTCTTCTCTTCCTGTGTCTCAGACAGCTTCTGAATAATTTCTTGCTATCTTTCTTTTCTTGTTTCATAGCCTGATTAAATGTTGAGATGAGAAAACTGATACTCCTGACAATCTTCTTGTGAATCTTGTGGTAGACCTTTTTTGAGGCATGTAGTCTTCGTCTTGAACATGACATTTCTCTTTTTTGGGTGGCAGAATTTTTTCTACTGGATTCATTTTTTTCCTATTTCTCTTCTTTAGTGAGAAGGTCATTCTTCAGATCCACTTTTGCTGATATACAGGGCAAGCAAAATCTCCTTAGTGTCTCTAACTCTTCACCTGATCACTGTTAAGAATTTTTCTCTCATGCAGGCAGCCTGGGTTATTTTATACAGATCCTTTTCTATTTCCCAAGGATGGTGGTCATTTATATAGAGCATGGCTGTGCTGCACTGAGGATCTTCTGCCTCTCCTGTCATCTCTCTGTGTGAAGAGGAATTTATTTTAGATTCTCTGAAGCACCCTACAGATCATCCCTTTCCAGAAGTGGTGCAAGAAAAACTATCGCCTCTCCATCTCTGATGGCTCCCACAACTCTTTCTTCTTTTGCTCATCTGACAATGGATTTTGTATCCCAGGATTGATGTCTCACCACAAATCTGTCTTTGTAGCACAGAAATAATGCTCCATTACAAATCCCCTACCCCAATCAGATAGTTTTATTGAAAATGTATATGTCCAAATGAGTACAGAAAAGAAGGGCATACTTTTAATTGGTGGAAATAGGTGGTAAAGGGGCCCCAGCTGCTGCAGAACACAGCTCCTATATTAGGTTGATGGCTTTTCTCATTTTGACCAGAGAAAGCTCTTAAACTTTCCCTGCTCCCTGGGCGGTGGTGGAAATTGCCTATTGTCCTCTCCTTGAGTTCTGTCCATGTTTGGTTGGTATATCTGGTGTTCTATGAGCCAGTATTTCTTATTTCCAGTGCTCTTGTAATCATGCTTTTTTCTTTTTCTTTGAGAGGAAGTTTTGCTTTTGTTGCTCAGGCTGGAATGCGATGGTACGAACTTGGCTCACTGCAGCCTCTACCTCCCAGGTTCAAGCAATTCTTCTGCATCAGCCTCCTGAGTAGCTGGGATTACAGATGCCTGCCACCAAACCCGGCTAATTTTTATATTTTTAGTAAAGATGGGGTTTCACCATGTTGGCCAGGCTGGTCTCGAACTCCCGACCTCAGGTGATCCACCCACCTTGGCCTCCCAAAGTGTTGGGATTATAGGCGTGAGCCACTGCGCCTGGCCAATTATATCTTTCTTTCAGTGTTATTGTGAGTATATCAATGAGAAGGTAGAAAAGGGTGACTAACACCACACCATCCTTCAACTTAATATGGAAGTCTATATTTTTCTTATAGAATGTGGTTTAATGAAGCATTAGTGATCCTTTTACGTGCGCTTCAAATATGTAAGAAAAAAACACGATTGAATTTCTACGAATGAAAGCTTTCACCTACTTATTACATTTTCAATATGTTTTAATTGATATAGATGTGTTTATTGTAAGTTACAGTACATTCTCCCTAATTCCTAAGTCTTTACAGGTCATCTTCACTCTATAAAGAAACTTGTGGAAATGGTCATAATCAGAGTTCTACAGAATTGATAATGATCAACTTTCTTCATATTACCCTGCTTGTGCTTGCATTTTTCCCATCTTCTGTTTCAAGAGGAGACATAGAATAGTGGTCGAGGATATGAATTTTGAAGCCAGACTACCCAAATTCAAATTTCAGACCAACAACTTCTAGCTACACGTTCTTGGGCAATTTTGCTTAACCTGCCTGAATTTTCATTTCCTCAGGTATAATGTTGGATTGGCAATGATATGTACTTCATAAAGTTAATATGAAGATTAAATAAGTACATGGTCATAGAATTTTAAAGCAGTAATCAGCATATGATAAGCACTATATGCGTGACTTTTATTACTGTTAGTGTTTTGCGATAAATTTAGGACCGTTTGGCAATTTCTACGAAAAAGCGATGTTTTCATAAGGTTGTGTGTAAACCTGAATAGTAACAGAAGCCTGCGATGTAAAAGCTGGAGGGAGGACCATTCCACAAAGAAAAAAACAGCAACAGCTGTAAAGGCCCTGAGATAGGAATGAATTTGTCCTGTTCAGGAAACAGCAAGACCTGAGTAACTGTCATTGCTGGGTGGTAGTGAAATGGTACACAGTCCTTGATGCACATAAATACTATTTATTTAATGTGTCAACAAAATTAATGCATGCTGTAAAGCACCCAAAATACATTTATGCAAAAGACATTATATATGGGAATGGTCTGACTGATGTTTACCTTTTTATGTATGCTATTCATGGTGAAGACAGATCTAACACTCTATTCCTATTCTTTTTTTTTTTTTTCATTTTCTTCCAGAAATTTGTAAAAGAAAACCCAACATCTGATTCAAAAATAATAGCTTCTGTTTTTTTTGTCCCAATAAGTAGTATAATTCTTGGATGCAAAAACAGAAAACCAGCTTAAATTGATTAAAACGTAATGGATAATTTATTATTATAATATTGAGGTGTCTCTCAGAATATAAGGATAGAATACAAAGGGTAACTTAGGTACCTTAAGGGGACTCCCACACCATCAGGACTTTTATTTTATTTTGTTTTATTTTATTTTGAGCTGGAGTCTCACTCTGTCGCCTAGGTTGGAGTGCAGTGGCACCATCTCAGCTCACTGCAACCGCTGCCTCCCAGGTTCAAGCTGTTCTCCGGCCTCAACCTCCCAAGTACCTAGGATCACAGGCATGTGCAACCACCCCTGGCTAATTTTTGTATTTTTAGTAGAGATGGGGTTTTGCCATGTTGGCCAGGCTGGTCTCAAACTCCTGACTTCAGATGATCTGCCTCCCTTGGCCTCCCAAAGTGCTGGGATTACAGGCGTGAACCACCGTGCCCATTGTAGGGCTTTCTTTCTTTATATCTGCATATCTGCCTCATTCCATCTTACTGCAGACCAGTTTTCTCTTTTCTACAGGATAGGGGAATAAACGGTTCTGCCAAAAACTCCTAAGTTCAAATATTCTCAGTTCAAGATCACTAGACGGCTCTCCAAATTTCCAGAAACAACAATAATTGACTGAGCGTGAGTTGGATTTTCACCTTTGGGCCAACCACCTTTGGGCCAACCACATTATACAGATAAGTCAGAAAAAAAGGCAGTCCTCAAAACAGGTAGTGGTATTATGGAGCGAGTGCTGGGTAGACAAGATAATCATTCTGCTACACATATATTCTCGGATTAATCCTTCATCACAAACTTAAGAGGCTGAGAAATAATTTGCCCTTCATCGCTGATTTTATCAGTAAATAAGGATGAGATTTAAATCCTGAACTGAACTACTTCAAAACTCATGTTCTTAAGTACCACACTATGTAACCAACTTTTAATTATATGGTGGCGAATGAAATGTTAGTGCCTTAACATGATGATATAAGTGGGTTTTGGGCTCAAGAAGGAATTAAACATTAAGTCATCTCTGTTGAGACTGTTTTAGGATAAAATCATCTATTATCCAAACAGAAGAGTTTCCAAAATGGACTTTAAAAAATACAATAATTAGAATCTTCAGATCTACTGCAGGCAAGCATGCACCTGTCACAACAATTCTAAGTTTGAAACACTGATGTGAAAGGAATTAAGCGGTAGGCACTTGGAAAATTTCAAGAAATGTTTATTTCTGACAAAAAACCAGCTAAAAAAATTATCTTGGTTTTGGGAGTATTTCTAAAAGCAAACATTACTGGGCGGAAGTTGAGGAAGACTTCCAGTATGTGAAACCACTTAGGGTTAGTCCTGAAGTGGAATCAACTCTCAAGTATTATCAATGTGAATGTTTCCACTTTACTGGTCACAGAGATGAAGTTTGAAATTTGAATGATTTTGATTTAGTCTATCTTACTGTGTAAACTTTTTTTTTTTTTTTAAGACAAAGTCTAGCTCTGTCGCCCAGGCTGGAGTGCAGTGGCACGATCTCGGCTCACTGCAAGCTCCGCCTCCCGGGTTCACGCCATTCTCCTGCCTCAGCCTCCCGTGTAGCTGGGAGGCTAATTTTTTGTGTTTTTAGTAGAGACGGGGTTTCACCGTGTTGGCCAGGATGGTCTCCATCTCCTGACCTCGTGATCCGCCCGCCTCAGCCTCCCAAAGTGCTGGGATTATAGGCGTGAGCCACTGCGCCCGGCCTGTAAACTTTTTGTTATATGTGGTAGAATTATGCTATGACCATTAAGATATTCTTTGTTTTATTAAAAATTATTGGCCAGGTGCCGTGACTCACGCGTGTAATCCCAGCACTGAGGGAGGCCAAGGCGGGTGGATCACGAGGTCAGGAGATCGAGATAATCCTGGCTAACACAGTGAAACCCCGTCTCTACTAAAAAATACAAAAAATTAGCCGGGCGTAGTGGCGGCTGCCCATAGTCCCAGCTACTCAGGAGGCTGAGGCAGGAGAATGGCGTGAACCCGGGAGGCGGAGCTTGCAGTGAGCGGAGACCGCGACACTGCACTGCAGCTTGGGCAACAGAGTGAGACTCCATCTCAAACAAAACAAAACAAAATTATAACAAGCAAATCAAGCAAAACAGTAATATCTCAAGTAATTTGGTAGATCAACTCAAAATACTCCTACCCCCAAAGTGGGTTCTACAAACAAGACAGTTATTTCTTTCTAATATCTAAGCCTTTTTCCAACTCCCAGTGGTAACAGATGATTTTTATCCTAAAATAGTCTCAACAGAGATGACTTAAAAATCAATCCCTATTCCTCCCTGCCTTCCTGTCTGAGCCTGTTCTCCCAAGTGTTTTCAGCCAGCTTCCAAAAGTGCACGTCTACTACTTGGAGCTCTTTAAGAACTTACCCTTTGAGGAGGACCTATTCCATTGGTCCCTCCAGATCCACTCTGTCCTTCCTCGTTCTGCTCTCTACCTGGAAAGGCTAATTTCAGCTGGGTTTGGCCAGTGGTGATACCCAGCAAGAGATCAGAGAGAAGGAGGCTACTGGGATAAGATCTTTGTTGACTATGTTCTTCTGTGGAGGCAGGGTGATAATGGTTGACCTGTTCCCTTGGCGAAAACCTATGTAAGTTTCTTTGGGTCTTTTTTCTTGAACTGGTCAGATTTCCAAAAGAAAATTCAACCAATCTCTTCCTAGTCAGGCAAAATTGGTTAAAATACAATATACATCAAGGAAGAGGGCTTGAGAGTCTTAACACTCCATAAATAATCTGATTTAATTCTTCATTATTCAACATGGTACCTTATCTTTAGTGGTGTCTGGGGTCTACCAGTATAGAGGTTCTCTGCTTTAACCTTTCTAGAGAATTAATATACCATTATATGTTGGCATGGGGAAGGGCAACTGTATGGATAAATGAAGATTTTACTGCTTTTTAAATATTTTTAGCCAATCTTTTTATGTTTAGCAACCCCCTCACTTCCACTTACAAAGGAACCCAGTGTTACAATTTCTTGAGCCTTCTGGTGTGTTCTGAGATGTCACTGTGTTGCCACTTTGTTTTTCCTACCAGATTAGAATACAGCTTTCTACATTTGTCGATGGTTTCTATCTTCCCTTTTATTCTCTTTGTGAGTTTATGCCTTTTAAAAAATCCCTTTATTTTCATTTTTGTGGGGTTTGAGAAGTGAGTAGAATAAAAGTCTATTTTCAATCCACTATCTTTAAATCTCCTTAATTCTTACTCTCCTTCAGCCTACTGAAGATATAGCTTCTCTCCCCTACAACACTCAAATACTCCTTGCTGAGTTACTCATGACCTGTGTTGTCATATTCAAAATGCAAGCCCAGTTTTCATTTTACTTGACACTTCAGCAGCATTTGATTATGTTCACCACTTATCTTTGTAAGAATTTAGCTTCTGAATTTCAAGATACCATATTCTCCTGGTTTTCTCTATCTCTTTTGTTCCTTCCTTGTCGATATCCTCTGCAAGTTATGCACATCAGTGTTGGAGTCTCTCAAGCCTTGGTTCTAGGTCCTCTTTTTTTTTTTCACTTTGTGGCTAAATGTTTAAATTTTATTATTATTATTATACTTTAAGTTCTGGGGCACATGTGCAGAACATGCAGTTTTGTTACATAGGTATACATGTGCCATGGTGGTTTGCTGCAACCATCAACCCGTCACTTACATTAGTTATTACTCCTCATGCTATCCCTCCGCTAGCCCCCCACATCTCAACAGGCCCTGGTATGTGATGTTCCCCTCTGTGTGTCCATGTGTTAACCTTGTTCAACTCCCACTTATGAGTGAGAACATGCGGTGTTTGGTTTTCTGTTCTTGTGATAGTTTGCTGAGAATGATAGTTTCCAGCTTCATCCATGTCCCTGCAAAGAACATGAACTCATGCTTTGTTATGGCTGCATGGTATTCCATGGTGTATATGTGCCACATTTTCTTTATCTAGTCTATCATTGATGGACATTTGGGTTGGTTCCAAGTCTTTGCTATTGTGAACAGTGCCACAATAAACATACATGTACATGATCTTTATAGTAGAATGATTTATAATCCTTTGGGTATATGGCCAGTAATGAGATTGCTAGGTCAAATGGTATTTCTGGTTCTAGATCCTTGAGGAATCAACACACTATCTTCCACAATGGTTGAACTAATTTACAGTCCCACCAATGGTGTAAAAGCATTCCTATTTCTCCACATCCTCTCTAGCATCTGTTGTTTCCTGACTTGTTAATGATCTGCATTCTAACTGGCATGAGATGGTATCTCATTGTGGTTTTGATTTGCATTTCTCTAATGATCAGTGATGATGAACATTTTTTCATAAGTTTGTTGGCTGCATAAGTGTCTTCTTTTGAGATGTGTCTGTTCATATCCTTTGCCCACTTTTTGCTGGTTTTTTTTTTTCTTGCAAATTTGTTTAAGTTCTTTGTAGACTCTGGATATTAGCCCTTTGTCAGATGGATAGATTGCAAAAAATTTCTCCCATTCGGTAGGTTGCCTGTTCACTCTGATGATAGTTTCTTTTGCTGTGCAGAAGCAAGCTCTTTAGTTTAATTAGATCCCATTTGTCAATTTTGGCTTTTGTTGCCATTGCTTTTGGTGTTTTGGACATGAAATCTTTGCCCATGCCTATGTCCTGAATTTTATTGCCTAGGTTTTCTTCTAGGATTTTTATGGTTTTAGGTCTTACTCTTAAGTCTTTAATCCACCTTGAGTTATCTTTTGTATAGAGTGTAAAGAAGGGGTCCAGTTTCAGTTTTCTGCATATGGCTAGCCAGTTTTTCCAATACCATTTATTGAAAAGGGAATCATTTCCCCAATGCTTGGTTGTGTCAGGTTTGTCAAAGATCAGATGGTGGTAGATGTGTGGTGTTTTTTCTGAGGCCCCTGTTCTGTTCCATTGTTTTATATATCTGTTTCGGTACCAGTACCATGATGTTTTTGTTACTGTAGCCTTGTAGGATAGTTTGAAGTCAGGTAGAGTGATGCCTCCAGCTTTGTTCTTTTCGCTTAAGATTGTCTTGGCTATGTGGGCTCTTTTTGAGTTGCATATGAAGTTTAAGGTAATGTTTTCCAATTCTGAGAAGGAAGTCAATTGTAGCTTGATGGGGGTAGCATTTAATCTATAAATTACTTTGAGCAGTATGTCCATTTTCACAATATTTATTCTTCCTATCCATGAACATGGAATGTTTTTCCATTTGTTTGTGTCCTCTCTTATTTCCTTGAGCAGTGGTTTGTAGTTCTCCTTGAAGAGGTCCTTCACCTCCCTTGTGAGTTGTATTCCTGGGTACTTTGTGCTCTTTGTAGCAATTGTGAATGGGAGTTCACTCATGATTTGGCTATCTGTTTGTCTGCTCTTGGTGTATAGAAAAGATTGTGATTTTTGCACATTGATGTTGTATCCTGAGACTTTGCTGAAGTTGCTTATCAGTTTGAGGAGATTTTGGGCTGAGACAATGGGGTTTTCTAAATATATAATCATGTCATCTGCAAACAGAGACAATTTGACTTCCTCTTTTCATGTTTGAATACTGTTTATTTCTTTCTCTTGCCTGATTGCCCTGGCCAGAACTTCCAATGCTGTGTTGAATATGAGTGGTGAGAGAGGTCTTCCTTGTCTTGTGCCGATTTTCAAAGGGAATGCTTCCAGTTTTTGCCCATTCAATATGATGTTGGCTGTGGGTTTGTCATAAATAGCTCCTATTATTTTGAGATATATTCCATTGATACCTAGTTTATTGAGAGTTTTTAGCATGAAGGGGTGTTGAATTTTGTCGAAGGCCTTTTCTGCCTCTATTGAGATAATCACATGGTTTTTGTCATTGGTTCTATTTATGTGATGGATTACATTTATTAATTTGCATATGTTGAACCAACCTTGCATCCCGGATATGAAGCCAACTTGATTGTGATAGATAAGCTTTTTGATGTGCTACTGGATTCAGTTTGCCAGTATTTTATTGAGGATTTTCACATTGATGTTCAGGGATATTGGCCTGAAATTTTCTTTTTCTGTTGTGTCTCTGCCAGGTTTTGGTAACAGGATGATGCTGGCCTCATAAAATGAGTTAGGGAGGATTCTCTCTTTTTCTATTGTTTTGAATAGTTTCAGAAGAAATGGTACCAGTTCCTCTTTGTACCTCTGGTAGAATTCAGCTGTGAATCTGTCTGGTCCTAGACTTTTTAGGCTATTAATTACTGCCTCAATTTCAGAACTTGTTATTGGTCTATTCAAGGATTCGATTTCTTCCTGGTTTAAACTTGGGAGGGTGTATGTGTCCAGGAATTTATCCATTTCTTCTAGATTTTCTAGTTTATTTGCATAGAGGTGTTTATAATATTCTCTGATGGTAGTATGTATTTCTGTGGGATCAGTGGTGATATCCCCTTTATCATTTTTTGTTGCATCTGTTTGATGCTTCTTTCTTTTCTTCTTTATTATTCTGGCTATTGGTCTATCAATTTGGTTGATCTTTTAAAAAAAAAACAGCTCCTGCATTAATTGATTTTTTGAAGAGTTGTTCATGTCTCTATCTCCTTCAGTTCTGCTCTGATCTTAGTTATTTCTCGTCTTCTGCTAGCTTTTGAATTCGTTTGCTCTTGCTTCTCTAGTTCTTTTAATTGTGATGTCGATTTTAGATCTTTCCTGCTTTCTCTTGTGGGCATTTAGTGCTAAAAATTTCCCTCTATACACTGCTTTAATGTGTCCCCGAGATTCTGGTGCATTGTGTCTTTGTTTTCATTTGTTTCAAAGAACGTCTTTATTTCTGCCTTCATTTCATTATTTACCCAGTAGTTATTCGGGAGCAAGTTGTTCAGTTTCTATGTAGTTGTATGGTTTTGAGTGAGTTTCTTAATCCTGAGTTCTAATTTGATTGCACTGTGGTCTGAGAGACTGTTTTGATTTCCATTCTTTTGCATTTGCTGAGGAGTGTTTTACTTCCAGTTATGTAGACAATTTTAGAATAAGTGTGATGAGGTGCTGAGAAGAATGTATATTCTGTTAATTTTTGGTAGACAGTTCTGTAAATGTCTGTTTGGTCCACTTGGTCCAGAGCCGAGTTCAAGTCCTGAATATCCTTGTTAATTTTCTGTGTCATTGATTTGTCTAATATTGACAGTGGGGGGTGTTAAAGTCCCCACTATTTTTGTGTGGGAGTCTAAGTCTCTTTGTAAGTCTGTAAGAATTTGCTTTATGAATGTTCATAACATTCATGAAGTATTCATGGAACCCTTTACCATTATATAATACCCTTCTTTATCTCTTCTCAACCCCATATGCCCGTTCAGCATCTCTATTTGCATGTCAAAACCTTTAAAGGAATCTCAAAATTGGTATGTCTGAAACTGAACTCAGGAATCTCCCGCAACACACATAAAACACATACTATCTGCCCCAATTCATGGGTCTCTTCTGGCATTTGATATTTTGTGAATGGCACCATCATCCAAGCGGGTAGACCCATCAGGGGTCTTTCTCAACACCTCCCTCCCCCCCCCTTTCATCCCACATATCCAAAAATCTCCAACTTCTCTTACTTTCACCTCTCATATATCTATTGAATTATCACTTGGAGGACAGTTACTGTCTTCCCTGGAGAGTCACATGTCTCCACAGTGGACTTTTTGTGAACAATAAATATACCTTTGTTGTTACAAGAAATAAAATTTTGAGATTGTGGCTGAAGCACTATTTACCTCATCCTCAGTAATACAATATATGTCATGGTTTGTAATTACACATTGCTTTGAGTTATTAACTTAATGTATTCCTCTTTCACTAAATTATTAGCTCTAGTAGTGCAGAAATTGTGTCTATTTTCTATATCCCCAGAACCTGGCACAGTCCCAGCATGAAGAAAGTGCTCAGAAAGCATGTTAGATGAAAGAATGGGGGAAATAAGACAATATGGAGTTAAATATTGTTGTTGATACAATTCTTCATTATCAACTTGCCATAAGTATTGGTAGAACAACTGAATAAATGAAGTCGATTTTGCTATTACTTATAACATCAATGGAAGCCTTAAAATATAAAAATCTCCAATCTAAAAACAGGGACTAACGTTGGAAATGTGCTAGAAGCTTGGGCTTTTTTTGGGGGGGGGAACCAGTTTTTACTTACATATGCAATCATCCATCCACATTTGGATGTAGCAGAGCTTCAATAGCTGCCAGTTCTTGTGAAAAGTTCTTTGCTCATCCTCTCCTTGGGGCAAGGACCCTAGATCTGTGTTGAAATAAGGGAATGTGAGGCAGTGGCTCTAAAATCACCCAGAGTGGCACTTGATTGATAGAGTGTTGCTCCATCAGTCCCTCCTAAGGAATATTCTCAAAGTTGGTATCAGGATAACATCCTTCTAAATGCAGCCGAGCTTTGCATCTCACTCTCTGTGAGTTCATGGGTGCAGCAAACCAACACAGCACATGTATACATATGTAACAAGCCTGTACATTGTGCACATGTACCCTAGTACTTACAGTATAATTTTAAAAAAGAAAAATACATTAAAAAATAAAGAAGAGTTGCCCTCAGTGGGTTTCCTGAACATTTCAGCTCTCTGTCTACTTTCTCTCTCCTTCCCTAGAACTGATCAGAAGACTTTCTTTTCTAACTCAGTCTCGGCTTTGATGGCCCATGTTCTCCCAATGTGACCATCTTTGATTGGCCTTCCTCTGTCCTCCTAAGAGTTTTCTGCCAATTTCCAGATACTTATAAACATTCATGCATACAACAGACACATTGCAATCTTGCTTACTTTCTAACCTGAATAGCCTATAAATCCATCCTTCAGAGACCGCCATGGATTTTTTATTGTGTGTTCAAACCAGGAGGCTATTTTTAAACACAATTTACAAATTAGACTTTGGAAAATGAGGTGGACAAAATTCTATCCTTTACAACAAATGCCTGAGAGCCCATCCCATTAAAGAGTTTTTAATTAAAAAGAACAACCCACAGGTGCCTTATTGTTCTAGCATACAGGATCATTCAGCAGCCTCTGAAAGAAACAGAATAGTTCACTCTGTGGTTAACGTCTTCTAGATAAAATTAACCCTAGCTAAGAGCTGGGCTGGCCATTAGAGGCTAAGGTAATTTTGTCTGAAGGGCTACCAGCTCCTCACTTTCATTTTTAAGTCTCCCAGAATAGCACAGAGAAGAGTAATCATGGCCTCAGTTCTTTTATTTCCTCCCAACACTATTTTAATGAGAATTTCAGAGAATGCCAGCTGACAATTTCCACTGTAGGGAAAAAACCAGATGCAGAAATGCAAACAGGGAGAGGATGATTCTCCTCTGCACTACTCAACTGTGATCGTCGTGAAGAGGCAAAGATTGACACACCTTTGTGGGCCCACTACCAGCTAGAGTATATCAAACATAGTAGCCTTTCAACAAATGTTCATTGAATAAAATTTATATAAGATTTTGTAGTGCTTTCAATTAACAAATAAACAAAGCTCAGAAAGAGAAACTCCCTGTATTAGTCTGTTCTTGCATTGCTATAAAGAACTACCTGAGACTGAGTAATTTATGAATAAAGGAGGTTTAATTGATTCACAGTTCTGCAAGCTGTACAGGAAGCATGGCTGGGGAGGCTTCGGGAAACTCATAATCATGGTAGAAGGCGAAGGGGAAGCAGGCATATCTTAAATTGACAGAAAAGGAAGAAGATAGTGAAGGGGAATGTGCTACACACTTTTAAACAGCGAAGTCTCATGAGAACTCACTATCATGAGAACAGAAAGGCGGAACCCACCCCCATGATCCAGTCACTGCCCACCAGGCCCCTCCTCCAATATTGGGATTACAATTTTATATGAAATTTGGGTAGGGATGTGAATCCAAACCATATCACTCCCCATACAATAATAACTTACAATAGACTTCAGAGGTCAGTACATCTTATTCCTCAGCCTGTGAGGGACTTCTTCGTCACCTCTTCTGAGCATCTTTACAAATAGTGCTGGTAAGTTCACTTTGTTTTTCAGAGAGAAAAAGGACAGGACTACATAGGAGACCATAAATAGGAAGGAATGAGAATAAAATGGTCAATTAAGGAAAGCGTTTTCTGAAAGCAGGCTCTGTCATTAATAATGATGATCTCTAGCTATAATTAAAACACCTTTGTAAATGTATCCATGCCCTTGTGCCTCAGAGGTGAGGTCTTCAAGCCTGTCTCTATATCACAATCATCTGGGGAAGGACAGGTCCACCTTAAAGGTATTAAATCAGAAGGTGTAGGGCTGGAGCCCAGGAATTTGCATTTTATAACAAACAGTTCGTATGCTTTTGATGAATAGCTAGTTAGGAAACCACATTGCCTCTAAGAATTTCTATGAGTGGAGTGACACCTCTCTAGAGGAGTCTAAAGGACACCCCTTTAGAGGAGTGGGGAATCTTTTCTTGAGAACTTTACAAGGAATCAGCTATAATATATTAGAAGAAGACAGCAACTTAGATTTATGTATGTATGTATGTTCATATATATGTATGTATTTATAGAGGAAACTACAGATATGGTTAAAATTCCTTCTGATTTAATAGTTAAAAACAGTGAAAATACCATTTTATTAAGTTATATGTCAAAAACATTGAAATATTTCAATCTGGTTTAAACAAAAAAAAAAAAAAAAGGAGGAGTGGGCCAGAGACTTCAAGTAGGAGATGGCAGCTGGGAGACAGGCCAAGAGGATCAGATATGGAAGCGGGGGAAGAATGAAGCTGGGCTGCTTGGTAATTTCTTTAGAATACTGCAGGAAAGAGGACCAGGAAAGGACAACTGTGACCACTCAAGGAACGGGAGCCAAGACCAGATCTTCTTTCCTTGGCTCTTCTCTGGGCTCTGACTTAATCCTGCCAGGTCTCAGTTTCTTCTGAAAAATGAGCTGGATGGGGAAGAGCAATGATTTTCCATTTAGCACGAGAATGTGCTTTGCTGTGTCATCATTTCAGCATCGTCATGAGGAATCCAGCATGATGACGGTTGTAATTTTACTGTTCATTGATTTAAAAATTGATGATACCTAAAGAACTATAAGCTTATAACTTTTTAAAATTATATTTCCTTTGATTCACCACAACAGCATATATATATGCTATATATATATGTACATACACACACATATATATGGCATATATATAGCATGTATATGTGTGTGTATATACATACATATATATACATCTTTAGAGTAGTTGTATATACATGCCTATAGTACATATCAGTATCATTGCTTGAATTCATGCTCTTTGAAAAAAAAAACTTGAATCTGACTCTCAATATCATAAAAATGATTCTGTTAGTATAATAATAAGTCTAATTTCAGTCATTATCGGGGCTCCCCATCAGTCCTAGGATTCCTCCAGTCTTCAACCCTCACTGATTGCCGCTGAAATACTCATTGTCCCCAAACACTTGATCCTTTAACAGTTGCCTCATCTGTTGGTTCTCTGGGCATGGTACCCTTCCAAGTCTAAAAGACCTGGTTGTAGGTGTCACCTGCCAAGACTTAAAAGACATACTAGAAAACTCTCCATCTTATGATTCTATTGCCCTTCCAGTCTACTATACAATATCAAAATCATCCTTGCTTAGATATAAAGCTACCACTTCTCTTTCCTCCCTCATAACTTAATTTCTCCAAGGGGTTTAGAGTTTCAGAAAATAAAATCCAGGAAGAAATTTAAACTTATTCTATGCCAGTAGAGCACAAAGACCCTGACTACCATCTTGGAAAGGAGAAACACAAATGATTTCAATATATTATAATTTCAATCATAATGTGTGTGTGTGAATCCATATATGTGTATGTCTTTGTATATGTGTGTGTATACATATGTATACGTATAACATATGAAACTTGTTGCATTTATAGATTGGTGGTTTCTTTGTTATGGATCTAAAGCCTGTGAATTGGGAACCTCTGTACTGCACAATCTCTAAGATCCTTTCCAGCCTTAATGTTAAGAGCTTCTGGAATCTCTTTGCCCTTTGGCATTGACTTTGATTGAGAATTGCTACAACCTACAACTTCCAACAATAGGCACTAAACTTTCTATATGTAATGATAATGGTAACATGGATGGAATTGTCATTGTTGATTGGTTGATTTATTTTCTAATCTAGGGTGAAATAAAAATATATTTAGTGTCATATTTTGCAAAATAATGGCACAACCTTCTACTAATCACATATCTTGAAGCATCCTCGCTCTAGGGGCACCCAAGGGATTACCACTGTCTACAAGAGTCAGACTATGGCTGTAGTGACATACGGGATTCGTCCACATGGAAACAGTTGTTCTTCAATATTTCACATTTAAATATGAACTTTCTTACTTTTGACCATGGCATGTTGTAAAGATTTATACAAAGAATAAATCAATGTGTACTTTAGAAAAGGTCACATGCTTTTAGCAAAATTTCTAAGTATACAAACGTACAACAATTTTAGAGATGAGTTTATTAGCCTCATAAAAGTATCACTGTGTTTAGACTCAAGTATCTAAAATGACTTTGCTGTGATTCCTTTTTTTTTTTTTTCTTGGCAGCCAATACAAAAACAATTACTCAGAGTCACAGACCTATAAGACTTGCCTTTTGATATTAGAATATCATGTAGACTTTCAAAGGCATATGCACTCATTGTCATATGCTCATTTGAGTAATGGCATTTGCAGCACCAGTGCTGACATAGTCACTTGTCTATATATAGGAGGGCTGAGACTGAGCAGGAATATTGATGTGCCAAGCAACCCTGCCCCTCCTATGTGCTGATTTCCATGGCCTCCTCTTCAGAGCAGGGAGCAGCTATGAGATTGGGCCTCACAGCTCTGGGCAGGGCTCTCCTTGCCTTCTTGTGCTGTTCTTTGTGACTTTTTCTTCCTTGATGCAGCTGAGGTAAATGCACATTTTTTTTAATCTTGAAACTAAACTCTAGCTGACCTTAATGGCAAAATCTTTACAAATTTATACCTCTGGTTTCCTAGGTGATAATTTAACATCATTACTCGTTGCTTCTAACCTACTTGGAAATTATTCCATTTCACTTTGGTCTTCTGTGTAGTATGATTTCCATTATGTAACTCCCATCAAAGCTGACAAGATTCCCTTGCCACCTGTAAAAGGTGTATCATTTAATGACAATATTACACATTGTAATGAAATGTTTACATCTCAGAACATAGTTTAAAATAAATAGGTTACAAAACAGAGTTTTGGAGTTAGGAATTGTTATTCAAACTCATTTCTTTCTTCCTTTATGTGTAAACAATTCAGATATACAGTTTTAAAAAAGCAAATACATTACTACTACATTAATAATAAAGGAAATGTTGTAGAGATAATCATAAAGGTGATGTTAACTACTATTAAGGTTTGCTTTTAACCTGCTATGGGCAACATAAAAGTCATGAAACATTAAATTTTTAAAAAATGTTCTTGTGTATTTTATTTTCTGGGAGAGGGCACTCCATCCCTGTGTTATACAGGGATCCTGACTATTTTTCTTTTTTTTTGCTTTTCCTTTCTCATCTTTTTTCCTCTCTTTTTCTTTCTTTTCTTTTTTCTTTCTCTCTCTCTCTCTCTCTCCTTCCTTCCTCCTTCCCTCCCCTCTACTCCACTTCCCTCCCTCCCTCCCTCCCTCCCTCCCTCCTTCCTTCCTTCCTTCCTTTCTCTCTCTCTCTTTCTTTCTTTCTTTCTTTCTTTCTTTCTTTCTTTCTTTCTTTCTTTCTTTCTTTCTTTCTCTCTCTCTCTCTTTCTTTCTCTCTTTCTTTCTTTCTTTCTTTCTTTCTTTCTTTCTTTCTTTCTTTCTTTCATTCTTTCTTTCTTTCATTCTTTCTCCTTCCTTCCTTCCTTCCTTTCTTTTTCTTTTTCTTTTTCTTTTCTTTCTAATGGAGTCTTGCTCTGTCACCCAGGCTGGAGTGCAGTGGAGGATCATAATTCACTGTAACCCCCACCTCCCGAGCTCCAGCGATCCTCACACATCAGCCTCCTGAGTAATTGGAACTACAAGCACACACACCATGACTGGCTAATTTTTGTATTTTTTGTAGAGGGGTTTCACCGTATTGCCCAGGTTGGTCTCGAACTCCTGGGTTCAAGCAATCTGCCCACCCTGGCCTCCCAAAATGCTGGGATTACAGTTGTGAGCCTCTGTGTCTGGCCAGATCCTGACTCTTGAGAGTTCCTGGTAGCTCGTATCCTGTTTAGTAACACAGGCAGGAAGTCTGCATCAAGAAAGGCAGGCTTTGTAAAATTTCAAGTTAACTTGGATTGAGTGATGAAATGCACAGACACAGTGGCTTTATAGTAGTGGTTTTCTGAGCTATAAGCAGTGAGATAGGCAGAATGAACTCCAAAGATGTGCATGCCCTGATTCCTGGGAGCTGTGACTATGTTACGTTACATGGGAGAGAGGACTTTGCAGATGGAATTCAGGTCACATGCTTTAAAATGGAGGGATTATCCTGGATTATCTGTGTGGGCCCAATCTAATCCCATGAATTTTTGAAAGTAGAGAACTTTTTCCAGCTTGGGTTAGAGAGATGTGACAGAAAAGGAAGTCAGAGAAATTCAAAGCTTCAGACATACTTGACTCAATGTTGCTGGCTCCATGATGGAGAGGCCGATAAGACGAGGATGCAGGTGGCTTTAAGAGTCTGAGAGAAGCTCCCAACTGGCCATCAGCAAGGAATTTGGACCTCAGACCTGCAACTACATGAAACAATTTTTTTTTTCAACAACAGAAATGAACCTGGAAATGGATTCTTCCCCCAGAGCCTCCAGGCCAACTGACACATGGATTTCCTCCTTATGAGCCTCAAAGCAGAGAAATCAACTGAACCACCAGGACTTCCGACCTACAGAACTATGAGATAACCAATTGTGTTTTTTAAAGCTGCTAAATTTGTGGTAATTTATTATGACAGCAATAGAAAACTAATATAAGTAGGAAGCTGGGACCAGAGTCATAGACTTTAGTTCTGAACTGGTCAAAATTGTGAAGATGAAACCTCTGCATTGATTATGAATAGGATTAACCTCTTAGACTACAGGTCTGGGTCTGGGTACTGAGATGCATTTAGGTGAGTTCATAGCAGTCTAGTATGTTCAGTGGTTCCCAAAAAGTTGACTGGCATTTTACACCAGTTTATCTTTGCCTAGCTGCCTTTAATCCATAATAAGCTGTGCTTTTGCCCAAGTATTAAAGAAAAATATGAATAAACATGAACCTCCATTTCAGTGGAATTTTAATGTGTAGATATAGATATGCTTATTGTGAATTTCTAAGTTAAATTTTAAAATAAAGAATTGGAGGTCAAAAATTAGGCAGAGAGAGGTCAATGAAACTTGTCCATACAGAGATACTTGAATATTCAAGATGATTCACAAATATCCATAACTCATGTTGACCAAACACATGTTGTTCTTGACCAACCAGAGCTTTTATCTCTCTCTTTGGAGCCACATGTCTCTCAGGAGTTATATTTTCAGATTATAGTTTAAGATATAGGGGAATTTTGTAATTACTCATACTTTTATCCAGACAGATTGGAAACAGTAATAGAAATTAGTAGACAAGTAGTTCAGGTTGTGAAGATCCAATGTTAAATTATTGGAGAACAAAACTCCCAATGAGGAGAGTGGCAGACAATGAAATCAAACTGGTAGTGGGGGCAGATCACAGAGGACCTTGTAGGCCAAGATAAGGATTTTATTTTGTTCTGAGGGAAGTAATAAAGTTTTAGAGAGGTTCTAGCAGAGGCAAGATATTCTAACCGCTTTTCTGTTTTTCTTCTTGCCTTGAATGCCACATTCCTTGAAAAAAGTTAGTATTTACCATTTTTTCTTCTGTATTCTTTGCTCTTAAAGACATTGAAGTCAGACCTTAACAAGGAGGAAGTTGCCTCCAAATTACCAAATTCAACATCTCTTTTCAGTATTATGTTTCTAGATTCTTAGTGACCCTTAATACCTTTGATATTAGCTTCCATTCTGAAATTTTCTTCATCTGTTTATAACCTACTTCCAGTCATTCTGGCCCTATTAGCGCTGTGACCATGGACATACTGATTCATGTCACTGTTCTTCAGTTTCCTCATCTGTGAAATGGGGAAGTAATTGTAACAACTTCATAGGGTCATTTTGAGAGTAATAAGAGATAAGCACTCAATGCATATTAACGATTGTTACATCCCAAACCAAACTTCCAATCTTAAATCCTCTCCCAGAATTGCTCTTCCTCCATTAGTGGCATCACTACCTGCTATGGTTTGAATGTGTCTCCTCCAAAATTCAGTGTTTCCATTGTGTTAGTATTAAGACATGGGACTTTTAAGAGCTGATGAGGCTATGTGGGCTTTTCCATATTTAATGAGATTAAGACCCTTTCAAGAGAGGCTTCACTCAGCCTTTAGGCTGGCTTGATCTTTTGCTCTTCTGCTATGTGAGGATACAGTTCATCTTCTCTTGCTTTTCCATCCCTTCCTCCATGTGAGGAGGCAGCAAGAAAGCCCTCAGCAGACAACAGGTGCTGACACCTTGATTTGGACTTGCCAGCCTCCAGAACTGAGATAAATAAATTTCTGTTCCTAATAAATTACCTAGTCTATGGTATTATGTTGCAGCATTACAAATGGACTTAGACACTATCTAAACCAGAAACTTCAGAGCCACCCTTGATTTTGAAGTAATCTTGTAGATTTTACCTCTGAGATTCTCCCCTTTATTTATTTCTACTGCCATGGCCGCTTCCTTCTAAGCACATGTACACATACACACACAGCTTTCCTTATATTACACTCTGGCCATACTGAACTACTATGCCAGCTACTTAACTGCTCTGCACATTTTGTTTTTACTCTCAGTAGTCTTTAGTAAGCTCACTGCCTATTGTTTGTAATAATGATGAAATGACAGTAGGAATAAATGCAATGGTTTACCTTGTGCCTGCATACAGTATATTAAGTGCTTTCCATACATGATTATTGAGTACTCACAACCACCTTGTAAAGTAGGTATTATTTTTATTATTCCTACTTTACAGATAAGGCAACTGAAACTTAGAGGAATTATATAAAAGGTCACACTCAAATAAGTGGTAGAGCTGGGATTTGAGCCCAGAGACACCTGATGTCAAAGCCCAGGCTTCTAAACACTGTGTGCTTATTGTGCCCTGAAATGAGCTTATCTTGACAAATTCTCTTAAAATTGTTCTTACTTGTGTATCTTATGCGTGTGATAACTGTCCATTTTGCACATGACAAGTTAGTGTTCCTTAGCCTGGTATGAAAGACCCTTCAGTATCTTCTCTCAATTGATCCCTATAAAATTTAGTTTATTTATGTCTTTATTTTTATTTAATTTGTAAATACTTGCAGTTTTATTGTACTTTATATTATATTTCTAATTTATTTCTAATTTTCTCTAGATGTTTTTCCATCCTCCTCTTCCTCAATACACACACACACACACACACATACACGAACACCCACAGTATTTTCAGCTTGAAACAAATTCTTCCTGAATTTTTCCCATATTTGTACAGACCTCTTCAAATATAAATACATATGAATAGGGCTTTTGTTTTTCTGTAGCACTGGAAATATTATATGCATGTATTAGGGTTCTCCAGAAAAACAGAACCAATAGACTGTACATAGATATATATAGAGAGAACATGATTTATTTTAAGAAATTGACGGGCATGACTATGGGGGCTGACAAATCCAAACTGTGCAGAAGTAGGATGGCAGGCTGGAGGCCAAGGGAAAAGCTGAAGTCATGAATCTGAAGGCAGTCTGGAGGTAGAATTCCTTCTGTTTCTGGGGAATCTCAGCCTTTTTCCCTTAAGAACGTAAACTGATTGGATGAGGCCCACCCACATTAGGAAGGATAATCTACTTTATTAAAAATCTACTTATTTAAAAGTGAATCACATCTAAAAATACTTTCACAGCAACATTGAGACTGATGCTTGAACAAATATCTGGAAACCACAGGCTAGCGAAGTTGACCCGTAAAATTAACCACCACAGTGTATTTCTTTATAACTTGCTTTTTTCTCACCAGCAAGGTAGCATTGACATCCCTTCATATCAATAACTACGATATTCACCTTTCCATCAGCAGTACATGAGAGAACTTTTTCCTTTGTCCTGGTAAGCACAGGGCATTAGAATTATTCGTAATTAATGCCGATCAAATGAATGAAATACGGCATCTCAGTATACATTTAATATTAATTTCCCAGACTATTTGTGGGAAGTAGAGCATCTTTTTATTTATTGATCATTTAGCCTCCCTTCTGTGAATTGTGTTTTGAGAATTAAATCATATTCCTTGCCCATTTTTCCATTTATTTCTATTGTTTTATCAATTTATGTATTCTAGAATTTAATTCTCAATATTTCATGTGGTTTGCAAATTTTTTTTTCCTGTTTGTCATTTGTCTTTTGACATTATTTGTGAAATCATTTAACATTCTAAATGTTTTCCTTAAACTTCCTTTTATAATCCAAACTGCCTTTTGTTTTTATAGCTTTAGAGGTTCTTAAGTTCTTTTGCTTAAAACTCTGTTTTGTTTTTTAATTTTTAACATTTAAATCTTAATTTAGCTAGAATTTATTTTTGTATTCTATATAGGATGAAGTCCAATTTTCTTCCCTTGAGATGGCTTGTCAATGGTGACAGTAAAATTTTTTAAGGTTATTAAATTTTAATTAGATAAATTTCAACAATGGGAGAAGGGACTAAATAAGCCATCCTTTCTCCTATAAATTAAAATATCATTTTTGTCACATGTCAGTTTTTCATAGATACTCGTATCTTTGTTTGGATTCTCTATTGATTTGTTTGCTCCTGTGCTGGTCTGATTAAGGAAATTTTATAATAAAGTTTTATAACTGGCAAAGCAAATCAACAACCTCCTCAGCTTCAAACATACACACGCTGTATTCTTTTTTCTCATAATTTTACGTTCTTGGAGATTCATTCTTCCATACAAACATCAAATTATTTTACACACTTCCAAAAATAAAATAAAGTAAGCTCTACTGTAGCAAAACAAAAACACTACTCTATAGGATTCTACTGGTGGCTGCATTGTATGATATGTGATGTCGGGGAGAGATATTGCTATGCTTAACGATGTTAAAACTTCTCATTTCAATAAAAGTTACTTATCTGTTGAACTGCTACCATCATAGTCGCTTCAGGTTGACCAAGTCTCAGGGAGAACTCCTCTGTTAGGTCTAGATGATTCTACTCTACTGATTCAAAAGCATTCTAATAAAAGTGGGTGAAAATTTAGTAAAATAAAATTTTATATTTTATCAAGTTTCTCTGTTTTCTAAAGACATGATGTTTCCTGTTAGCACACCCACACTTTGTTATATGAAAGAGCAAGAAATCCCCTCCCGACTACACCCTTTCCCAGGCTTATCTCCCCGTCCAGGGAAGGACCCATCCCACCATGCACCCTACCCCTGCTTGGGAGGAAAAGTGCCATCAGAGCTCCTCTGATGCCTCTCTCTCTTGCCTGCTTGTTCACCTGCTACTCTCCCAGCTTGGCAGCACTGTTTTCAGACCTTTGCATTCTGTAGACCCAGAAGCCCTCATGCCATGGCAGAGACAACACAAGTTGACCTGACATTATAAAGCTCTTCTCTTTGGTGCGATCTCAGGACACATTTCTACATGGTTCTTCATTTCCTGATGGTTCGGCTGTGTTTGTTTTTGTGTTGCTTTTTACCCCTTCTCAACCCATAAAGTAACTCCTGAACACTTGGTTTTCTTTGCTGCCGGGAAAGCAGCCCAGATGTACGGTTGCTCAGTTAAGCCAGGCCTGGCATGAAGGATTCAAAGGCAGACTAGCAAATAGGCTGAGCAGAGCCGGGGCAAAGATTGTCCTGACCCAAGGGCACAGTGACACTCAATTCACTGCTTGCATTGTGCCTGGGGCTGTGAGAAAGACAGGCAAAGAGATTTGCCAGAATCTGTCCTTGTCTGTATAGCTTTTTGTGTGGAGATGTTTTTTTTTTCGTCCATCTGTTACCAAATCATGACTCTCCTGGCAGTCAGCCTGGGTCAAGATGCAGTGGTTAGCTCCTTGTTTTTTCTGAAGGATGACATTTTCCAACATCTGCAGCCTGCATATCGAGCAAATAAATGGCTGTCAGTTCACTCAGGGAGAAGATTCTTCATTTGTCTTGTGACCCACCTCTAGGACACATGGCAGGGCCTGAAAGCTGTCTGTCCTTCTTGTTAGCAGAGCCTCCTGGCTCTCAGGCCTGCTGTGTTCTCAGGATGTTTGCAAAATCCCTTTATTGGATATAGTAGCTAATAAAATGTTATCACTTGATATCACAAGTTGAGGCTATACTTTCCGTGCATATTTTTGAATATTTGGAAAAGTATCTTGTCTTTGGAAAAGCTAGAATGTCTTTTATAAAAATAGGCCTGTTCTGATGTCAGTTTTCTGCCTGAATAAAAGTGAATGAATATTAAACATTGCTACAGGCAGTCTTGTCATTGGAATTAAAGATTCTCTGCTATAATAAATAATTTTGTAAAAACACAAATTTTGTCTAAGCAATGCTAAGCACGATTTTTTTTTAAATAAATGTGTTTTCGGTCCAGGGTACATACAGTTGCGGTGCAACATGTGATCATGAAATGTAGTTTTTTTGCATAAGTAGCATATATTTTGAAGTAACAGTGTTGCTATCTACCTGTTAAAAAGTGGTCTAGCAGCTGTATGGAAGATAGATGACTCTTCCCAGTGGGAAGATGGTGTACGTCTTGGAGGAAAAGTGAGTCACATCCAGCACTACTAAATTGTTATTCACTTGAATAACATATTAGGTCTCTGCTGAAATAAATGTGATGTGTTCTGTAAAAGGAACACTGGATTCAAGTCAACAGACTCGTTTCAAGAGGGTGGCAATGCTGCTGCTTGCTAGCTGTGTGACCTCGTATAATTTATTTATGCTGTCTGAGCATCTCTTTTATTGACTACAAGTGGAAAGGATCAGACCAGATGGGACTTCTAAACCGCATTATTTATACATGGGCATGTCTCAATCGGTCGTGAGGTAGATAATTTATTGCTACTCGAAATAAAGTCCTGACGTTTGCAAACAACTTATAGTTGTAACGCAGATAAGTTTAGCCCCATGATGTCACTCTCACCATCTCACCTTCTGAAGTGGTTTCTTGAGCGGGAGAGAAGAAAGAGTGTGAGTTATGGTTGCCACACGGGTAAGACAAGTACCATGGCTGCCAAGAATTCCACATGATCGATTTCGTTATTTGTGAGCCTATCAAATGCTTTCATGGACACTCTTCCCAGTAAGTTCCTCGGTATTTGTCTTTCTTCTAAACAAATATTTTTAGTTAATATTTAGTCAATATCTTGTTGACATCTGAGTGCACCCTAAGAAAGGAATTCTCCCTTAAATACTGCCAGCGTATGTAAACTGTAATAAATAATTTTGTAAAAACACAAATTTTGTTGTAGCAATGCTAAGCCCAGGTTTTCATAAATGTGTTTTTGGTTCAGGGTACATACATTCGCAGGGTAATACATGAACATGAAATGTAGCTTTTTGCATAAGTAGCGTATATTTTAAAGTAACAGTGTAGCTATCTACCCGTTGAAGAGCAGCTGGATTGTCCCTAGCGTTCCTTCTGATTAACCACTCTCTATGCAGTAACATGTGAGGATTCTCACACATCCAGAGTGAAGCCACTGAGGGAATAGATGCTGACTCTATCCAGAGGTAGAAATATATCTGGAAGCAGACACATCTCTGCTTTTCCTGCGCACTGCTTGGCCATAAAGACTGTGATTTCCTGGGGTTTGAAGTACTTTGAGTTTCAAATTCCATATTTTCATATTCTAGATCTTCTTAGCCTCTGGGCATCTTAACAAAGGCCATATTGAGTCAAGCCGTAATCAGTCCCCACCCTCTACTTTCACCAAACAAACACACTTCAAGAAGCACCGGGAAATGGATAAGGCAGCAATAAGGAATGGTGACATCAGCCAGGGTCATGGGGACTTAGCCCATCTCTGGTCAGGGCTCACTTAGCTTATTTACTATTTATTCTGTGCTAGGCAGGGAGGTAAGTTTTATATACATTAAATCATCTAATTCTTATAACAACGCAGTGAGGCAGGTAATATTAATATCTGCATTTCATAAATGGGAATCGTGAATCACAGATAAATTAAGGAACTTTCCCAACTGGTAGCAATAGGCGGAGATTCACCTTTAGGGGCTCTGGCTACAAAATCAAGGCTCTCCACCAGCCTTCCCTGTCATGTCATCAGCACCCTAAGTCAATTGAGTTTATGCCTGTTACCTTTATATAACTATCCTCTGAAGTAGTTCCTATTATCTCTATGGTATATTTCAGGAAGCCAAGGATAAGTGAAATTAAATATGTGAAATATGTGACTAAGGTCACATGGCTACAAATATTAATAGGCAGTGAAAGAGCTGGAATTTGAAACTAGGTTGTTTTTTCTTTTTTTTTCCCTTTTTCTTTTCTTTTCCTTTTTTCCCACAAAGCTGTGTACTTTCCTCTGTCCTTTCTCATATTGTTTTCTGTATCTTAGAGGAAACTCATGGGAATGAATGTGAAACACTCCCAGCATTGTTTTACTGGAAAGATTATTTGTCTTAACTGGTTGGAGTTTTCATCTATAGTGCGGCATCCTTTTCTAGTCACTTGATTACTGTCATTGTAGTTTTGCCAAGCTCTAGGCTTTGAATATTTGCTGAAGAGTCATTTGCTGTACAGCTTGGGATTTACATTGCAAATAAAAGAGATGGAGAGCCTCTAGTTTCCTCTACCCCATTTTTAGGTACTGACCACCAACTGTTAGTCTACAGACAAACCACATGTGTGGTTTGGGGTCTTGCTTTTCTAAGGCAGCTCCATAAGCTGCAGCATCCTTCCTGGCCCCCACATATGACCCACTACAAGAGGGAAGTGCGGTCCTCATTCTTGATTTTTTTCATGTTCTTTGATGAAACTGGGATCTTGCTCTTCATCTTTGACCACTACAGAGCCATCAGCACAGTCCAACTCCCCTCCTCTGAATGCCGACTCTGTCACTTCTCCTAAATCATTGGCTAGGATTAACACAAACATCTCCCCCTTCTCTTCCTGTCACCCCCAAAATTGATCAATTACACTCCACCATGACTTTCTAAGTATGGGGGTTTGAACAAAACATTGATTCCCACTCCTTCAGTACTGACGTCTTTTCAAGACTCTAACCCTAACCTCAGATTGTTACAGATTCAAGAACTGCTATGAAAACTCAGTAGCAATCAAAAACCATTTGCTCATAGCCTCAAGAGTAATAATAACAGCATCACCAACGTGTTATTTCAGATTTCCCATTAAAAACAACATGCATTGAGCGTCACCCACATGCCAGGACCAGGGATTGATGACAATGAGTCCTGAATCATGTATCCAAGCACTTGCAAATTCCTTTCTGTCAGCAGAGGCCCATTCTTCTGCACTTTTATTCAGCTTTTCTGAGAAGATCAAGCGACCTCTGTGTTTATGAATCTTTATATGATGCATTTGTCCATTTGGGGAAAAAACACTCAGCTCCCCACATTTGATTCAGAAGAGGTATTGCAAGTGTTTATGGTCAGAAATTGTTAGAGCAGCAGAGTGAGACAAGGGGGTCTGGGAAAGGTAAGACAAGTATAGAAAAGTGAACATCATCACCTTGGCAAAGGCAAAGGTGTCATGGGAAGAGATGAAAGGAAGAAAGCTCTTGTAGAATGAACCTGGGTAGGACTAATAGATTTTAAAAGACTTAGGAGACATAGAATGTGAAAGAAGTTTAACCATTACTGCTGAGTCTCATTCTCAACTCTTAGGAGAACAAGTTCACTCACAGCTTCTAGAAAGCAAAAACAAAACAAAACACAACTGAGGGGTTAACCATGCTGTGTTTGCATCTTGGGGACCCCTGCCTCTGCCTGCTGCAAGACTGCATCACACAAGCCTTGCCAAGACTGCAGACAGCTTCATTTACCAACACAAATGTATCTCCACTAGCTGGCGTTCACATTAAGGAAGACAATTAGCAAGTTAATTAATTGTGTTTTTTTCCTTCTGCATCTTTATTTGCAAAGCTGCTTTGCTTTGATCGGTAGCCTAAGCACTTGTATGAGCTCACCGAGCTTACTTCTAGGGTTTGGAATGCAAGGTTTGTGAAAATATAACATTTTGGAAAAGCAAGCTAATTAAAGTGAGGGTTTAATTTCTAATGAGAGTAACTCAGTGAACAGTTGCTATACATTTATATACACTTAATTTTTAGAATAGGAATAGAGATAGTTTCAATTGTTTTTCCCAGAGTTTTTCCTTAATTGACATTCAGTATTCACCATGGGAAGCATGTAACACTGGCAGCTCACCCATTTAGAGGTCAAGTTTCCCGTATTTTCGGAATGAAACAAGCCCAGAATAAGCAAACAGCCTGAAATGAAAGAAATGACAAAAGTGTGTTAAAAAGCCCATGCATTTTATTCAATTAGAAATATAGAATCTCTCACTGGCCAGAAGTTATGTAAAAAACACGAACCAAGTTAGAAGCAGGATATTCTGATACCAGAAATAGCAATCAAATCAACACAGTGTAAGGACAATAATCTGGGAATCATTAAACCTAGGGATAAATAACCTTCCATACCTTAATATTTTTTCAGAGCATCATAACTCTTAAATAAGCACATTGCTAATCATTCTCTTAATCCCATGTTCTCAAGAACAAAATCAAATTATGTTTGGTATATCCTTTAAAAAGGATATTATCATTAATATTCTTTACCAATAATTTAATTAGAATATTTTTCTGAAAGATGATTCTTAAAGAAATGTGATTTATCTTAAAAATGAATTTATGTGGACTACCTCTTCCATGAAGATGCTAGATGAAGCATTACTGTGTGCCATTGAACATACTGCATCCTGCCTTACTCATAAGTTAGGTAGTTTACTTACAATTTTAAGATGGATAAATAAGTTATCATTAGGTGAATGGATGTAAGCAATGTTTGAGTTTGCCAGGGCCAAGACAAGACATCATCAGCTCTTCTGTTACTGATTTCATCCTCCACAATTTTGGTTGAAGGAAAAACAAGGAGAGGCCCATTGCTGTTATCTTTCTGACCCTACAAATTGTCTGTCTGTCTCTCTCTCTCTCTCTCTCTCTCTGTCTCTCTCTCTCTCTCCCCCCACTCAGAAATGAAGAAAGTACTCTTCACTTTAGGTAAGTGCAGAGTACAAAATTTCAATGTTTCACCACTGTAAGTCCGGAAAATATCAGTACACATATAGCACAACAGCAAGGCATTCCAATTTATGGACCAGCAAAGCCCAATTCAGATGGATTCTGCATTGTGGCATCAGTGAAGTGAAGTGGCATGTGTCGTGAACTGAGCATTTAGTCTATGTCAAGCACATGGTAAGAATGTATCTAACGTATCCTTTGCTTACATAGGAAGCAAATGTATCTAATGTTTCCTTTGCTTACATAGAAAGAATATATGCAATATTTTATGATATCATTTCTATAGTTCACCCAAACCTGGATTCTGTTTGATATTAACCAAGTCACGTTTTGTTTTTATCCCGACTTTCACCCCTCATGGTTAGCTATCACACCTCCAGCCCACAGCTCCTACTAATCTGCTGTGAGTCATCATGGATTTGTCTAATAATCCCTCCGTGAATGGTGGTATGGTGTTCACCTCTTGAACACCATATGTTTTATATTTTCTGAGCAAAGCTGTCACTTTATTTCATTTCTTTTCTAAATTATTTTTCTCTCTTTCAGATGTCATGGGATAACTCTTTACTATGTAGTTTATTCACAGGGTCAAGTGACCAGAATGCTGGCTCTGCCACTAGCTAGCGCTGAGACTTTATTGACTTAGCATCTCTAGGCATCAGTTTCTCACTGCTATAGCAAATTATAGCCCCTAAACTCTCAAATTTAACTTCTACCTATAATATGATTATAGCATTGTTCTAGATTAAGGAGATTTTGTAATTCACTTCATACCCTTCATGATTCCATAATCTTTGCTCATATGTCCTTAATCTAGAACAATGCTATAATCATATATATAATCATCTGGAGATCTTTTCTGAAACACCTGATGCTGGGACCCTACCTCAGACCAGTTAGTCTAGGAGTGAAGTCCAAATATCATATTTTTGAAAATTCTCCAGTTGATTCTAATATTCAGCCAGAATTAAGAACAGCTAATCTTCACTAAAGCATCCTGATTTTATCTTTGGCATCTCTACCAGTCACTATTACAAATAATCAGACAGAAAGGGTATTTGTTCTGTGTTGCTATAAAGGAATACCTGAGGCTGAGTAATTTATAAGGAAAAGAGGTTTATTTTGGTCACAGTTTATCAGGCTGTGCAACCATGATGCCAGTATCTGCTCAGCTTCTGGTGAGGTCACAGGAAACTTCCAAACATGATAGAAGGCAAAGGAGGAACTGCTATATCACATGGCAAGAGCAGGAGCAAGAGAAAGATGAAAAATGTGCCACACTCTTTTTAAAGAAGCAGATCTCATGTGAACTCAGAGCAAGAACTCACTCATTACTGCAAGGAGGGCACCAAGCCATTTATGGGAATGAGCTTCCATGACCCAAATACCTCCACCAGGCTCAAGTTTCAACACTGGAGATCACATTTTAACATGAGATTTGGAGGGGAAAAATATCTAAACCATATCAGAAGGAAAGAGGAAGCTGTTCTAAGATCCCTCTTTATAGAAATGGGAGCAAGGAACCAGGAGTCTGATAGGAAGCAGGTAACTAATAACAGAAAAGATATTGCATTGGGAAAATATAATTTTATAGGTACAGAATATAACCCTTGACAAGCTTGGCTGGTTGGGTTCCAGGATACCCCAAGAAAAGAGTGGTTGGCTTCTATTTTAACCACTATTTCAACTTGTTCTAAAAAGTCTTTCCCATGAAAATGCACCTCCAGTTTTATATGGTACAGTAGTGAATATAAAGCATGCTTTATGAGGCTTTATAAGGATCTAGAACTAGAAATACCATTTGACCCAGCAATCCCATTACTGGGCATATACCAAAATGATTATAAATCATTCTACTCTAAAGATACATGCACACGTACGTTTATTGTGGCACTATTCACAATAGCAAAGACTTGGAACTAACCCAAATGTCCATCAATGATAGACTGGATTTAAAAAATGTGGCACATATACACCATGGAATACTATGTAGCCATGAAAAGTATGAGTTCATGTCCTCTTCAGGGACATGGATGAAGCTGGAAACCATCATTCTAAGCAAACTATCACAAGGACAGAAAACCAAACACTGCATGTCCTCACTTATAGGTGGGAGTTGAGCGGTGAGAACACATGGACACAGGGAGGGGAACCTCACACACTAGGGCCTGTCAGGGAGTGGGGGACTGGGTGAGGGATAGCATTAGGAGAAATACTAATGTATATGATGAGTTGATGGGTGCAGCAAACCAACATGGCATATGTATACCTATGTAACAAACTTGCAGGTTGCACACATGTACTCTAGAACTTAAAATATAATTTAAAAAAAGAAAATTTGGGAGACATACACCATGGAATACTATGCAACCATAAAAAGAGCAAAATCAAGTTCTTTGCAGCAACATGAATGCAGCTGGAGGCCATTATCCTGAGTGAATTAACACAGAAACAGAACTCCAAATGCTGCAGGTTTTCACCTGTAAGAGGGAGCGCCACATTGGGTACTCATGGACATAGAGAGTACTGTTCCCAGTAGACTCTGTAGACTCCATAAGGAGGGTGGAAGGGATGGGAAAAGGGCTGAAAATCTTTCTGTTGGGTACTCAGTTCACTCTCTGGGTGATGGGATCATTTATACGCCACAACTCAGCATCAAGTAATATACCCACGTAACAAAGCAGCACATGTACCCACTGAATTGAAAATAAAAATTGGAAAACAAAAAAAGAAAAAAAAAGAAAATGCACCTCCAGTTTTACATGGTACAGTAGTGGATGTAAAGCATGATTTATGATTATGCTTCAGGGTCAATTTTGTTAGGATGTCGCTCTTCCACAAACATGGGGCATACACACATCTGTTACAATTCTAGCCCAGTGTCCCACATTGCTTGCCTTTCTTTCTCGTAAATTCTTCTTCCTTGAAAAGCCATCTTGCAGCAGTTGAATTGGAATCTATAATTCAGTGCCTTTTTTTTTTCTTGACCATGAAAGTTTTACATTTCTTCCAATAGAAAAGAAATGGTTAGATTTAAAGCCATGTATGCTTAGGGCTGAGACTGTCAAGAAATTCTACAACTATATTTGATGACAACAATAAGGGGTGAGTTATAAAAGTTAGGTTTAGGGTGAGAGGCATCACAGTGCAGCAGAGAGGACATTGACTTATGTGTCCCTCAAACTGGAAGTTAGACTTACTCTGCCATGAAGTGGCTTAATGCCACCAACTTCTTTTTAACCTTTAAAAGTTCTCCATTCTAAAAACTCTGGTATTAGTGTGACAGGATCATCTCTAGGGTCCCTTTCAGCACATAGGTTCTATAGTTTCAAACTCATGTGTCACCAGCTGCGTTTTCTTTGGCTAATGAATGGATTGCTTGTCCAGTTGTTCTTTTTAAGTGATACTGAAGTTTCTAAGACTTTAATGAGATGTACTCACCTGTCAGGCCAAGAGCCCATTGGCTGTCTTCTCACAGGCATTAGACCGAAGGACCTTAGAAGCACAGCGATGGAATAAAATCCTGTTTGTCCATTTTATTTCATACAGGGTTTCATATCTGCAGGAGAAATTTGATTTTTTATTTGTCCTAATATGTTAAAGTCCATTTATTATTTTTAACCTTTCTAGGACTGTTTCCTTGGGCCCTCAGTCTAATGCTGTCCACCACCCGTGAGCAAAACTCTTTCTACGGCAAGAAACATCGAATATCTGTAGTGGGTGAGTGAGACAACTTTACAATCAGCATGTTTGTATTAACAGTATTTCTGCCTTTGTTAATGTATTTTTGCCTTAAGTATTTCCAGTTTCCCTAGGAGAATATTTATAGGTTTCCATGGGTCATATAAATTTTGCCTGTCAGATATGCACAACATGTGTCTTTAAAAATCAGGAAGCCAGTTCTCTTTGATAGCTTCTGAATAAATGTTCACTCTCAAAAGCTTTAACATTAGCTACCAATTGACACTTGAATATAAAATAAACTTTTAAAATCTCTCTTCTTAGTTGGCTAGCATCTGTTTTGTCATATACCAAATAAACACAGGTACATAAAAGATTCATATTGTGATGCCAATGTTCATGACGGAGGGTTTCGTGGACACAGCAAAAATGTTAATTTGCACACATCCAGGCATTGGTTTTCCACTCTTTCTTGTCAAGCTCCCACAGAGGAACCACAGAAGCAGGATTGCCCGGGGCGCACAGTTCAGCTGAACCGACAGCCAGTGCGTAGAAGTTACCAGGTAACACAGATGCATATTGTCACAAGAAAGAGGCACAAATGCCCTCTGCTTTTTTGTCCTGGCAGGGAGGCTTGAAAACAAGAAGACCGACTTATGAGACAGTTTGGCTCTGAGCAGTGCGAGACATTGAGTCAGATCATGGCAAGAAAAAATCCAGACATGGTTTATATTGAAATAACATGCTTCTCACATAGAGCACATTCTTTGGGGAGGCATACTTATGCACCAGCATGGATTTTTAAAAAAAATTTGTGCTGTCAAGCCAGCGGACAGTATCAAAAAGTGGCATTCTGACAGCAATTTGGGTCAGCTGTTCTGTCTTGCTTAAAATGATCATATTATTTCCTGTTGATGCATTTAAATGATTTGTTTCTGGAAGGATTTATTTGCTAGGATATAGAATATTCAACCATTCATTCAGTAAATATTTACTGAGCATCTACTCTGCTCACATTTGAGGTTCTATTTTAGATGGGAAGCCCTCTTGAGCCTGTATTTTAAGAGAGAAGCAGAATAAATACAGAAATAAGAGAAAGATGTAGTATGTCAGATTGTGATAAATGCATTGGAATAAAATAAAGCCAGGCATGAAGATAAGGCATGCAGTGATGAGAGGGTGCTATTTTAAATAGCGTAGTCAGAGAAAGCCTCGCTGAGTGGATAATATATGGGCGATGAACTGAAGAAGTAAGGAGCAGGAGGTGCATCTGTCTAGAGAAAAGTGGTGGGGTTTGGAGTAGGATGGCCTTAGCAGAGGTGTTGAGCAGTGACAGGTTCTCAAACTATTTTGGAGGTAGAAATGACAGAATTGTCTTCCAGACTGGATTTGGGGTATGAGAGAAAAATGATCAGGTTGACTTCAACGTTTTTGGCTCGAGCAACTGAAGGGTGGAGTTGTCATTTATTGGCATGAAGAAGACTGCAAAAACAAGTTTAGAACATGTAGAATTGGGATATGTGTTTTAGGATTGTGAAGTTTGAAGTATTTATTAGACATCCACATGTAGAAATCAAGTGGGCAGTTGGATATACAAGTCTGGGCAAGATCTGTGGTGAAGACATACATTTGAGGCTATCAGTTCTTAGATGGTGTTCAAAGCTACAAGGCTGGATGAGATCACTTAAGGTAGTGATTCTCAACTGAGACCCACCTTTACCCATATAAATTCTTCTGTAATTGGTCTGTGATGGATCTCAGACTTTGGCATTTTTTAAAACTTCCCAGATGATTCTTATCTCTGTTTTAACCTGCAACGTAGGTTAAGCACCTCTGACTTAGAGATTGAGTGTTGCTAGAGATGAGAAATACTCTTAAGACAGAGTTCAAGGCATCCTAGCATTTGAAGGTTAAGGATATAAGGAAGAACCAGAAAAGAGAATGAGCTACTGTGAGACAGGAGGACAATAAGCAGAGTGAGGGATTCTGAAAGCCAAGTGTAGCATATTAAAGAAGAAGGGGTGATTAAATGTATCAAACGTTGCAGACACGTCAAACCAATGAAGACTGAGAATTGATCATTGGATTTACAAGTTGGGCCTTTGGTGGCTTTGACAAAAGCTGTATCAGTAGTCCAACGGGGTGATGACTTGGCTGGAGTGGATTCAAGAGAGAATGGGAGAAGACAGAATGGAACTAGTCCTTCTAAAACCATTCTTTCTATGAATTTCTGTATAAAAGAGAGTAGAGGATCAGGGAGTTAGCTGAAATAGGAGGTGGGGGTAGGAAAGTTTTATTTTTTTCAGATGGAAAAAATAGTTTCATATTTGTATGCTCTTGGATATGATCCAATAATAGAGGAAAATCATAATATAGGAGAAGGAAGGAAGAATTGATGGAACAGTCCCCTTAGGTGAGGAAGAAAGGGATGTGTGTGCAGTAGATGCTTTAATTTGGGTGACAGCATGGCCAGTTGCTCCACATAACAGGAAGGAAGGTTTGAGTACATGGGCCATTTCCAGGTAGGCAAATGCTTCTGGTGGTGGGTGCTGGAGGACATTCTCTTCAGACTGCTTCTGTTTTCTCAGGGAAATAAGAAGCAGGGACTTTAGTTGAGAGGTGGCATGGGAAGGAGAGGTTAGAGGCCTGAGAAGTGAGCAGAGTATGACATACACATAAAGAAAAATGCATGAGTTTATTGCAGCACTATTCACAATAGCCAAGATTTGGAAGCAACCTATGTGTCCATCAACAGGCAAATGGATAAAGAAAAGGTGGTACATATACACAGTGAAGTATAATTTAGTCATAAAAAGAATGAGATGCTGTCATTGGCAACAACGTGGATGGAACTGGAGGTCTTTGTGTTAAGTGAAATGAGCCAGGCACAGAAAGACAAACATCACCTGTTCTCACTTATCTGTGGGAGCTAAAAATTAAAACAATTGAACCCATGGAGATAGAGTAGAAGGATGGTTACCAGAGGCTGGGAAGGGTAGTTAGGAGAGGAAGGGAAGAGGGGGTGGCTAATGGGTACAAAAATATATTTAGAAAGAATGAGTAAGACCTAGTATTTGCTAGCATAACAGGGTGACTATAGTAAAAAATAATTTAATTGTTCATTGAAAAATAACTAACAGAGTATAACTGGATTGTTTGAAATGCAAAGGATAAATGCTTAAGGGGATGGCACTCTATTTACCCTGATGTGATTATTATGCATGGCATGCTTGTATCAAAATAGCTCTTGTAATCCATAAATATATGCTCTTACCATGCACCAACGAAATTAAAAATTAAAACAAGAAAACAACAACAGCAACAACAAAAATGAATGAGTAAATGGATGGGGAAACAGAATTGATGGACAGTTCAAGGTCACAGGCTTAGTTTGAGACCAGCAGCCGTATGTGTGCTTTTCAGCCGCATTCGGCTGCTTGCCTGGTGCAGAGAACCCGGAGAGTCGGACTTAACCATGGTGGAGTTCTCAACAGGTGAATACAATGTAGGAAAAGCGAGTCGCAGAGTTGAGGCTATATGCAATGGTGTGATTATAATGATGAACCCTGTGATGTATACTAGCCTGGGGGAAAGTGAGGATATCAGAGGAGTGGAACACTGGAGGTCTGGACTGGATCAAAAAAAAAATTGCTGAAGCCACGGTTCTAGTAGTTCACTATGGTGTGAAAAAAGTGTCCGTTTTGATGAAAGGTAAACACATTTGTTACTGAAGCCACTTTTACTTTGAATCAGCTTAATTAAGTTTTTAACCATTGAAATTCGTTAAGTTATGCAAAGAGAGCCATAGCTTTGAACATTAATATGCATTCTTTCACTTACAATTATGAAATGAATATATTAATGGAGAATCTAAAAACAATTAGTGGTTGCTAGAGTACATCTCAGTCGTCTGTCTCTTGTAAATTAATAAATTATCAATGACAGAATTAAGCAATCCTGAGCACTTTTTAAATATTTATGCTTCTTTGCAACCTCAGTAGTTTGGGGAAATGATGACAAGCAGCAAAATGTATGTCTCCGCCTATTTTGTAAATCACTTTAGTTTTGCTAAATTGCTGAAAAGGGATTCGCTGTAATCAAGAAACACTTTTCAAAAACCTAATTGATAAAATTGCATTATATAAGACTAATGCCAGAGCTATGAAATGCTTGACTTTGATAAGATTTTGTCGGTTACATTCAGAATTGCTATAGGTGAGTGGGGGGATTATCTACTTTGTAACCTAATCAAATGGTTTGACTCTTTGAATGAAGAAGGCAGCTTGGATGTGTTGCTCCATGCCTACTTCCTGATTGGATGAGGAGTAGCAACTTCCTGTAGCATTAGAACCTGGCATGGTGGGTCCACGTGCAGCTGCCCCGTCCCCCATACACCCTTAAGACCAGGTCACTTCCCATCAACTCCATCTTGCCTGGTCCTGGCTTATGTTCTGATATCTGATGCCAGAGTCCACCTAGCCATCAAAATCATGTCACAGGTGTGAGGACATCATGAACTTGTGCTGCTTACCTCTTTCATTATGGTAAAAATATGGTTCACAATTCTGCAAAATAGAGTGTCTCTTTCTTGTCTTAAAGGAGTCATAGCTATTGACATCATCAAAGTTAAAGTTTTGAATACATTCAAAAAACCATAAAAACACATACAAACCTATCACAATTTTGAGGTTTTATTTCTATAAAATAATCTATACCAAATAACTATCACATTCATATTCTCATATATACCTCACTGCACAGATGTGGGTGGCAATGTCACAAACCTGAGTCATTGTACAGCAGACATTGCCATTGTGTGAAGACACCCTCAGTATCGAAGTGTGGCAGTTTAGATGATCAATGTTTATCAATAGTTGCATGAAAACAAGACATCACCACGTAGAAGGGAGTGCATAGATGCTTTCTAAAGCAGATCCCATCAACAAGAGAGGGGAAAGAGTTGAAGGGGAACTAGACAGAGAGGCTGGATACGTGTACAGAATGGTGGTTGGGAAACGCAGTTTTACACTCCCTCATGTTTGAATTACGTTTGTTTTATTTTGTTTGAAATAGCACCTGGGAATAATCTGCATCCATTTTATTGATTTATTTGTATCTATTGATTGATGGATTGATTTGCAATTAGGAAGCAAATCACCACAATACTTAAAAAGAAAGAAAACCTGAACTTCAATCTATGTTCATCACTCAAGGTAGCAAATGGTCCATCTTCTGGGAGTTACTCTCAGCAATGTTTCTCATGCTAACTATTAAGCACAGGAATGTCTCCTGCTTTAGCTAAGGTTCAAGTGTGTTTATAAACCCTGCTTTTTGTGAGGTGTCATGGAGATTGAAAATATTTATGCGATTCCTCATGAAAATGGGTTAAAAATGGAAACTGTGGCTAATGCTACAATTAAATTAATTAGAAAATAGTTCATAAAAACTTGGGGAAAGATGAGGGGACCAAGCAACTATTCATTGTGGTGGGAGAGTTTACATCTTTAGGATGGATTTCACTAGAGGGATAAGTTATATCTCTCTCTTACCTAGAATGTTTTGCATTACAGTGACAGCTATTTTAGCTTCATGCACCATTTGTTAAAAATAATACAAAGGATCAAAAGTAGGGATAGATATATTCCTTAAGTTGTTATGGTCATTTCAAGAGTCAGCCAAATGCTTTACTATGCTTTACTGAAATTGCATCTTTGAACCAAGTGAAATTGTGATAATACACTGGCCTGAAACTTAAGAATTGTGTTCTAGATCTAAGGTCCTAACTCACTCTTTACCTAGGGAAAATAACATAAAGGAAAGGCATGAGACTAGATAATCTCTCAGATTCTAGCTTTCAACATTTAAATGTGTAGAATAAAAGGTGGGATGCAAGTGAGCTATTTTTTGCCTCTTGCTTTAAAAAAAGAAATGTAAAAAAATCTTCACACCTCAGAGTTGGTTGCTGTGGACAAAAGAAAATGTCAGTACACGTTTTTTAAAAGCAGACTACTTTTTAGAGCAGCTTTAGGTTCACAGCAAAACTGAGTAGAAGGTAGAAGGTACAGAGCCTTCACATATACCCCTGTCCTGACACCTGCATAGCCTCTCCCATTAGCAATGTTCTCCACCAAAACGATACCTTGATTGAAATCAATGAACCTACATTGACACATCATTCTCACCCAGAGTTTATCTTAGGCTTCACCCTTGATTGTTGTACATCCTGTTGATTGGAATAAATGTATAATGACATGTAGCCACTATTATAGCATCATACAGAATAGCCTCACTGCTGTAAAAATCCTTTTTGCTCCATCTATTCCTCCATCTCTCCCCACGAACTCCTGACAACAACTGATCTTTTTACTGTCTCCATAGTTCTGCCTTTCCCAGAATGTCATATAGTTGGAGTCGTATTCTATAACTCTGATTGCCTTCTTTCACTTAGCAATGCACATTTAAGTTTCCTCCGTGTATTTTCATGATGTGCTAACTTATTTATTTTGAGTACCGGGTAATATCCTATTGTCTGGATGTACCATAGTTGCTCCGTTCGCCTACTGAAAGACATCTTGGTTGTTTCCGAGTTTTGGCAATTATAAATAAAGCTATTATACACATCTGTGTACAGGTTTTTGTGTGGCCATTAAGCTTTCAACTCCTTTGGGTAAATGCCAAGGAATGTAATTGTGGGATTGTATAGCAAGGGTATGTTTAGTTCGGTAAGAAACCACCCAACTCTTTTCCAAAGTGGCTGATCCATTTTGCATTCCCCCCAGCAATAAATGAGAGTTCCTATGACTCCACATCCCCACCAGCATTTGTTGTTGTTGGTGATTTGGATTTTGGCCATACTAATAGGAATATGGTGACGTCCCATTGTTGTTTTAATTTGCATTTCCCTGATGACAAATGATGTGGGTGGCAACTTTTCTTACCCATTCTTGATTACTCTAAAGCTTGAAAGTATGTTGCGGATGTCCAGAGAAATCTAACCACTGAAAATGCCATCAACAGGCAAGGGAAGTATACTGTCAGTCTAACGACTGCTGACATGTCCCTTCTCAGAGCAGCAATTGGGCAAGTCAGAGCCTTATTTCATGTCATCTTCATCTCTCAAGCTAATTTAGCCTGTAATGCACTATGGGTTCAATATTCTCAGGAGTGAAATTATTTTCCAAGGTAGGGAGGACTCTCTCTTGGCCAGACCATTATCCAGGGAAGAATGAAATTCAGGCACTATAATACGTAATCTCTTGCTTTTCCAGTTGCCTCTCTAATTATCCTACCATGAGCACTGCCACGTGGTAAAATTAGAGGAATTATTCCTGCAGATTTGCCCTTCACTGCAGGCTTCAGGTTTGTCCCCAGCAACTTGCTTACTAGTTTCCTTTTCTTGGGAACAGTAGAGGGTCTCGTACCTGCTAATTCCCGGTTGCCAATAATCAGCGGTCTCTACAGTTACTCATTAACTCCAGCACTCCATTCGCAACTCACTAGAAGTTTAACTTAAATATAATTTTTTGGGGTGGGTCTGCCACCTTTCCTCTTCTCCCATTTCTCCAGTCTTGCTACACTCTTCTCTCACGATGGTTTAAATTGCTATTTTGGGAGGGAACTATTTCTGGTTCCAGAATCCAAAGAAACAGAATAAACAGAATGTTCTTTGTGTTTTGTAGTTCACAGTGTACTATTAAAAAATTAATTTGTAAATAAAAATGGTATTTATTTAAGATGAACAATGTGATGTTTTGATATATACGTGGTGAAATGATTATCACACTCAATCTAGTTAACACACTCATCTCCTCGTATAGTTACTGTGTGTGTGGTGTGAACACTTCAGATCTACTCTCTTAGCATATTTAAAGTATACAATACAGTATTATTAAGTATCGTCCTCATGCTGTACCTTAGAACACTAGAACTTACACATCCTATAGGACTGAAACTTTGTACTCTTTGACCAACATCTCTCCACTGAAGCCCTAAAGTTGGAATCTCTAAATGGGGACACTGATAGAGAGTGGATTTGAAGATGAAGGACTTCGCCTGGGAGAGTCTTGGAAGAAATCCACATAGGGAGTAAGTTAGAATAACAAATGTTCTTCTCTCTTTATAGACTTGATCTCTTTAAGTCCATGGATGACCTCCCTAAGTCCAGGAAAAGTCTCTCATTCATCTTTATATCTTTAGCATGTAGCTCTGTGCTCAGCATTTAGGAGGTGCTTGATAACTATTTGTGGAACTGATCAGAACAGAGCCACACACAGCTGAGCCAGGGACACATGGCAGTCAAGTCCAGTTGGTGACAGAGCAATGGGAAAAGGATGGAAATAAACTTCTCACCCCTGCTTATATTCACAAAGATCTTTGTGCTGCATTTTTGTGTGAAGCTGTGTGCCTAGATAACCCATGAATGCAATCAATTCCAAATTGAGCTGTCTTTCAAATCATTGAAACAGGAACAATTGTTGTAACCTTGTTTGGTGGGTTATTTGTGGCGCCAGAGATGCCCAAGTGAAAGAGTTACTTCCCATCATCACTCCACAGTCTTGAAGTGGTGTTGGCTCTGTGAAATGTACTTACGCATATTTCCTGTTCAGCTCTGGGCGTGTTTGTGTGGGTGATGCCTTCAGTGCCGAGGGTGGCTGTAGGGTCTGCAGCTGTTAGTAGACAAATCATTATTCTGATGTTGGCTCCTGTTCTTCACAAATCATTTTGGGAAAAAAAGCTGACCCTGTAGTGACCTTTTCTGATTTCCAGCAGCCAAGTGTTCCTCTTATTGCTAACTCTGTGGATGTTAACATGGGTGTCTTCACATTTGGATCAGAAAACAATATTATTCTGAAACACTTTCTTTTGCATGTCTGGTGTGTCATGTTCATTCAAAAGGATTGTCTCCAGTGTCCACGTATCGCTGACTCTATTAGTCAGTTGCTTTTTAGTCAAAACACTTTCTGAAAGACTAAAGTTCTGTGTTAAGTATGCTCAGGAAAAGTGATTGCAGAAATAGTCATATCAGTCAGAGGCCAGAATGCTCTTTCAGATTAGGGTATCAGACAGAGGAACCTACTGGGCTTTGGTCAGTGCATTTCATTTTTAACATGCTCGCTAGAGCGCAGCAGAGAGAGACACTGGGCGTGTTCTCTGAGGCTGAGGATTCAACCACTGAAAACCCAGCAACTGACTTAGTGACAGTTGAACAGGAGAAACACAAACTTCAGGTTGAGGTTGATTTTTGCATGTGTATATTCTCTTAAAAGACACGTCTTCTGTTATTAGCATAGCCTCTTTTAGACTGGGTGGTTATGGCTTTTTTATATTTTAAAAGTATTTATTTTCCCTATAAATATCATTTGATAACAAATTAACAGTCATTAAGGTAGTAGGAGCTACGGACCTTGTTGACTGTTTTTTTTTTTTAACTTTTGAAGGAATTTACAGATAAAATGTTAGTCACTTTGAATTTTGGAATCAAATTCTCCAACTGCTGTAACCAGTAGAGAACACATTTTCCTGTACCTTATTTTGTAAGCCTATCAAATGATGTAATTTTGAAGGGATTTAAGGCCCCACTTAATTTAATCTTTACCATTAAAATATTTCTGGCTCTACTTAATAGGGAAACAGAATAAGAGTCAGGTATCCTAGATTTTAGACTTGACATTACCATCTTCTAGCTTTCTTATCTTTGGAACATCATTTAGTTCCTCTGAACCTCAGTTTCCCAAATTATAAGAAGTAAAAGGATAACAGTAGCTACCAATATTGATGATCATATCCAATAATGTGTGCCACAGTCTTTTTTTAAAATTTAAAGCGTTATATAAGTGTTTTATGTTTAAGACAAGATACGGATGCAAAAAAATAGATCGTGTCAAGGCTGGGGCACAGTGGGTTGTTAGTTTTTAATCTGTAAATCACAGCTTTGAAATGTTTCTATTGTTCGTGTTCTTATAACAAAGAGTTGTGAAGGAAGGAAGGAAGGAAGGAAAGGAGAGGAGAGGAGAGGAGAGGAGAGGAGAGGAGAGGAGAGGAGAGGAGAGGAGGAGAGGAGGAAAGAAGGAAAGAAGGAAAGAAGGAAACAAACACAGCTATAGGCGACCATTAGGCTAAGTTAGAATCTGTCTAATGTGAATGTAATGCTCTTCACGTGTCTGTCCTGAGGGGTCAATACTCACAGTAACATAAGAAAAACAAAATTATATTTGTGAACCCACACTAGCCTTGAGTTTTTTTTTTATACTGACTATAATAAAGCTATAAAGTGCTCATTTTATACCATACATTCTTGGTTTCTTTTAAATAACAATCTAACTTGTTGAGCTTTTGTGACAATCCAGATGTGATTACCCTTTGAAATAACCTGGAATTTTATTTTTAGTTTTTACTTATTTCTTCATTTATTTTTAAGACAGGTTCTTACTCTGTCACCCAGGCTGGATTGCAGTGGCATGATCTCAGCTCAATGCAACCCCCAGAGAACCTGAAATTTTTAAATAACTGGAAAGTTTTACCCATGACTGAGACTTTGTTTCCTTTTGAAAAACCCCAAATAAATATTATCCAGCTACTGGTCAGTGCTTATCTCTTATGAAATAGTTATCTTTGTGACTTTATGTAAGTCTCGTAAATGTTGGTACTTTATTCAGGATTTGTTTCATTGGCAAGATTGTTCTCTGTAAATAGAGAACAATGCACAACCTCTGTAATATTTTTAGCAGGTTTTACATTTGCAAAACAGAATACAGTCAAGTTTGCATTTGTTTTGGTGTAGCTTTCCAAACATTTCCACCTGTCTTGACATAGGATGTCCAAGTCATGTGCAGAGAACAGCTTACTAAACTACCTCTGTGACTCATTTTACCAGGCTCACACCTGTCTGACATTAAACCTTGGGACTAGATTTAAGAACTTGAGCATAACACCAATCTGACCTCACTCAGTAACAATCAAAAAGGATATCAAGACTGAAATCAGGATAGACCTTGGCTCAAATTGCTTTTTCCTTCTCTCTGTTTAATCAACATCACTCTATTTTTGTCTCTAGGGAGAAGTGGGTGAGATAGACTACTGAATAGATATGCACATCTATAATGCATCTGAAATCAACTATCTTGATTTTGAAATTTAGGGACAATATTTTGTATGTTGTTTCACATTTAACATCCTATCAACCTTTTTCTTAGGATTTGGTTATAGAAAATCCAGGTAATGTGCAAAGGGACAGATGAGATTGAGGGGACTGCTCAGTATTTTTTAAAGTAGAATAAATGGTTTTAAGTGACTTTTGTGTAAAAGTAGGGTTTTCACTTTTGGCACAAAGGTAATTCTGCTAATTGTAAATTAGTCTGTTCTTAGAAAATTTTTGATGAACTTTTTAATGTATAATTTGCATAAATTAAATGTACCCATTTAAAATGTAGAATTTAATGAGTTTTGACAAATATGTAGGCCCATGTGACCAACACCCAAATCAAGACATAGAACACTTCCTTCATCCAGAAAGTCCTCTCTTGCAAACTGTCAGCTAATTGCTACCACTTCCCACCCGTAGCAACCAAATGATCTGACATTTAGCACTAGTGATTAGCTTTCCTTGTTTTAGAGCATTGTACAATTGGAATCATTCAAGACATATTGGTGTGCCTGCCTTCTTTTGCTCTGCATTATGTTTTTGAGAGCCATCTATTTGTGACAAGTGTCAATCATTTGTTCCTTTTCATTGCTAAGTAGTATTCAAAGAATATAGAATAGTTTAATGAACATCTGAGTAGTTTGAAGCTATTGTAATTAAAACTCTGCATTTTCAGCATACGTTTTAGTGTTCATAGATGTTTTCGGTGCTCTTAGATGAATAGTTTTGACTCATAGCATGTATAACTTTACCAAAAAAACTGCCCAATTGTTTTATAACATGATGGGACCATTTTACACTCCTCCCTGAAATGTGTGAGAGTTTCAGTTGCTCTTCATCAATGGCTGGGATTGTCATTTATTTTTATTATGGATATTTTAATGCATATTGGCACCTCATTGTGGTTTTAACTTGGATTTCCTGATCAGTAATGATGCTGAGCACCTTTGATAGGTTATTATCCATTTACATACTTTCTTGTGTCTAATGTCCATTCTCATCTTTTCCCCATTTATCAGATTGTCTTTATATTACAGATTTGTAAGAGTTCTTTAACCATTCTAGATGTGAACTCTTTGTCAGTTACATGTTTTGCTAATATCTTATCCCAACTTGCTTAGAGAAATATTTGTATCCTCAAATGATTCAATTCAAAAAATGGTTTGCATTGTATTTTCCCAAAGTTGTATTTGAAGAGCAAAAAAATGCTTTTAATTTTATTGAAGTCTATTTTATCAAGTTTCCTTTTGTGGCTAGTGTCATCGTTTTGTATTGTTTTTTCCTCCTAGGAATCAATGACCTACCATAGAGTTGAAAGGACTTTCCCATCTATGGTTTGTTCAGAAATACAATTAATTTTTGTGCATTGATTTTTTGCATTATTCAACATTACTGAATTCTATTATTTTTATAAATTTTAGTATATTTCTTAGGATTTTCTTAATAGATAGTCTTCTTCTTTGTAAACAGAAAACTATGTCATATCTTTAGCAGGTTTTAGGTTAATGCAGGCCTCAGAAAATGAGTGTAGGAGCGTTTTATCCTCTAATTCCTGAAAGAGTTTATATAAGATTGATATTAATTTTTTCTTAAATATTTGATAGAATTCACCAGTGGGATCATCTGGAAAACTTTAATTTTCTTAGTGGGAAGGTTTTTGATTATAGATCCAAACTCTTTTCTATTTCCGTAATTAGTCTTAGTAGGAGATTATTGTTTTTAACAATCTTTTTAAAAAATAAATTTCTTATTTGTTAATTCTCTATTTTCATTTATCTCTGCTCTTTGTTATTTTCTTATTTCTGTTCACTTTGGGATTAATCCAATCTTCCTTTTCTAAATTCTTAAAATAGACACTTGATAACAGATTTTTAATTTTTCTCTTTCTTTAATTTTGTCATTTAAAGTTATAAATTTTCTTCTAAGCAATGCTTTAGCTATCTTTTGCATATTTTGATGTGTAATTATTTTTATATGTAAAATTATTTATTTTGAAAGGCTTTCTCATTTGTCTTTGACTCTGTTTTCAATCCATGGATTATTTAAAAGTGTGTTGGTGAATTTTGAAACATTTGGGATTTTTAAAGATATCTTAGTGTTATCAATTTCAAATTTAACCTTACTATGATAAGCTCACATACTCTGCCAGTTTTCAAGCTTTTGAAATTTTTTGAATGCATTATACACTTTGGCATACAGTGTATATTGATGAGCAGTTGATGTGCCATTGAAACAGATATGTATTATGAGGTTATTGAAAAAAGTAGTCTGTAAATGTCAATTAGGTTAAGTTGGTGAATAGTCTTTTTCAGATCTTCTGCATCCTTACTGATTTTTTTGCCTGCTTGATCTATCTGCTAACTACCAACAGAGCAATAATAAAAAACTCCAAATTTGTTATCTGTTTTTTTATTTAATTTTGTCAGTTTTAGCTTACATATTTTGGAGTTCTGTTATTAGTGCATATGCATTTAGAGTTGCTATGTCTTTCTGATAAATTTCTTTTTTACCATTATGCAATGTCTTCCTTTAACTCAACTAATATCTTTTGCCTTGAAGACCATATTGGTATTTTAATAGCCTCATCAACTTTCTTATCCTAACTGTTCACATGGAAATCTTCCCAACACTTTTACTTTCAGTACATTTGCAGATTAAATTAAAATGTATCTTTCTAGTTTATACAGTACATTACATAACTGGTCTTACTTTTAAATGCAGTCTGATAATCTCTGCCTTTTAACTAAATTGTTCAATCTGTTTACATTTAATGTACCAATTGATGTTGTTATATTTAAGATACATCTTACTATTTTTTTTCCCTTTATGCTTTTAATGTTTATTTACTGTCTTCTTATTTTCTTCATTGAGAGACAGGATCTCACCCTATTGCCCAGGCTGGAATTCAGTGGTATAATCTCAGCTCACTGCAGCCTTGACCTCCCAGGCTGAAGCAATCCTCCCACCTCAGCTTCCCAAGTAGCTGGGACCACAGGTGTGCACTACCATGCCCATCTCATTTTTAACATGTTTTTTGTAGAAATGAAGTCTCACTATGTCCCAGGCTAGTCTCACACTTTTGGACTCAAGTGATCATCCTGCCTTGGCCTCCCAAAGTGTTGGGATTACAGACATGAGCTACGACACCTGGTCTGCCTGTCTTTTTTAAGGTTAATTGAAAAACTTTTACTTTTCTAGGGTTTTTGTTTTGTTTTGTGTTTGTTTGTTTGTTTGTTTTGTTTTGTTTTGTTTTGTTTTAGATGGAGTCTCGCTCTGTCACCCAGGCTGGAGTACAATGGCATGATCTTGGTTCACTGAACCCTCTGCCTCCTGGGTTCAAGCAATTCTCTGCCTCAGACTCCTGAGTAGCTGGGCTGACAGGTGGCAGCCACCACGTCTGGCAAATTTTTTTTTTTTGTATATTTAGTAGAGATGAGGTTTCACCATCTTGGCCAGGTTGGTTTTGAACTCCTGACCTCGTGATCCACTCAACTCAGCCTCCCAAAGTGCTGGGATGACAGGCATGAGTCACCACGCCTGGCCCTCTTTTCTTGGTTTTTAGAATATTTGTTGTATTATTTTTAGTGGTTGCTTGAGAACACACAATATTGAGCTTTCATTTATCCTTGTTTCCCTAGTTTCATTATTGTACCACTTCACATTTTCTCCCACTTCTCTCTTTCTACTCACACTTATATTTTCTATTTTCATAATTAGTCTTACTAGAAGTTTATTTTTAACAATCTTTTTAAAGAAGAAACTTTGGATTTGTTAATTCTCTATTTTCATTGATCTCTGGTCTTTATTATTTTCTTATTTCTGTTCACTCTTTTCACTTCACAAATTTAATTGTCATATCAGTGTCTTCACTTCACAAATTTAATTGTCTTATATCAGTACAATTCCATGTAACTACCCCTCTCAGTACTTTTAACTATTGTTTCATTTATTTTACTTCTATATACATTATTAATTTTACCTTACAATTGTATTATTTTACTTTAAACAGGCAGTTTTATTCTGAAGAAATTACACCATAAAAAAATCTTTTACACTTACCTATTTTTTATTTTTATTGTTATGCATTCATCCAGGATGGAAATGAGTTGCCATCATTTTATACAAGCTCTGAGTTTTGTCTAGTATGATTTTCCTTTGGCCTAAAGTAATTTCTTCAGTCTGCTGTAAATACATTCTGACAGATTTTACTTATCTTAAAATGTATATATTTTACCCTTGTTTTGAAGTTTGTTTTTAGTATATATAGAACTCTGGGTTGGCAAGGTTTTTTTTTGTTTGTTTTTGGTTTTTTTGCCCACACTCATTGTTCTGTGGCCTCTCTTTTTTTCTGTTGAGAAGTTTACCATAATTTGTATGATTATTCTCCTGTATGTCTTTTTCTCTGGTTATTTTCAAGATCTTGTCTTTCTCTTTGATTTTTGCTATGATGTACCTAAGTGTGGTTTTCTTTGTATTTCTCTTGCTGGGGGTATGCCAAGCTCTTTGGATCTGTTTGTCAGTGTTTTTAAATCAAATGTGGAAAATATTTGGCTCTGCTCCTCTCCTCTCGCCTTTTTTCTTTCTTTTTGGGATAGGGTCTCACTCTGTCACTCAGGCTGGAGTGCAGTGACTTGATCTCGGCTCACTGCAACCTCCGCCTCCCAGGTTCAAGCGATTGTTGTGCATCAGCCTCCCAAGTAGGTGGGATTACAGGCACCTGCCACTATACTCAGCTAATTTTTGTATTTTTTGGTAGAGATGAGGTTTCGTCATGTTGACCAGGTTGGTCTTGAACTCCTGACCTCAAGTGATCCACCCAACTTGGCCTCCCAAAGTACTGGGATTACAGACATGAGCCACTCACTGCAACTGACCTGTTATTTTTTTCTTTTTTTTTTATGTGTTATTTTATTTTATTTTATTATTATTATTATTATTATTATTATTATTATTATTATACTTTAAGTTCTAGGGTACATGTGCATAACATGCAGGTTTGTTACATATGTATACTTGTGCCATGTTGCTGTGCTGCACCCATCAACTCGTCAGCACCCATCAACTCGTCATTTACATCAGGTATAACTCCCAGTGCAATCCCTCCCCGCCCCCTGCCCCATGATAGGCCCCGGTGTGTGATGTTCCCCTTCCCGAGTCCAAGTGATCTCATTGTTCAGTTCCCACCTATGAGTGAGAACATGCGGTGTTTGGTTTTCTGTTCTTGTGATAGTTTGCTAAGAATGATGGTTTCCAGCTGCATCCATGTCCCTACAAAGGACACAAACTCATCCTTTTTTATGGCTGCATAGTATTCCATGGTATATATGTGCCACATTTTCTTAATCCAGTCTGTCACTGATGGACATTTGGGTTGTTTATTTCTTAAAAAAAAAATTTTTTTTGCCCTTCCTCATTCTCTTCTCCCTCTGTTATTCTAATTACACCTATCTTAGACTATTTGATATTGTTCCCCAGGTCCCTGAAACTCAGTTCATGTTTTACTTCAGTCTTTTTGGACTTTGTTCTTCCAACTGAGTAATTTCTACTAGTATCTCTTCAAATTCATTAACCTGCTTTTTTCTTCCATCTTTAATAGGTTGTGAACTTTTCATATAGTAAACTTTTTATTTGGTCATTGAACTATTCAATTCCAGAGCTTTCACATGTATAGATACAATTTCCATTTATCTTCTGATAATGCTCCACTATTGACTTATTATGACCACCTTTTCCTTATGTTCTTGAATATATTTATAAAAACTGCTGTAAAGTCTTTGCTCATTCCAACGTGCATGTGTTTTGACGGTCTGTTTCTATTGACTATTATTTCTCTTGACTATGGTTATGTTTCTTCATATGCACAATAAATTCTGAATGTATATTGGAAATTGTAGATGATATGTTATGTAAACTGTATTTTCTTTTCTTTCTTTAAGGGGTATTGATTTTATAGTAAGTTTCCTTTCTCAAGGATCACACTGAACCTGTATTAAGTTTTTTACAATTTGTTATATCAGAACTGTTGGAAGCCCAAGGTGTTTCCTCCTAAGCTCTTCAAATTGACAAATCTCCAAACTCTGTCTCTCCTGTGGATCTTGATGAATTGTGCTATTTGAACTTGTAAAGACGGGCATAGTAGAAACCTCCCTTTATGTTATGGTCCTTTCTCCTAAGGCATAGCCTTTCTGGTGTCTCAGCAGTGTCAATATTGTATAATGGGGTATTATCGAGGCATTTCCAATCTGATTGAGCTAGAACTTCAAAGTCTTCCAGCACTGTTTGATCTCAGTATCTCTGCCTAGCTCTCAATACAGCAGCAGCAGCAGCCTCTTGGGTGGCCTTATGTATCACTCTCCACATGCACAGATCAACCCTGAGCAACGGACTTGTGGACCACACATGTTTAAACCTTTGAACCTGTTTTCCCCACACTCTGGCAGCTCTCTTGCCTTCAGAACCCAGCCATTCAGGTTTCAGCAGCTTCAGCAACCTCATACCCTGATCTTTGCCTCCTCAGATCAGCAGAACTGCTATGTTTTGTTTGTGCTGCAATTGGGAAATTGTCCCCAGGCAGAATTCTAAGGTAATCATGGGCCTCGCCTTATGAGTCTCTCTACTCTCAATTACAGCGTTGCACTTTTTGTTGTCCACTGCTTAGAAATTATTGATTTTTTTCTCCCTAATCCCCTAGTGTTAATTTTCTCTGATTCATTACTTTTTTAGTGTTCTGGTTTCAGGACTGTTTATTTTTTGTACTTCTTAGTTTAAAAATTTATTTCTCTCTGAATTTCTGTTTGGTTTTAAAAATGAAAAACCACAGAAATAGCCAAAGTAAAATATATGCTTCTGTACTTCATGAAGATAAATAATTTGTGGTGTTTATAAGTCCACTAGGTACATTGAGTATCAACTACTCATATTTTTTTGACTTATAAATCTCTGAAGGTTATTAGTATGAAGTGTTTTCAAAGTTTTATCTAAGTACATGTCAGTTTTTCTCTAAAATTTATAACTAATACTCATGTACATATATATTCATGAATATATATGAATGGTGATAAAAATAAAAATAACAGACACTATATATTTCATATAATAGGTATTTTTATGCCTTTCTTATTGAATGTTTGGAAAGTAAATGTCTTACATTTCAACAAACCATTAATCAAAATTTAAAGATGGGAAAATCATTATTAAATGTCTTAATATCTGTTCAATTTGAAAATTCCCTTTTAAATATTGTATGTCAGATAATAATATGTAAAGAGATTCCTTTTATGAGAACAGAGGTAACATTTTAAACAAATTCCTTTTGTGAGATTTTCCTTTCATCTGGTTTCTTTAAATTTAGGGAAATAAAATTATCAGTACAGTAAACTGGAAGGCTGTTTCTTGTCCCTGATGGCATTCTCTGGAAGCCTTGTTTAGATTTGTGGTACATCTGGTATAGCCAGTGAGTCATCTTTCATAATATGCTCAATGTCTGTTTGCCTCAGGACTAGGACTCTACTGGCGAACTCTGCCCTCTTAAGTCATAAAAATCAGCCTTTGAATTAAAAGTTATTAATGGCATGCATTAAGTATCAGCTGTCATTTCCTCCAGGGAGGAGAAATCTCATGGAAAATTTGCCTAGTGTAGCTCATTTATTAATTTGCCCAGTGTAGCTCATTTTTGAGCAAACTTCAAAAATTTAAAAATATAACTGATAATGCAAAACATCTCAACTTTAAAGACGTTTTTGCAAAGAAAGCAAGTGTCATCCAAGTTTGGCTTCTCGAGACTTCTTAAGAGATTAACCCATCCTTTGGGATGCCTCCTTCAAAATAACTGGGTGCAGTGGTGAAACATGAGGTTTTTTTTTTTTAAATGATTATTCAGTCTATATCATCACATATTACCCAACTGTATGGTAGGCCAAAGATGCTAAGAGGTCAAAATCAAATCAGATATGACCTGCCAAAGAGTGAAACAGCACTGCACTGTGGTGATCACCAGAAAGGTCTATATCAATCACCTGAAGCTAAGACATTATAATCAGGTGATGACTTCACCACATTAAATGTCTTTTAATGATAGCTTATTTTAAAATTTTTTTAAGATTCACAAATTTGAGAGGTCATTTGTTCTATACTATAAACAAAAGGAAAGATACTTCAGTTAAGAATTTTGATAGAACTGGAAAAAAAGAAATAAACCCACAACTTAAAATAAGTAATGCCATCATCAACAAACCACGACCTGGTTGTAAAGGAAATGGGGTCTCCATTCTTCCTTTAAAGTGCAGAAAACATAACATGGCATTGAAGTGTCTTTGAAAAGTAGAAAAATAATCAAAGGCAAATGGCTCCATAGTTTCCTACTCCATTTTCTAATTTATCTTTTGTCATTTTTGTTAATTGTTTAATCCACACAATTAAATTTATATTGAATGCATCTTTAGGTTTTGTTTCAGCAAGTAAAAAGCACTTCTGCATGAATTTGTTACACTGTTATTGGCATTCACCCTCCACACACTGTCAAGAGTTCTTGCTTTATTTGTAGTCTTTTCCTTCTTCCACCCTCCATTCACCCCTATGAGGTCATCACCTGATTATAATGTCTTAGCTTCAGGTGATTGATAGAGATCTTCCGGTGATCACCACAGTGCAGTGCTATTTCACTCTTTGGCAGGTCATATCTGATTTGATTTTGACCTCTTAGTATCTTTGGCCTACCATACAGTTGGGTAATATGTGATGATATAGACTGAATAATCATTTAAAAAAAAAACCCTCATGTTTCACCACTGCAGCCAGTTATTTTGAAGGAGGCATCCTAAAGGTTGGGTTAATCTCAAAAGAAGTCTTGAGCAGCCAAACTTGGATGACACCTGCTTTCTTTGCAAAAACATCTTTAAACTTGAGATGTTTTCCATCATCAGTTATATTTTTAAATTTTTGAGGTTTGCTAAGAGCTGGCTTCTTTTTTACAAAGTTGAGGCAAGTGAAAATAGACTTCTTAAAATGAACCTTTAATTAAGGGTGGGTGGTGGTTCACAAGTTCTACAGGTTAGAAACTCTAAGTGGACACTTAAGGATTTTGCTTCTTTGAGGTGTTGGCTGGCTTCTCTACTTTAATGAAAACACTTGTGGTAAATTCAATACTATAAAGAGACATTCCTGCATTTTGTTAATAACACTTTTTTGGAAGCAAGTGATAAATTTTTGGAAGGCAAATATATGAAGCTCTATAAGCATTCATATAGTTAAACTTGTTTATCAAGATGTATTTTAAGCACTTCTTTGGTAGAAATAAAATTCTGATGTAAGCAATACTGCTGTCTATTCACAGATACCACAGATGGGAAATGCCCTTGTCAGCTCACCAAGTTGGGCTTATGATCTTGGGGTCCTCATCAACTTCCTTCATTCTCATTTTATTTATATATCAAAATAAAATCTATTTGTAGCTTCATCTGCAGCAGCAACCCAAGTTGTCTGGCATCGTTGGAATTGTCTCAATTCCACCTCTTGGTTTGACTTTTCCCTTTGCATGTCCTTTGCCCTGTCTCTCTGCTCTTGGCTTTGGTCTGAACTATTACCTGGCTTTGTTGGTGCTCACTGGTATCAGAGAAACAATGGATTTTGAGCTTCAGCTGATGAATTTCCCTGATCGTGGCCAGGGCTGAGACTGGGAGCTGCCAACATCCACGGATTTGATCTGCTATGGAGCCAGGGTACGTGGGGGGAATCACAATCCTTTCTGTACTGAATGTGCTCTTATATAGGCCCCTGGGAGCGACGTGGAACCAAGGGGTGTAAAACCAACTGGTGGCTAGGAGCCCTTACCTTCTCTTCAACCTTCATTGAACACTGAATGATATCAGGGGAACCATTTATTTTTCCTGTTTTCTTCACTGTTTCATATGAAACCAAAAACGTAAAAAAGGATTAAATATAAAAAAAGGTTTTATATATAATATAAATCTTCCTAAATATAAAAAAGGATTTAAATGTCTATAGTATATTATAAAACAATAATAATTTCTTAAAATAATCTGATATGGCATTACATTTTATTTGATAGTAAACAATTTTTAAATTTTTTTTTAAATAAAACTCTCTCCTGAATCCTCAATTTCCCTTTTCTTACAAGTAGAATTCTATTTTGGTTTAGGCTAATAGTGTTAGGAGAGAAAGTGCCAGAGCATCTGTGATATGGCTGTTTTCCCTGGTGCTGGTGCTTAGCTGTTGCTAAGGGAGTCTAAGAAAACAGTGGCTACTCATATTTTATTGAACGAGCTGCAAATAAATTCTGATTCTAACCAGGATACCGGGTACTTTATTGTGAACAGAGTGACTTTCTAACCTGGAACTCAGTCCTGTATACTCCATCATATTGATCTCGATTCTGATATTCAGACCACAAAATTTTGGCTTTAAAAAAGTTTCTATATTTATAAAACTATATATATATATATATATATATATTTATTTATTTATTTATTTATTTATTTATACACATACACACATATATATGTAATATATTTATATTATACATGTACAACCATGAAACTATACTAATACCCAATGGAAAGGTTAGAACACAACTATCAACATTGAAGACCTCATGTACCATTTTCCATTTCACAAAATCACCTTACTTTTATTATAACTTCACCATAAATAATTATATCTCTAAAAATTACCTAAATTCGAAGATGTTTGAAACTTTTAAAAAATCTCATTATACTTTATGTATTCTTCTGCAACTTTCTTCTTAAAATTTTTTAAGTGTTTTATTGCATCAAAATGCGCTTAAAATTTACCATCTTGACCATTTTTAAGTGTACAGTTCTATGTTGTTAAATCTATTCACATTGTCGTGCAACCAATCTCCACAACTTTTCTGTGGTATAAAACTGAAAACTTAAACAAGTCCCAATTCTCCCCTCCACCCCAACTCCTGACAAGCGTCATTCTACTTTCTGTCTCTATGAATTTGACTACTCTATATACATTTAAGTGGAATCATACAGTATTTGTCTTTTTGTCCCTAACTTACTTCATTTAGCATAATGTCCTCTAGATTTATCTATGTGATATCATGTCAGAATTTCCTTTCTTTTAAAGGCAAAATGTTGAATCGTGAAGTCAGCATTACACCCGTGGGCTAAACCATGTTGATGTGTTAGCTATTGTTGATTACTTTCCACTGCTGTTATTCTATTATACAACTATTTCATAACTTATTTATCCATTCGGTATTTTTTTTGGACTTAGAGCTGTTTCCAAGGTTGGCTGATTGGTTTGCTTCCTCTATAATCAATGCCCATGGAGCAGTCTTCTTCATGTCATCGTATTCGTATTGTGTGCACCTGTGCAAGAGTTTTTCTAACACATAGACCTGGAAAACTGCTGAACAACAGGGCACATGCTAACTTTACTGGATGATGCCAAATTGATGTCCAACATGTTTATACTGATCTCTATTCCTGCATGAGAGTTCTTGTTGTCTCACATGATTGTCAGTACTTGATATTGTCAGAATTTGTAATGTCTGCCAATCTGGTGGGTGTGAAATAGTATCTCATTGTGGTTTTAATTTGCATGTTTCTGATTGCTAATGAAGTTGGAGCATCTTTTTGTGTGTCTGACTTAAATCTTCAAATCTATTTCTGGATTAGAAGAGAAGAAATATAAGTCGAGGGAGAGAGAGAGAGAGAAAGTATTCTATATCCAGACCTTAACTCTGTGACTGCAACTTTTTAATTGACCGTAACTCTGTCAGCTGTTTTCCCCAGTGGAGCAGTTTAAATATGTAAAATGAGCACTGCCCTTAAATCCTCTGGTCAACAACTTTTCTCCTGATGCCGCACAGAGTCTTTGAATGAAAGCTAGCATGTTATAGCCAGAGCGCTAGAAAGCTCAGAGGACCACAGTCTCATGTTTTTGACTGAGAGACATATGGTGAATGTGTATGTGTGTGTTTGTGTGTGTAAAACAAGTGCCACACATGATAAAGTCTCATAAAACAATTCTTACACCCACTAGGTAAAATACAGTTTGATATTTTTACTTTGATTTGGGTCCAGTCTTCTTTCTTTGTTTTACTTCTTTCTTTCCCTCTTTCTTTTCTTCCCTCCTTCCCTCCTTTCATATCTCTCTTTCTCTCCCCATCTCTCTCTTCCTTCCTCTCTCCCTCCCTCCCTCTCTTCTTTCTTTCTTTCTCTCTCTCTTTCTTTCTTTCTTTCTTTTTCTTTCTCCTTCCTTCCTTCCTTCCTTCCTTCCTTCCTTCCTTCCTTCCTTCCTTCCTTTCTTTCTTTCTTTCTTTCTTCTTCTTTCTTTCTTTCTTTCTTCTTTCTCTTTCTTTCTTTCTTTCTTTCTTTCTTTCTTTCTCTTTCTTTCTTTTCTTTTTTCTTCCTTTCCTTCCTTCATTTCTTCTTTCCCTCCCTCCCTTCCTTCCTTCCTTCCTTCCTTCCTTCCTTCCTTCCTTCCTTCCTTTCTTTTCTTTCTTTTCTTTCTCTTTCTTTCTTTCTTTCTTTTCTTTCTTTCTTCTTTCTTTCTTTCTTTCTTTCTTTCTTTCTTTCTCTTTCTTCTCTTTCTTTCTTTCTTTCTTTCTTTCTTTCTTTCTTTCTTCTTTCTTTCTTTCTTTCTTTCTTTCTTTCTTTCTTTCTTTTCTTTCCCTCTCTCTCTTTCTGTCTTTCTGTCTTTCTTTCCTTTCTTCCTTCTTGACAGAGGAGTCTCACTCTGTTGCCCAGACTGGAGTGCAGTGGCGTGATCTTGGCTCACTGCAACCTCCCCTAATGAGTTCAAGTGATTCTCCTACCTCAGCTTCCTGAGTAGCTGGGATTGCAGACCCCCACCACCACACCTGGCTAATTTTTGTATTTTTAGTAAAGACAGGTTTTCACCATGTTGGCCAGGCTGGTCTTGAACTCCTGACCTAAGGTGATCCACCCACCTCAGCCTCTCAAAGTGCTGGGATTACAAGTATGAGCCACCATGCCTGGCCCCTTCCTTTCTTTCTGATTACCACCAACTAAGTTGATTTTACAATCCACAGCTACAGTGGTTCCCAATGGGGATGTTGCTGCTTCCAGGGGATGTTTTGGATATTTTTGAGGGATTTCCTGGCATTTATCAACCAAGGACCGTAGATACGATACATGAGACATTCTCAAACAATAAAAATTGTTCCTATATCATAAAACATTCAATATTGATATAGATGATCATTGGATATTTGTTAAAGAACTTCCTTTCACAAAAAGTATATTATTCATAGTTTTTATATACAATATGCACTCATATTATAGGACTTATATTAGTCTGTGTTGTAAAATTGTGGTCTATTACCCTTGGAAGTGGAAGCTCCTTGAAGACAGGAGAGGTGTCATATTCATCCAGGTTACCTCTAAGGTACCATCAAAGGACTTTGTATATAGGAGGTAAGAAGGCAGTTTAGTGGAGGGTGAGACATAGGCTCCAGTTAAAGAAAGACTTGATTTAAATTCCAACCGTATCATGTCCAGCTGTCATGGACTAGGGTAAGCTATAAAGCTTTTCTATCCATCCATTACTCACCTGCAAAATGAATTAATAATAACACATATAGCTTCTAACACATATAGCTTCAGTGGAGATTAGATAAAATAAGGTTTGTAAAAGTGCATATAGGAGGTGCTCAAATTAGCAAAACTATTATGGCTGTTAATAATTATTTTTATTTAATAAACATTTATTCACTTGTTTTTGACCCATGTTGTTGTAATGTTTTTATTTAACCATAATAATAAGCAATAACATGTTTGAATGCTTAGTTTATGTCACATAAAAACTTTACATGGATTAATTTCCTTAAGTGAATATTTGCTACAAACCTGTAAAGTAATTATAATTATTGTTTAGCTGAGAAAATTTAGGTTAACAGAGGTTAGGTAACTTGCTCAAGATCTCCCTTTTAGTAAAGAAGGAAGCCAGGGTTTGACCAAGGAAGTTCAATGTCAGCATCTGTGTCTTAACTATTTTTGTGTTATTTCTTGATATAGAAAATTTTAAAAAATTCCATAGTAATACAGTCTTGTACTTTAACTGGCTTCGAGTTTGACAAATCTTAGATATTGTTCCTCAGAAAATAAAATATACTGATATAAAGCAAGAAAAAATGCCTGTGGCCAAGAACACAACCATAAGAAAATGTGTAAAATACGACAAAACTAACTTATGTTGGAAATCAAACATCTAATTCCAAAATTTAATTTGTGACTTAGGGCTGAATGTATCATGGAATCTTGTTTTTCTAATTGTACCATATCATTAATCAGCTAAGAACCGAAATATTTGGCCAGGCATGGCGGCTCATTCTTGTAATTCCAGCACATTGGAAGGCTAAGGCAGGTGGATCACTTGAGGTCAGGAGTTTGAGACCAGCGGGCCAACGTGGTGAAACCCATCTCTACTAAAAATACAAAAGAAAATTAGTTTAGTGTGATGGCACATGCCTGTAGTCCCAGCTACTCAGGAGCCGGAACCAGGAGAATCATTTCACCCTGGGGGGTGGAGATTGGAGTGAGCCGAGATTGTACCACTACACTCTAGCCTAGGTGATAGAGTGAGACTCTATCTCAAAAAAAAAAAAGAAAAGAAAGAAAGAAAGAAAAAGAAAGAAGGAAAGAAAGAAAGAAAAAGAAAGAAGGAAAGAAAGGAAGGAAGGAAGGGAAGGAAGGAAGGGAGGGAGGGAGGAAGGAAGGAAGGAAGGAAGGAAGGAAGGAAGGAAGGAAGGAAGGAAGGAAGGAAGGAAAGAATGAAGGAAGGAAGAGAAATATTTAAAACCTAGCATAATTGGATATGAATCCAGATTACAAAATTGTGTATGAAAGTAGAACTTAAGGCGAATAATACAGAACCTTTACAACAAGCTTGGAGGGAATGTGCAGTGTTTGGTTCCCATGCTCATGGGTCTAGCAGTTCTTATCTCACTTCTCTGGGTGCTGGTCAGCAGCCCTCTGACATGTGATCTTTAAAAGAATTGTATTTTTACCATGGAATACTATGCAGTCATAAGAAGGAACAAGATTATGTCCTTTGCAGGATAATGGTGCTAGAGGCCATTATCCTTAGCAAACTAAGGCAGGAACAGAAAACCAAATACCACACGTTCTCACTTATAAGTGGGAGCTAAGTGATAAGAACACATGGGCACATCGAGGGAAACAGCACACTAAACCTCAGCTAAGTAGCAATGCAAGCCTCTAATCTCAGGGACATGGAGCAAGAAGTCTGGTTGGATGGGCCACGAACTCATCCCCACTCCTGGAAACACCATTCAAAGTATCTCACCCTCCTGGGGGCTCAGGCAAAGCTTCTTGTTTCGGATGCATTCTTTGCATGTGGTGAATTTATGCATAAGGAGGGAGTAGATGCCATGCTGAACTCCAGAACCAATTCATAGCAGTGCTTTAGTCACAGCATCAGATGGCAGGCAAGGTCGTACATTAAAAGAGCTTATACTAGTCAGTCCAATAATATTGCACAAGTGTTCACACAATTTAATTTTTATGGGAATGACATGTGATGGGGTGTGTGCAATCAAGTTAAGCCAGGAGAAAAGAAACGTGCAGCAGAGCTGGAGTCAATATGGCGGCTGAACTGCCCCATTGATTTGACAAAAGGATCTGTGAGTGCAGTTCATCTTAAGGTCCACGTGGCCCATAGATGGGAGGATATTGGAAGGAGAATGTTAGCAGAACAGCTGAGGCAAAGACTAAAGTCATGTCAGAAAGAGAAAGCCTTGAGGGGAGGGAAGGGGGATTCTTAATGATAGGCAGGATCCTAAGGCAGGGTGCAGCGTTGGAAATGGGAGCCAGTTTCAGCAAACACCTTTTAGCTCCTTTGCACTCTTTTAAACAAATCTATGTGTGTAGGAAAATTAGGTCTCCCAGTTTCTTACTATAAAGCGACTATTGTCATTAGCCCACACAAATACTAGAAAGGAGAATGGAGATAAGGAAATCCCTCCTCCATCCCTTTAGGGTTTTTTTGTTTATGTTAATTTATAAAATAAAATCAATTCCATGTTTAGTATTTCTTTAAAACTTACCCACAGTGAACTTAGTAGTTTCTATCAAATATTGGTGATTCTGTAATAGATATTTTTAAAGCTTCTAAAAAGTCTTTTGTAAGGGAGAAAGAGTGTGGGGAAAAGAAAGAGAGATCAGCCTGTTACTGTGTCTATACAGAAAGAAGTAGACATAAGAGACTCCATTTTGTTCTGTATTTGAGATGCTGTTAATCTATGACCCTACCCCCAACTTTGTCCTTGCAAGAGACATGTGCTGTGGTGACTCAAGGTTTAAAAGATTTTGGGCTGTGCAGGGTGTGCTTTGTTAAACAAGTGCCTGAAGGCAGCTTGCTGGTTAAAAGTCATCACCATTCTCTTAATCTCAAGTACCCAGGGACACGTACACTGCCAAAGGTCGCAAGGACCTCTGCCTAGGAAAGCTAGGTATTGTCCAGGGTTTCTCCCCATGTGATAGTCTGAAATATGGCCTTGTGGGAAGGGAAAGACCTGATCGTCCCCCAGCCTGACACCCGTGAAGGGTCTGTGCTGAAGAGGACTAGTACAAGAGGAAAGAAGGCCTCTTGGCGGTTGTTGGTGGTTGAGATGGAGAAAAGTTGTCTCCTGCCCGCCCCTGGGCAATGGAACATCTCGGTGTAAAACCCAATTGTATGCTCTGTTTACTGAAAAAGGAGAAAACCGCCTTAAGGCAAAACGTGGGACTTGCTAGGGCAATGCTGCTCTTTATGCACTGAAAAGGTTTATGAAGATGTTTACATATGCATATCAAGGCACAGCACTTTTCCTTAAACTTATGTCACAGAGATCTTTATTCATATGTCTTACTGCTGACCTTCTCCCTACAATGATCCTATTATCCTGCCACTTACCTTTTTTCTAAGATGGTAAAGATAATTATCAATAAATACTAAGGGCACTCAGAGACCGGTGCCGGCGTGGGTCCTCTGTATGCTGAGCGCTGGTCCCCTGGGCCCACTGTTTCTTTCTCTATACTTTGTCTCTGTGTCTCATTTCTTTTCTCAATTCTCTCGTTCCACCTAATGAGAAACGCCCACATGTGTGGAGGGGCAGGCCACCCCTTCAAAAGAGTAATATTTTTTCTCACCTATCTCAAAGTTTATGGCTGAAACCCCTATAACAAAGACAAATTAACAACAGAAAGGCATGTCATACTTATTTAACCAAAGTCTTTCGTGACATAGGAGTCTTCAGAAATGAGGACCCAAAGAATTAGGAAAAACTGTATTGTTATGCCTAGATTTGATGAAGAGTGGACAGTCATGGAGAAGGATGATTGGACAAAAAGGGGTAAGATCTAATAGTCATAAACTGAGGGTAGGTAGCAAGGCCTGTTTGTTCAGAGTTTCCTGAGTGTATCTGTATCCTCATTCCTTTCCTCCAGGTGTAGGACAGGGCACCTGTCACAGGAGGATCTTATGACCTATTTTCAGGGGAAGTAGGTTTTAGAATTCTTTTATGGTTGTCTCTCACACAGCAAGGTGGGAGAAAGAGAGTGATTTTCTTGCTTCTTCAGCTTCCTCAATTTCCATGACACTGTATTTTGGGGTAGTATTTCCTGCACCTCATCACTTTCTAGCCCTGGCACTTTGGAACTGGGATAGCTTCCCTTATATTAAATGAAGAAGTAATTTTGTACAATGTCAGCCATATATCTTCAGATTATCAAGAGCTGGCAAACGAATTTGCTCAAAGTTTGGAATTTCTGTGCTAGCATATAGTAATTCATTACCATGTAGTTCTTGAAGTAGAATGTTTCTGGATATTCTGAAATATTTTTGTACAGCTCTTCTCTATCCCTGGCAAACAGTAACCTAGAGGAGTTCTACAAACAGAATGACTTTTTTTTAATGTAAGTCTACAGTTTGATGATGAGCCATTATTATGTTTTCAAAGGGCATACCAGATGTAAAGGCAATTGGCATTTAAGATGTTTTCACATCAAAAAGAAAGTATTGCATATGCATTGCCTGAAATAATATCAGAAATACAGTGAATGCGCTGTACACATTGATGATGGCAATGAAATGACAAGACTGAGCTGCCTTAGCTGTAGTCTTCTGTTATGTATGTGTAACATGATTTTAACAGATACCCATAGAGCAATAATTAACACTTACAGAACATGTTATATTTGACAAAGCTTTGCTAACATATATTTGTCAGGATAGGCTACGTTTTACTATACTTACAAAAACCTCCAAAATATTTTTGGTTTAATACAACAAAGGTTTATGTTGTATTCATGCAAGGCCAGCTGCAAATTTTAGAATATCAGTTGGGGCCACTTTTGCTTCAGACACTTCCACATCAAGGTGAGCTATCAGAGTCACAGCAGCAGGGGAAACAGAGCAGGAAAACCATGCATTGGTTCTTGAATACTTCCGCCTGGAAGTGACACAAGCCCCTTCTGCTCAAATTTCTTTGGCCCAAGCAAGTCATGTGGCTACATCTGACGTCATGGAGGGCACAGGTACAATCTTGTGGCCCAGAAGGAAATGAGAAAATAAAATATTGGTGAGCAACAGCAGTGTCACCACATCTACATTATCTTATTGACCATTTAATCTTTCAAAGAGCTCTATGAGGGTCAAAAATCTTTTATTCTTATTTTACAAACGAAGAAAACTCAGAAAGGTTAAGTAACTTGCCCACAGTCACCCAGTTGGTAAGAAATGCACCACTTGGACCCCCAGTCCTCTAATTCTAAATCTTCTATTTTTTTTTTTTTTATATCCACTATCATGACAGAGTCCGTTGCTGAGAGTATGTTTGTTTTTAGAAGCAGAGTTCCCGTTGAATCGGGATTTTTCTTTTCTTTTCTTTTCTTTTTTCTTTTCTTTTCTTTTTTAGCAGAGTAATCACTTACCATATTGCCATGTGTGTAATTATACCTAATGTATCAGTATATAGCCTGTCATTTGAAACTAAAGTCAGGGAAGGGGCCACTTTTTTTTTTTCCACTGCAGAAAAAGTTCTTGGGTGCCGTGGGGGAAATCTGCCCAGGACCCTGGACCACATGCACTACCTCTTGAGTGGGCCTAGATGGTATGAGCAGTGAGTCTAGGGAGCTTGTCTCTGCAAGTCTCCCCACTCACAAACCAGCCCTTTGTGTGCCCGGTGGCATGTCCTGCCCCACACTCACAGCCAACGAGCCTGGAGGTGAAGGAGCTCAGTCATCAGATGGACTTCTTTCAGATGCCCAATGTATGGTTTACGTTTTACAGATGATGACAGCAGGTCTTCAAAAAGGTGCACTCATTCACCTAAGGTCATAGAGCTAAAGGAGGTGGGGAGAGAGGACCCAGGGCTACATGATCCTCAGGGAAACTTCTTCAGTTGCACTACATTGCCTCTGAAAGGGGACTCCACAGGATGCTCTACCACAGGCTTCTGAGAGCAAATAAAAGGTAGGGAGATGGATTAGTTTGCACCCATAGCTGGAAAGAGCCCATTCTTTAATGGAAAAGGAGAGGAGTTAAGGACTATCTCATCCACTAAACAGCAGTATCATTACCACTACCACTCCCCACCCCCAACAATGACTTTAAATCATTGAACAACAAATGCCAACCATTCCCCCAAAAGTCCAACACTAAGATGGCTTTGGAAGGGAAGTGTGTGCACACAAGCACTGTCTTAGTCCGTTTGTGCTGTTATAAGAAAATACCTGAGAAATAGCCTGAGACAAGGTAATTTATAAAGAACAGAAATGTATTTTCTCACAGTTATGGAGGCTTGGAAGTCCAAGATCAAGGTGTTGGTAGGTTGAGTGACTGGTGAGGGCCCCTGTCTTTGATTCCAAGATGGCCATCTTGTTGCTGGTTCCTCACATGTTGGAGGATGGAAAAGCAAAAGGCCCCAGCTAATTCTCTCTAGTCCCTTAATAAAGGATTAATCATATCCATGAGGGCAGAGCCTTATGGGCTAATCACCTTTTAAAGGTGATTAAGAGTTGCATCACTTAATATTGTTGCACTGGGGATTCAGTTTCAATGTAAATTTTGGAAATCACGTGAGCATTCAGACCATAGGAAGTACACACACACGCACACACACACACAAATACACATATACGCAAACACATACACACACACCCCAAACACATACTCAAAGCTTTTCTCATAATCTCATGTTCCTAATCTCTTCATTACTCACTACTTTCTTGGAATAACCAAAATGTGAAATGGAACGTACTTAAAAAGCAAATGAGAAGTAGAGAAAGAAATTTTATTTTATAGATGGTTAGGGGTTTTTATTGTTATGTGTGATTTTAGTTTTTTATTTGGAGTAAAACTAAAATTATAATACATTTTTATTTCTATTTGTGCAAAGTAGTTTAGTTACCAAAAATATTTCACAAACTCCCCAGTTTGCAATTTCTTGTAGAACTGTGTCTAGGAAAACAGTTCTGGATAAACTACTTAAGAAAGTTGAATGTCTCCAAGACTAAATCCCCAACGTGCATTTGGTTTTATGATTGGTGTGGGATAAGGAGCCTGAGTGTATGAGAGCAGTTTGTAGGGCAAGACAAGCAAAACTGCAGTTATTACTGCTGGAGCTCTCATAGGTATGTGCACTTAATGGAGAAGGAAAGTCTTCCTGTAGGGCTGATGTAAAATCCCCCCATCCTAGCTAAATTTCTTTGTAATTAATGTTCATACAGACCGGTGCCACCATGACTGGGTTCCCTTACAGTCTATACATACCTTTTTTGAGAATGCGTGCAATTCAATGGGCTAAATTTTATTATAGAGAGAATATTTATAAGCAGCAAAACTACCTTTCTCAGTGACTGAAATATTTATACACTGAGGGCTTGAGGGCGCCAGTGTATTTGAAGCTGTCTGAGGCGGCATACAGTCATTTATGGATTTCTATATATAAATAATTGACATGAAAACTGCACACCATTCCCCCATGTGAATTAAAGCAAATGGCCCAAAGACCTTTATTGGACTGCTGCTTTGCTTGAGTTATTCAACAAATAAGCTGCATCTTTTCTCCCTCCTTTCTTTTATCTTTACCTCTTTCCTTCTTTTCTTTCTTCAACATATATTTTTTTGAGGGCTGTATTAGTCAGGGTTCTACAGAGAAACAGAACCAATATGATTTTTATGTGTGTGTGTGTGTGTGTGTGTGTGTGTGTGTGTGTGTTTGCGATATATGGAGAGAGAGAGAAAGAAGAGGGGAAAAGAGGGCGAGAAACAGCAAGAGCGAGAGATCTAGTATGGGATGTGGTTCATAAAATTACAGAGGTGGAGAAGTCCTATGATATGCCATCTGCATGCTAGAGAACCCAGAAAGCCGGTGGTATAATTCAGTCTGAGTCAGAAGGACTGAGAACCAGGAGAGACAATGGTCCTGGTCTGGGTCCCATAGCCCACGTTTCCAGAGTGCTGATTTCTGAGGACAAGAGAAGATGGATGTTCCAGCTGACACACAGAGAGAGAGCAATGTGCCCTTTCTCGGCCTTTTTGTTCTAGTTGGGCTCTCCATGGGTTGGATGATGTCCACATTGGTGAGGGTGATCTTTGCTCAGCCTACTGTCTCAGACGTCAGTGTCTTCTGAAACACCTTCATAGACATATTCAGAAATGTTTATTTCTGAATAAACATCAGAACAAGGAAAAACTCTCTTCTCATGGAGTTAACATTCAAGAATAAAAGGAAAGCACAGCAAAACAGATGTGAAGGAGAAGAAAATTCTGTGTTTGAGACAGTGGCTTGGTAGTGAAGCCATATTAGGTAATCAGATAATGAATCTCTGAAGAGTTTGCATTTGTAATGCAAGCAAATGACCATAAGAAGACCTGGGGAGAGAGAAATCTAGGCAAAGGAAAGAGCCAAGGTGAAGGCAGATGGCAAGGAGGCAAGTTTAATTACAAGAGCCCGTGCAGCTAGAGCTAAGGCAGTGGCAATGACACAAGCAACGTGAGGGGAAGGTGATCAGGACTGGGTCACGTGGGGGTGTCTGATGCTAAGGAATTTGGATGGAAGAGTCTATGGATGTATTGTTTTGTTTCAAATATTTTCCATAATTTGGATTTCATCTTCTTAGCTATGCATCCTCCAATTTCCAAGCTAATAATTTTCCCTTCAGAACTGGTGCTCTCAACCCCCGGTGGACGATGGCATCACCCTCTCCTCATGTTCTTCCCACCGCTTGGACTGCTCTTTCTCTGCTTTTTCATTGGCTTCTCTTCCTCGGCTCACCCCTTAGGTGTTCACACGCCCGAATACAACCCTCAACTGTCTTCTTTCTCTTGGTACCCTCTCTGGATGACTGCCTTTGAGTCATGGTTTCTTCTCTAATAGTTCTCCAACCCAGCCCTGAGGTCTCAGCTGAACTCACAGTCCAGCAGGACGTTTCCCTTGAGTGATGTCTAGTCTCTTCCATGTCAACATTTTCAACGTCTCCCTATCCACAATGCAATATCACCTTACTCCTGCAAGAATGGCCATAATCAAATAATCAAAAATAATAGATGTTGGCATGGATATGGTGAACAGGAAATACTGCTACGCTGCTGGTAAAACCACTATGGAAAACAGTGTGCAGAGTCCTTAAAGAACTGAAAGTGGAGTAGAACTACCATTTGATCCAGCAATCCCACTACTGGGTACATATCTTGAGGAAAATGAGTCATTATACACAAAAGATACTTGCACACACATGTTTATAGCAGCACAATTCACAATTGCAAAAATGTGGAACCAACCCGAATGCCCATCAATCAACTAGTGGATACAGAAACTCATACACACACACACACACACACACACACACACACACACTCACACAATGGAATACTACTTACTCAGCCATAAAAAGGAATAAATTAATGGCATTCGCAGCAACTTGGATGACATTGGAGGCTATTATACTATTCTAAACAAAGTAACTCAGGAATGGAAAACCAAGCATCATATGTTCTCACTTGTACGTTGAAGCAAAACTATGAGGATGCAAAGGCATAAGAATGACACAATGGACTTTGGACACTTGGGGAAATGACAAGAAGAGGGTGAGGGATAAAAGACTACAAATTGGGTGCACTGTATACTGCTCAGGTAATGGGTACACCAAAATCTTACAATACACCACTAAATAACTTACTCATGTAACCAAACACCACCTGTTCCCCAATAACCTATGGAAATAAAAAAATTAAAAAATAATAAAAATAAATGAAAAGAAAAATGAACTGTTGGGCACTATGCTCACTATCTGTGTGATGAGATCACTCATATTCCAAGCCTCAGCATCATGCAATATACTCATGTAATAAACCTAAATGCATACTTCCTGAATCTAAAACAAAAGTTGAAATTATAAAAAAAGAAAATGAAAGTCATATAGAAAGGAAAGTAAGGGAATGATGGTTTCCAGCTTCATCCACGTCCCTACAAAGGACATGAACTCATCTTTTTTATGGCTGCATAGTATTCCGTGGTGTATATGTGCCACATTTTCTTTATCCAGTCTATCATTGATGGGCATTTGGGCGGGTTCCAAGTCTTTGCTATTGTGAACAGTGTGGCAATAAACATACATGTGAACGTGTCTTTACAGTAGAATGATTTATAATCCTTGGATATATACCCAGTAATGGGATTGCTGGGTCAAATGGTATTTCTAGTTCTAGATCCTTGAGGAATCACCACGTTGTCTTCCACAATGGTTGAAAACTAATTTACAGTCCCACCAACAGTGTAAAAGCATTCCTATTTCTCCACATTGTCTCTAGCATCTGTTGTTTCCTGACTTTTTAATGATCGCCATTCTAACTGGTGTGAGAAGGTATCTCATTGTGGTTTTAATTTGCATTTCTCTAATGACCAGTGACAGAAAACCAAACACTGCATGTTCTCACTCATAGGTGGGAGTTGAACAATGAGAACACATGGACGTGGTGGGGCAGGCATCACACACTGGGGCCTGTTGGGGGGTGGGAGGGGTGGAGGAAGGATAGCTTTAGGAGAAATACCTAATGTAGATGACGGGTTGATGGGTGCAGCAAACCACCATGGCACGTGTATACCTATGTAACAAACCTGCACATTCTGCACACGTACCCTAGAACTTAAAGTATAATTTTAAAAAGGAAAATAAAAGAAAGCTAAGGGAAAAAGTACAAAAGTTATTTCAAAATCTCACGTAAAATGGCCTTCTGAAGAAGCAGGAAAAGTGGGAATTTCTCAATAGGAAGAGAAGGACAAGAGGACTCCCAGGGAAACCTCCGCATGGCCCTGACTAGATTGTGTACAATGGGTCCAGCTGCATCCCTGGCTGCAGCTGCCACTGTTTGTCAGGCAAAGGCAAGTGATTCTCCCTAACCTAGGGGAGACCTCCCTTAAGAACACGATTCTCAGTTAAGTGAAAAGAAATAAAATACTCTGCACCAGAAAATTAAATCCTGGATAAGGAAAGTCAAGTTGTGACAAATGTCGAGGAAGATGGAGACAGCCTGGAGCTGTTTTCTTTTAGTAGGACATTAAGTGTAAGCCAGTTCATCCATACCACTGTTGTGAACAGCCGCAGGCCTGAGGACTGATTTCTGATGGGGATGTCTGGCCCTGTAACACATAAACAAGCTGGCCAGGAGGGAAATCAAACCCCAGGTTCCACTCTTAGCAGCAGAATGCTCAAATCTGATGGGTCCACCTGATGGGTTTGAAAATGATGGGCTTCACGGCTCCTCCAAGGATCTACTGATCTGTACCCATTCAGGAGTAGAGTCAGCGATGGCCATACCCTGGAATTGCAGAGATATGGATGACCAGATATTTCCTGTCTCTAATTCAATTTGGATGCCACCAACATTTAATGTCTACAATGTGCCAGATGTCAAGTCAAGTTCTTGCATATACTATTTCATTTAATCTGTATAAGTGTTCTAGGATGTAGGTATCACTATCCCAATTTTAAAGGCTAAAATATTAAAGTTAGAAGAAGTAACTGGCCCCAGACCATGTCTCTGCTAAGTGTAAAGCCAGGATTCAAATCACTGGGCTCCAAATTTGGCAATATATATTTCCAAAGCCATGCCACTGTCTACAAGGCACTAGGACTGGCCTTGTTTTCTGTCTGCCTCCAGACTCTTCATCCCTTTGAGATACTAGGATGCCACCGAAAACAACCTGAGTTCTCCACGCATACCCGGTAGGGGCTTCGCATTAGAAATATTTTCATCATTGACACCTTCAAGCCTTCTATCTTTGAAATGCAAGCAATTCACCCTTCTCACTTTACCATCACATATGAGAATAGATGCTATACGAAGGATATGTTTTTTATGTGCATGTGTGTGTGTGCACACGTGCATTTGTGTGTTGATAGCACTTTTGTTTCTCTGCCAAACCATTCTCTTTCCTTACCCAATCCCCAAATTAAAAATACATAAATGAAGTTTGAAGAAGGAAAATGTATTTATTATGCATGTGGCAAAACTGAACTGGCATCACCCAATGGTTTAGCAAAGCATTTGGTACAGCTGGCCTTGCCTTTATTCAAGGTTGAATGTCTAGGCATGTCATTTATTATTGTTCCATTAAGATGGCTGAGGACGTGTGATGCCTTCAACTCTTCCTTCTGTATGGAGCGGTGCTTTGCAATCAGTAGGCAGGTGGGATGGGAGCTCCTTGTCAAGAATCCCATGGCTCTGCGCTGGTATGAGTTGAGTTGTGATAGCATTGATTATTTCAGGTAATGATGAACAATAGGCAGGATGAGTACAAATCATACCCTCCACTACAGGCCTCTGGCATCAGCATAGGAGACAGAGACTTAGCTTACTGGGAGGTGTAGTTCGTTGACATGCACCCCTTCTCTTCCTCTTCTTCTATTTAGTGGTTCCTGGATGCTGTCATCTAATAACAAAAAAAAAGTCTCCTGGCTCCCCAGGTTTGAGGAGAACTTTAAGTGCAATTGCCCTGGAGGGAAGTAACACATTGACCTAAATTGACATTGAGATGAAGGTTTCCAGTAGATTAGACCTCCAAGTCTGAGCCTTCTAGAGCTGTTGTCTACTCAGATTTAAATGAGCATTTAACATAGTCCATTAAAAGTCTGGAAGCAGCAAAGAGAACAGTTGGGAGGCTCAAAGGTAAATGTTGTTATCTTGGGTTCCATTTGTTTATTTTTTTTTAAACATTTATATATATTTTTTTGGGGGGGGTAGTTTGGGGTTATATGTGCATGTGTGTTATGTAATTGTGTAGTGGTAAAGTCTGGGCTTTTGGTGTACCCATCACCTGAATAGTGAACGTTGTACCCAAGAGGTACTTTTTCAACCCTCAACCATCTCCTACTTTTTCCCCTTTTTAGTCCCCAGTGTCTGTGTTACTTTTTGTCCGTGTGTACCCATTGTTTCACTCTCCCCTTATAAGTAAGCACACACAGTATTTGATTTTCTGTTTCTCAGTTAATTCACTTAAAATAACGGCCTCGAGCTCCATCCACGTTGCTGCAAAAGACACGATTTCACTCTTTTTTATGGCTGCATAGTATTCCGTGGTGGTGTGTTTCTGTGTGTGTTTCAAAGGTAAAATTTTAAGACAGTGTGAATTAAAATAATCATTTGCCTTTCAATGAGATTGAAAGAATCAAACACACATTCCTGTAAAAAGAATTTGAGAACCAGAGTAAGAGTGGGAGGAAATGGAAAGCAAGCATTTAGGCACTGGCTGTAGGAGGGGACCGCAACGCTGACTATCTTAGCCTCACTTCACTGTCCTTTGTAAGTGCAGTGCCACAGGCTAGGCTTGCTTCGGCTAGTCTGTCACTCAAGTTTTTCTCAGACTGTCAGTTTCTCTTCTGAGTTGTCTGTGTAGCACCCAACACAGCATCTCTAGCAGGAGAAAAACCAGGTTATTTTCCTTCATTTATCCTTAAGAACAAAGGTCACCCTGCTGGTAACTGTCCTTTACTAAGACAGCCTGTGAGTTTACAGCGACGCATGACAGCCAGCCAAAAGTCTTAATAGAGACCTTGCTTTGCCTGAGCAGAATTCCCCCAGGGGCTGCATTAGCCTCCCAGACTGCAGGGCACGGGCAGTTCTGGGGATTCTCTGGGTCAGCGATAAAGAAGTTGTCATACTGAATCAATCCCAGAGCACAGAGCGCCGAGGAAGTACCTGAGTTTATGTTGGCAACAAAGGCTCTCACAGTTTGCCGCATTTTTTTTCTTTTTGTTTATTTCTGTTTCTGTTTTTTACGAAGTGCTTTTCTGTTCCAAAAAAAAAAGGTAAAAGATGCTCTTCTTTTTTGTCTTACCTCCACACCCCACAACTTGCCTTATTAACGTGCGTGGGGGCCTGTGGGTGTTTTGGGGATGAAAGCAAGGGGGAGTGACAAGTGTATAATAAGAATGATAGAATTAGAGGGCCGAGGCTAGAATGGAGGAGTAAGTGAGGGATTCCCAAAGGCTATAGAATATCCTGGGGGTTGTTGGGTCACCAGGCAGGCTGCTGGGGAAATGTCTGCTTCTAAAACAGCGCTGTCCCTCTTGATTGGCATGTACTCTAAGAGAGAAAAAACATCAGCCCGATTCTCCAAATAGACTAATTAAAAACATGACTGTTCTCTCCCTTTTCTCATTCTGTTTTTACACACTGGGAAGGTGGACAATCCCACGGGGGAGTCTCTTTGGGGGTTGGGGGAGAGCAGGGAACTACTTCCTGCTCCTTCTACCTGTTGTCCTCACACAGGCAAGGCGTGGCTGGCTGATCTTATTCATTCAGCCCTTCATCTACGTAACCAGCATGTCCCTGGACCCTCCCTGGATCCAGGTGGCTCCTAGGTGCCAGGGGTGTTGCAGAAACACGGAGGCATGCCCTGCCCTTTGGAGAAGGGGACCCAGCCTTACCATGCTGTTCTAAGTGAGAGGAGAGGAAACTCAACCTAGGCTGGGCGCCAAGTAAGACTGTCCAAGACAGGGGATACAGAAGCCAAGATTGGAAGGATGAGTGGGCCTTGGTCATTCTTCCAGGCAGAGGAAGACTCTTCCACGTGGAGGAAAGTCACCTTTAGAGGCAGAGTGCAATTACAGAGAGGGCTCCACGGGGGTGCAGTGGGCCACATCTGAGGTCAGTCGTCAACATGCACACTTCTACCTTTTTCCTTGACATTGGTTTAGAATACTTTTTAAAAGATAGGATCTCATTCTGTTTCCCAGACTGGAGTGTAGTAGCACAGTCATCGCTCACTGCAGCCTCCAATTCCTAGGCCCGAGCAATCCTCCCACCTCAGCCTCCTGAGTAGCTGGGATTACAGGTGTACATTGCTACACTGGCTAATTGTTTTAATTTTTGTAGAGATGGGGATCTTGTTGTGTTGTGCAGGCTGGTCTCAAACTCCTGGCCTCAAGTAATCCTCCCACTTTGGCCTCCCAAAGCACTGTGATTACAGCTGTGAGCCACCATAGTGGGCTGGTTCAAAATTTTAACATCAGTTCTAACGCAGCCCCCATGGCTCTATGCACATAACAGGATGCTGCAGAGTACTGATCCTCCCTCCCCTCTGTCACCCCAGCCCAGGTTTAAGAACAGTGTAAATATCAGTGCAACCCCCAGTGCTTAGGTCCATGGTGATTCTCCTTTTCAGTTATGTTCATCCCCCAAAGAAGGAAATCACCGCTGGGCAAGCTGCCAGTCTTGATGTACAACATTCACTTCCAGCTCCCTGTAGAGCAGGGCTGTGGGCATTTGTAGATTCTGGGATGCCCAAGGGAGATTTTGGGTGGGTAGATGTAGGTTTGAGAGTAATGTGATTTATTGATTAATTGAAGAAATAAGATCTATCTGCAAGAATGCTTAGAGTGAGAAGAAAAGAAATTACAGAACCAACCTGTGGCTGAAGTAAAAGAACCCCACAAGAAATGAGAAAAGAAAAGGGAAGAGGGAAGAAAAGAAAGAAAGGAGGAAAGAAAGGAAGGAAGAAAGGGGTGAGGAAGAGAGAAAAAGATCAAGGGGAGGTTGAAAGTGACAAACATGAAATTGCTCAGAAACAGACCAAGCAGTCAATGCTACAGAGAGGTCATGAAGCTAAGAAAAAAGAAGAGGTCCTTGGATTTAGACATAATTGGATCTTTAGCAACCTTCACAAAGGGAGTTGTAGCAGTTGCCATGAGCTGAGATGTAGAAGGGAAAGCAAGAGTTTATCAGTGAGGGAGATGTGGGGGGGTAGGGAAGTCGTGGATGTTTCATACAAGCTTTTTGTTATTGTAATTGTTTCAATATTGTAGAGATTTGGATATGGTAAAATGCTATCAGGAATAGAAAAAGCAGGGAAAGAATGCCTAGGGCAATGCATAAGAATGCCTGAATGGCAAGGATGGGCTTTTAGGCACTTTCTTGGCTGCCAGTTATCAATATTCTATCTGTCACTTTAAAATATTCAGCCTCCAGGTGCATATGCCACAGTCTAGGTTAATACTGTTAGACTGTCTACTTACTCTATTCCAAGGAAAAATTAAACTGAAAACAGCCTTCTAGATTGACTGATGTCCAATGAGGGTGAGCTGAACTTTCAGTTGTCTAGATTTATAGTAACAGACACAGATGCATCTGTAAAATTCTCTAACCTCATTTCAACTATGGCTTTGAGAAGGTAAGTTAAGGCCACATTTGAATTTGTACTCTTTATTGTTCATGCTTTGCCTCTCTCACTCTGGCTCTGAGCAAATCTTCCTCATCCTTCACAGCCAGGCTCAGTGTGTTCCTTTTCTGCAATCCCACCTCGGGCAATGTGTCTCTTCCTTCCTGGTGCATTCACAACACTTTATATCTTCTTCAACTAGAGGTAGTGCAGATCTCACTGAATTGCAGTCGCTTGCTTGTTTATTTAATGATCTGGTAGGGCTAGATTAGAATAAATAAATAGTACCTTTCAAGCGCTAAATGTGAAAGTATTTCCTTGTAAAGGTTAGTGGAAGTGGTGATTGGAGAGTTTCTTACTCATGTAGCCTGCATATACTGGCACCCAGATAAATTTTATTAAAAATGTTTGGCTGGCAGGGCACAGTGGCTTGTACCTATAATCCCAACACTTAGGGAGGCCGAGGCAGGTGGATCACGAGGTTAAGAGATCAAGACCACCCTGGCTAATATGGTGAAGCCCTGTTTTTACTACAAATACAAAAATTAGCTGGGTATGGTGGCGTGTGCCTATAATCCCAGCTACTCAGGAGGCTGAGGCGGGAGAATCACTTGAAACAGGGAGTTGGAGGTTGCAGTGAGCTGAGATCACACCATTGTACTCCAGCCTGGTGACAGAGTGAGACTCTGTCCCAAAAAAACACAAAAAACAAAAAGGTTTGGCTTAGTTTTCTTTCTCTCCTTCCTCCCTCCCTCCCTCCCTCCTTCCCTCCCTCTCTCCCTCCTTCCCTCCCTCTCTCCCTCCTTCCCTTCCTCTCTCCCTCCTTCCCTTCCTCCTTCCCTCCTTCTTCCCTTCCCTTTCCTTTCCTTTCCCTCCTTTTTTCTTCTAATATAATATAATATAATATAATATAATATAATATAATATAATATAATATATATGTATATCAGTTGGACTACACCAACATTTTAATGTTTTAACATTTTCTTATTATGCTCCCACTTCATTTTGGTGTGCTAATGACACTCCGGTAGCTATCATAACAAAATTCAACAAGAAATGGTAGAGGAAAACTCAGATAAAGACAGCATTGCACACAGCCTTTCACTGAGTCCATATTCAGAATGGAAGTCTTGCTGAATTGCAGTTTCCAAAACCACAGTTCCTCACTCAAAAGTAACCACTCTCATTTCAGTCCAGAAAACTTCTAGGGCAGTAGGGCATCTGCGACAAGGGGATACTTAGGTTCTTATTTCTCACTCTGAAGTTCTCAGATTGCTTGTTCTGTGAATACTTGGCAGCAAGCCTTGCGTCTTGTGAAAAGAGGGCAGTGGAAGAAGGAAGTGGAGATTCTGGACCGATGTGGGGGCAGTGGCCACCGAGGAGGAGGTGGTGAGATGCAAGAACAGATCGGAGATCTGGAGAAAGAACTCTGACTGTACAAGTGAAAAATGACTAGAGTTTTAGTTTGGAGATGTCATTTCCCAGAGCTACTGTGCTGCAGGCAATATGAAAGGTCAATGCAAAAGAGCCAGCCGGAGAGTTCCAAGGAGGTAACACGGGGCTCTCCCCAGCTGTCCACACAGCTGTCACTGACAAATGATGTCTGGTTCTCGCTCCCACAGCACATCCTATGTGCTAAGTGTGACCAGTGAGGGAAGATGAGGAAGCAATCTCAATGCCTAAAGCTGTGAAGGGCCTGTGACCCTCTGTCTTCCCTTTAGAGAGGTTTGATCACTTGAGTACTTTGCTTAAGGGTTTCTGGGATGTATTATGTATGTTCGTATAGAGAGATGCATGCAATGAACAAGACCAGTTTTAGCTTAGATGCATTTAAATAGGATTCATGCTTACAATTGAAAGACAAGACATTTTTTATCCCATTATTTTATTTTATTTTATTTTATTTTATTTTATTTTATTTTATTTTATTTTTTAAGAAACAGGATCTTTCTCTGTCACCCAGGCTGAAGTGCAGTGGTGCGATTATGGCTCACTGCAAACTCAAAGTCCTGGCTCAATCGATCCTCCCATGTCAGCATCCAGAGTAGCTAGGACTTTTTTTTTTTTTTTTTTTTTTTTAAGAGATAGGGTCTTGCTTCATTCCCCAGGTTGGTCTCAAACTCCTGACCTCAATCAAGTGATCTTCCTGTCTTAGCCTCCCAAAGTGCTGGGATAACAGGCATGAGCCACTGTGCCCTACCCTTATCCCACAATTCTTAGAGAAAACAAAGCAAAACAAACAAAACAAGAGGCTAATGAGAAATTGGCTCATCTCCATGTGGAAAAATAAACGTTGAAACCACTAGTCACAAGTGGATCTTGTTCTGAGAATGAGGCATAACTGATGCTTGACCTGCCCTTTCGGGAAGCTGTTTTTAGCCGTGATAACCTTTGCATGCTGTCTGCACCAGTGCTGGGTCACAGCTGAGACCCCTTGGGAATGTCACCGTTCCCACGGTAGCTCCAGTAGGAAGGCTACTGTGAACCTTGCGCTGTCATAGACCTGCTGTCAGCATCAGGCTGTTGCCAGCTCCTGCTAAGACAAATCCAGCATGTACGCAGCACTGGATGGACCATGAATAATTTCATACCCATAGATAGTGGCAATAGTGTGATCTTTAAGAATTAACATATATAAGAGAGTAAGTGACAATAACAGCCCCCCTTTTTCCTCCCTAGTAAATCATCCAGAGAGCAAGTCTGCTGAGAGCAGATGCCAAGACAGTTGTCTTTGCTCCTCCAGGGCTGCTACAGAGTCAGAGCCGAGTCCCTAAGCCTAATTAGATGTCTCCCCATACAAGGCTTAAACAAGCACATGGGGAAGCCAGGTCTCTGATGAGGAAAGAAGGATAACACAGGCTGTATCAGGGTCATGTGGACAGGCATTGGTCGCAGGTACAGATGACTCATTGTCAGTCTGAGATGCTGAAAGAAATGGAAATGACTCCCCCACTTCCCAACCTCCAGTCCTACATTCAGTGTCTGTTGTCATTGGTTTGGGTCTGTCTGACGGCTTATCTCATCAGAGAGGAATCTGAGAGTCTCTAATAAGGAAGGTGGCAAATGTCAAGTGTTAGACGTGCATGTTTGAAGCTAGGGTCATTGTTTTTTTTAAGTTATTTATTTCTCTTGGCTGCAACCAACCCCCACCCCACTAAATCTCTATTCCTCCTCTAAACCCCTAATCATCGACTGGGTGCGGTGGCTCACACCTGTAATCCCAGCACTTTGGGAGGCCGAGGCGAATGGATCACCTGAGGTCAGGAGTTCAAGACCAGCCTGGGCAACATGGTAAAACCCCGTCTCTACTAAACACAAAAATTAGCTAGGTGCAGTGACGTGTGTCTGTAATCCCAGCTATTCGGGAGGCTATGGAAGGAGAATTGCTTGAGCCTGTGAGGCAGAGATTGCAGTGAGTCGATATTGTGCCACTGCACTCCAGCCTGGGTGACAAAGCGAGACTCTGTCTCAAAAAAAAAAAAAAAAAAATTGCTATGCAGATTCATTTACTGATTCATTCATTCATTCAACAATAGTCATTCATACATGCGAAGTGTGCAGGCACTGACTTATGCTCTGGGAGCAGATGACAATGTTCATTAACACAAGACTTTGGTTCCAAACCCTATTCTTTCGGTGCTACCCAAAGAGAGCTGACCTGAATCTAGAGAATTCTGCCCCGTGCCACCTTTCTCCTTGACCACCTAGTTCCTTCCTTCCTGGCCTGCTCCAGGACAGAGCACTTGCTCGAGCTTGTTGACATGTCAGACACAATTTTTACAGGGCACAATCCAGAAAGAGAGGGCTTCCAAGAAACACCAATCCTAGGGTTGGTCCTCCAAGAGAAGATTCCAGAATGGGTGACTTAAAGAGGGTTTGTCATGTGGACTCTGAGGTCATTGATCCAGTGCTCCACACTGAGTTACTCAAGGACAAAAGGTCCTCAGCTTTGACCTGGCTTCAGCAACACAGTGACTCTTAGTTTTTTGTTTTGTTTTGTTTTGTTTTTCTGCCCAGCACACCTTAAGGAAGACTCAGGTGACAGGAGAAGGACTAGATGCCCTTTTGTAGGGTTTCATTTGGGACCATGGAGATCCAGTTTCAGAGGCAGATATCGGACATTTTTGTTTTAGTCTCTGGTCATCCTCTTTTAGCTTTATCTGTCCTTTCTTTTGGGAAGGTCCCTGACTGGCTAGATTGATTAAAGTGTATTCTGTTTCTAGAGTGATAAAATTTTGTTTTGAAGGCAACCTGAGCATTTTGGGTGGACACAGAATTCACTGGTCTCCTTGAGGTCTTTCAGGTTCATGTCTTGAGGTGAGTCATCAGATCACATTAGACTTGGCCTTAGAATGATTAAATACCAAGCTTATAAGACTCTTTGAAGACGTTAAGGCTAATTCTCTCTTTCATCTCTCTATTTATAACTTAAATCCCCTCTGCCACACTCTGAGATGTAGTTGTCTGACCTCCTATTGAAGAGTCAGTGACAGGAACTTTTCTATCTCAAGATGGCCCAGTCAGTCCACTGATAGTTCTAATGGACAGAGTTCTCCTATGACGGGAACCTAGTTTCAGCTGATATGGCCTGCCTCTGTCCCCACCCAAATCTCATCTTGAACTGTAGTTCTCATAATCCTCATGTATCGTGGAAGGGACTTAGTGAGAGGTAACTGAATAATGGGGGAGGGTTTTACATATGCTGTTCTTGTGATAGTGAATAAGTCTCATGGTTTTATAAAAAGCAGTTGCCCTTCGCATGCTCTCTTGCCTGCCACCATGTAAGACATGCCTTTGTTCCTCCTTTGCCTTCTGCCATGATTGTGAGGCCTCCTGAGCCATGTGGAACTGTCAGTCCATTAAACCCTTTTTTCTTTATAAATTACCCGGTCTCAGGTGTTTCTTCATAGCCGTGTGAAAATGGACTAATACACAGCTTATATTAAACTTTTGTCTGTTTTAAAGTCAAAACATCACTCTCTTTATATAGAACCATTTCAACAACTGGCAAATTTGTCACTGGTGGAGTGCATCTGTTGAGATTTCTATACCTAATAGAAAAAGAATGATTTCTCTTAGGGATTGGGTCAGGGACACAGAACACTTCTTTCCTGCAGCTGGAGCTCAGAAAGACAACTGTGGGCTCCTTGAAGTCCTATTTTCCAATCCAGTGAGCAGATTCCATCAGAGAGAGCACTTGTGTTTTCCTGACTCCATCTGCTTGAATAATTTAGCTTAAGATTCAAGCACATTGTTGTCACTTCCTTCTCTCATGCTGTAGTATTGCCTATCCGCTCTTGTACTGATATTTTAGGGCCAATGCAAGGCCATATTTCTTAAGCTTTATCAAATGTTTCTTAAGCTTTCCCAGGAAAATGAGAATGCAATCAGTAGAAGGCTCAAATAGCCTCTGTTCAAAATGTGTGATACTTTGAGATGGAGGCTGAGCATACTACTCTTTGTGCAGGCCTGTGAGCTTCTTCTGGGAGGGTGTTCAGCGATGAGCAGGTGCACCCCCCTGGCTATTTGGTTGCAGGTAAGCGCCCATTGTCTTTTCAGAAGCCCCATGAACTTGGTTCGTAGTTAACCACTCCTAACATTATTAGCAAAACAGTGCTGTTTGCCAGGTTGTGACTGTATGGACTTGTGACATAATAAGAAATATATATTTGGTCTTTATCTCTTGTTCCTGACACAAGAGCTTGTAAGACCCTTGGAATCTTAGTAGTAATAAATGTCTCTTTTTGTGTGCTAATGGATGAATGGTGGCTGGGGCTCCTAGATAGCTTCAGGATGGGAGCTGGGGTTGCCAGAGGAACCAGGCATGTGACGAGAGTATTAGAAATTTCACCCCACCCCCTACCCCCCACCACCAGCCTCCTGGGAGCAGAGAGTGGCTGAAGATGGAGTTCTATCACCAATGGCCAATCATTTAGTCAATCATGCCTGCATAATGGAACCTCTGTAGAAACCCTAAAAGAAGGGGTTCAGAGAGCTTCCAGGTTGGTGAACAAGTGGAAGTACCAGAAAGGTGGCATCCCCAGAAAGGGTATAAAATTTCCGCACCTGCTCTCATACCTTGACCTCCATACCTCCTCATCTGACCGTTCATTTGTATCCTTTACAATATCTTTTCTAATAAACCAGTAAATGTTAGTAAAGAGTTTCCCTGAGTTCTGAGAGCTGTTATAGCAAATTATCTAACCTGAGAAGGGGGTTATGGGAATTCTCATTTGGTAGTGAGAAATGATTAAGTCAGACCTAAGTCTGGGTGACCTAGGGACCCTCTCCTTGGAATTGGCATCTGAAGTGGGAACAGTCTTGGGGGACTGAGCCCTTAACCTGTGGGATCTGCGCTAACTCAGGTAGTTAGTGTTAGAATGAAACTAAATTGTAGGTCACCCAGTTGGTGTCTACAGAGAATGGGAGAACTCCTGGGTGTGGAAAATCCACACGTTTGGTGTCAGAAGTGTAGTGAGCATAGAAAAACAATTTTCTTTTTAATGTCCTTGACTCGAGAGTGGAGAACATCAGAATTCAGCAGATCTTGAAGATTATAAGGGGGATGATTTTAATGACAGAAAATGTTGCTAAGGAACATGGCAGCCTGAAATAAGGTAAAGGAAAACCTATCCAGAACTAGGCACACTAGCTAGAAACAAAGGAAAGGGTGACATAATACTTAAACCAAAACAAAACCTAGTTTTGATGCATATTGTAAGGTAAACCAAGAAAGACTTTTATTTTATTTTAATAGTGGGAACAGATGGTGTTTGGTTACGTCGATAAGTTCTTTAGTGGTGATTTCTGAGATTTTGGTGCACCTGTCACCCAAGCGGTGTACGCTGTACCCAACGTGTAGTCTTTTGTCCTTCACCCCACTCCTAGCCTTCCCCCCGAGTCCCCAAAGTCCATTGTATCATTCTTATGCCTTTGCATCCTCTTAGCTTAGCTCCCACATGTCAATGAGAATGTGCAATGTTTAGTTTTCCATTCCTGAGTTACTTTACTTAGAATAATGGTTTCCAGTTCCATCCAGGTTGGTGTGAATGCCATTATTTCATTCCTTTTTATGACTGAGTAGTATTCCATGAAGTATATATAACACATTTTCTTTATCCACTCATCGATTGATGGGCATTTAGGTTGGTTCCATATTTTTGCAGTTGCAGATTGTGCTGCTATAAACATGTGTGTACAAGTGCCCCAGGAAAGACTTTTTAAAATGAGAACTCTGTGCTCCAAATGGCGAGAGAGTCCCACTGTGGTAGGCTGGATAATGGCCCCCAAAAGATGTCTACATCCTTATATGGCAAAGGGAACTCTGCAGCTGTGTTTAAATGAGGGGTTTTGAGATGGGGAGATGGTCCTGGATTATCTGGGTGGGCCCTAAAGTGATCATAGGCATCTTTGTAAGAGGAGGCAGAAGGAGATTTGACTACATACAGGATAGGGTGATGGAGTGACAGACGCAGAGATGGAGAGATGTGTTGGAAGAAGGAAGAAGGGGTTGCAAGTCACAAAATACAGGTGACCACTAAAAGCTAAAAAAGGCAAGGAAACGGTTTCTGCCCCTGGAGCTCCCAGGCGTAACCAGCCTTGCTGACACCTTGACTCTAACCCAGTGAAACTGATTTCAGGTGTCGGACCTCCAGAACTGTAAGAGAACAAATCTGTGTGGTTTTAACCCACTGAGTTTGGGGTAATTTGTAGTGGCAGCAATGGGAAACTAAGATACCTGTCTTTACTTTTTAAAGTAATTAGAGGAAAGTTGATGAAAATCTTGGAGACTGAACAAAGGAAACTACAGTTTAACTACCAGAATGACCAAAGAACAAATGAAAAAGTCTGATTATGAAAATGAGGTGTGGAAGTGAGTGTTGAGTCTTCTCTATAAGAAGAAAATGCAGGATTTTAAAATGCCTTTATACTGTAAGAGGAAGATGTAAAGATGATACTGATTTTGTGACAAAATGAGAGTAGTAGAATCAGACTATTTAGAAGTAGTGACCTTAAGGTCACCTTATTTGTCCTGAGCAAAATCAGACATAGAGAACTCAAGGAAATGTTCAAAGTCAGACAGTAGGACTATAGTGAGCTGGGACCACACCTTGCTTCTTGCCTCCAAATCTCATGTCTCCAGCGCTTTTTCTCCTACTCTAAGATTATAAAAGTTTGCAAATAATCTGTATGGAAAAGAAAAGTGGTGCAGATGATTCAATTGCACCTCAGTAACAGGCCTATGCCCAGTCTCCTTTATGACACTGTTTCTAAGTCTGAACAAGGGAGCAGGAAGACATTACTAAAATTTGCAAATGCTATTACACTAGAATGTGGCATTAGCTGTTATGGAAAAAATAAAGAATTTATAAATATTCTTAAATTTTAGAAATTTTTAAAAGTAGATTTACTTAGAGAAAACTTTAAAAAATCCAATAGCCAAAATAGCATTATTTTGAGAGATCTGGAAACTTGGCCTGTTTTTTCCATGGTACAGAACAGAAAATATTTTTGAGGTGAAATATCCCAAATTTGTAGTCCTAAAAGTGTTCATATTACTTAGAAATGTGGAAGAAGAAGGTGGAGAAGGAGGACAGGAAGTGAGACAGAAGGAAGATGGATAGGGAAAGAAGGAGAAGGAGGAGGAAGAGGAGGAGGAGGAAAAACAGCAGCAATGTCAGTAGAAGAAGAAGGAAACAGATAAGGAAACAACTTAGAAAGGCTGGCAATTTCTTGCTTTCCTTCTTCTCTTTCAGCATACACAGGCGTGCACCTGATCAAAAAATATTTACTAAGTCAGTGCCAGGCCCTGGGTTAGGCGCTAGAGAGGTATCCAGAAATAAAACCCCTGGAGCTTCATTCTAATGGAGAGATATGAAAGAAATGATAAACATATTAAGGGCTGATACATACGAAGTTCTGCCTTCCTCCCTCAACCCACTTCCTGTGTGCATTGTGCAAGGATCAGTCTTTTTTGATTGTCTCTGGACTTTTCCAACTTGTTTAATACATTTCCAAGCTTTTGAAAGACTTTCCTGAGTGATTTGCTGCTTAACGAAGTTCACTGTCAGGCTGTGCTCTATGTTCCAAAGGCAGAGGCATCAGTTTCCCCTAAGCCCTTAATCATCCTTCAGAACTTGCCATCTCAGGATGAAGTGCTGCTCTTCTGTAGTGATGGAGGGAAGAAGTGGAACACACCCTGAGTGAGTGTAGACAGACTGGATTCGTTTATTGTTCCTGTCTCTTTCCAGCTCTGTGGCCTTAAGCAAGTAAATGAATTTCTACAAGTTTAGGGTCTGGGATCCAAACAGACCCAATAAAATGATACTCCTCTTTTCTGCAGGACGTTTGATCAGCTGAGAATTGAGGCAAAGTAGTAAAGCAAATGGGTGTCAAAACAGCACCTTTATTCCGAGTCAAAGAGAATTTGGCTTCTATATGAAGGCCAATAAACTTTCTCGTACTGGCTTTCAGAACGTGCGTACTTACCCACACCCCATCACTGTGGTCCTAGATCTAGGCAGACCTCCCCATACTGAGGCAGACACTGCACCTGGCAAAGCAGCTGTGAAAATCAGCTCAGGTGCATTGGTCCTCAGGAAAAAGAAGGAAGAAAAGGCATCTACACAGGCTCAGTATCTCCTCCCTGTTCTTCAATTAGATTCAGTCAGTTCTCCCACCCAGGAGCGGGATGGGTGGAGGGGGCTGGGAAAAAAAAAATACAGGGGCAGAAGTGTAGCCACTTAATTTCTCTGCATACAAAAGGAGGCAACAGAAGTCAAGAAAAGTCTAATACTTGAGTTTCTTGTCTTTGAAACAGGATTAATACACATCTCTTATGAAAATGATGACCATGCTAAGAATGATAGAGAATGCTATCTATATTTCCATATGAAATGTGCATTAATCCAGTTTCAAAGATAGGCCCGGAGCAATGGCTCATGCCTATAATTCCAGCACTTTGGGAGGGCGAGGTGGGTGGATCACCTGAGGTCAGGAGTTCAAGACCAGCCTGACCAATATGGTGAAGCCCCATCTCTACTAAAAATACAGAAATTAGCGGGGCGTGGTAGCAAGCACCTGTACTCCCAGCTACTCAGGAGGCTGAGGCAGGAGAATTGCTTGAACCTGGGAAGTGGAGGTTGCAGTGAGCCGAAATAGTGCCACTGCACTCCAGTCTGGGTGACAGAGCAAGATTCTGTCTCAAAAATAAATAAATAAATAGAGTGTCTGGAAAATTATTACCTGCTTGCCTCCCTTCCTCCCTCTTTTCTTCCTCCCTCTTTTCTTCCTCCCTCTTTTCCTTCCTTCAATCTTTATCTCTCTTCCTCTCTGTTTAGAGAAAGTTATTTGAGACAGCAATTTGTCCTATTTATTTGCTTATCTGTTTATTTATTTATCATTTTTTTGAGACAAGGTTTCACTTTGTTGCCCAACCTGGAGTGCAGTCACGTGATCTCGGCTCACTGCAGCCTCGACTTCCCAGGCTCAAGCAATCCTCCCACCTCAGCCTCCCGAGTACCTGAGTCCACAGGCAAGTGCCACCATGCCTGGCTAATTTTTGTATTTTTTGTAGAGAGGGTTTTGCCATGTTGTCCAGGCTGGTCTTGAATTTCTGATCTGAGGTGATCTTCCCACGTCAGCCTCCCGAAGTGTGGGGATCCTATTTATAAATTGCTATGCTGGGATCCCAACGCGCCTGGTCTATCCTATTTATTTTAACTGGCTGAAAATTTTTACTATAAGTTATTTCTGTTCCAGTAGTAGTTCCATTTTCTCTCACATGGCTCACCCTAGCAAGTCACAGGGTATATGTGTGTGTGTGTATAGCCAAATGTTTTCTATACATTAAGGTTCTCCTCTTGCATTACCATTGATCATTATTCTATTTATTTAAACTGTAATGTGAAAATATTATGAGAATTAGTGCCACACAAAGCTAGTAGTAAATCAGAGGCAGATTTTGAAGGATCAAAATTAAATTTTATTTTCCTGTGAGAGAAGAATGACATGCTGTGAGATGCTCATATGTGATTGAAAGTGATTATATGAGTTCATGAAAGTAGAATCTTAAAGAAGATAAAATGGTGATGCACTAGGCTTTTGGTTATATATTTTCAGGATGAGATTTATAAACCCTCTGTCCTTTCCCAGAATAAATGCTTCTGAATGTTTTCCTGCTTTGAGCTCCCTGAATGTCACCTGGTTTCCGTGTTGGGGGTTCTGCAGCAGATTCACATATAAACAGATGTGCTATTCAGGCCTCCGGAGACAGTAAGATTCTTTTTCAGGCTTACTTCTGAAACTAGTGTGCGATAAACCAAATGTCACATTGAACATAAGACTTGGGAGGAAATACACATATAAAACAGCTAATTAAATGGAAAAAATGGTTAATCATAAGCTTGCCTAATTCAGTCACTGAAGGACTTGTGCTGTTAAACTTTAGGCCAGATGCAGTAACTCGTCCACCCAGCAAACCAGCATCATGGGCTGCTGGCAGGGTATCTTGCTATCTGTTAAAAAGCATAGCTTAAAAGAAACAATGACTAAGCTGTCTACCTCTGTAGGCTTGGCTGGCTTTTGCGTAATCATCAAGCATTTCAGTCCCTCTTTGAGACATTGTGCTTGTGTATTTCACAAGCAAGCCACATCTGGCAGCTCCTTCAAGCAGCCCAGGGTCCCCTGAGAGCAGTTTAGGCTTGGCAGGGCCATGTTCCAGATCAACTGGTGGAGGAAACATTGTTTCTAGCTCTTTCTTTGAAAGCAAATCGCATATTCTAGTGGAAAATATTGCTTTTCAGTTACCTGAGAAAGCAGCTTCCTAGAAGTTGCAGTGAATTTTAGTTTTCAGTGTCATAATAGATCTTTCTCTTTGCTAATTGATGATGAATTGTTCACCGTGCAATTAGAAAATGATGGTTTGTTCATTTATTTATTTATATAAGTGCATGTGGTCATTCATTTAATAAGAAGTTATTGAGAGTAATGCAAGACATTACTCTAGGACCTGCGGATGGCGTATTGAACAGGGCATGACAAGATCCTTGTTCTCTTATAACTTAAAGTCTTTGAAGATGGAAAACAGTCAATGAGCAAGGAATTACTCATACACTCACATAGTACTTACTGTGTGTCATGCTCCCAACAACTTCATGAGGTAGATACTATTATTATCTGCATTTTACGGATAAGGACACTGAGACACTTGTAGCTCAAGGGTTCACATAAGTAGTAAAGACCTTGAACACAGGCAATATGGCTCCAGATTTTGTTTTCTTCACTTCCACATTGAAAATTTAAAAAGGGATTGCTAGGTCAAATGGTAGTTCTGTTTTAAGTTCTTTGGGAAATCTCTGAGCTGATTTCCACAGGGGCTGAACTAATTTATATTCCCACTCATAGTGTATAAGCATTCTCCTCTTTCTACAACTTTGCCAGCATCTGTTATTTTTTGACTTTTTGCTAATAGCCATTCTGTCTAGTGTAAGATGATATCTCATTGTGGTTTTAATTTGCATTGTTCTGATGATGACTGATGTTGAACATTTTTTTTCATATCTTTCTTGGTCACTAGTTTGTCTTCTTTTGAGAAGTGTTTGTTCATATCCTTCACCCACTTTTAAATGGGGTTATTTGGTGTTTTTCTTATTGAGTTATTTATGTTTCTGAGATAAGGGATTTAAAAATCACCCCCAGGATCTTTAAATATATATACAGAAAAATCTCAACCTTCTATAAGATCTGTTTCTATGTCATCTTGTATAGTTATTGTCTAAATATGCAAAAGCTAAAAAATTGTCAGCAGTCCTCATGAAGGGTGGTGGCACTTTGCAAGAGCTGTGTCCACATTTGTTCTACATCCGGCATTATTTGCTCTCAACTCAACAGCAGACATTTTTTCAAGTTCGAATGTTTCTAAAACTGGTTTGCATCTTACAATCAAGATGCACACAAATATACTAGCAAGATAATTGGCAGGGCCTTTCAGAAATTGCAATTTCTACATCTTGCTTGGAAAGGGCAATATGAGAATTGAGTTATTTACAATTTGCACAGAAATCAGAGCAAGTGAAATAGATTTTTCCAGTGTATCTGTGATTCATCAGGAAAAAGTTAGACATTGGAGGACATTCTCTTTTCCTTCGTTGCACTCCAGCTCTGTCTGATTCACATAAGTTGACTCAGTGGGAACATGGACTCCTGAGGGTGAGGCCTGGATTTCCTGCCCTCAACAGTCATGTGACCTTGTTGTATGTTTTACCTTCTTAGAGGCCCCTTGATATTGAGCCTGTCCTTCCTCACATGTGCCTTCCCTTGGTCTTCTGAAGATCCACCCAATTATATAGGAGTTCTAGTTCATTGTCTTTTTTGCAATTAAAGAGTACGCGCACATCTTAAGTCTGGTAGAAGTATCATCATCATATTGAATGTAGCAACAGAATATTCTATTAAATGCTTTTCTATAATTTTCTGTAGTTCCTACTTCTAGGCTGCAAGCTAACTCACCCCACCTGCTTCTACCATGTCTGTCTTATAACAACAACTAGCATATATTGAGTTCTTCCTACGGGGTCAAACATTATGTTAAATTCGTTACATGGATGTTTTTGTGTAATTCCTACAATAATTCTGAGTGATAGGTATCAGCATTAGCATGTCCATTTCATGAATAAACAAACTGAGCCCCAGAGGGAAAGAATGCCTTGTCCTTGGTCACATAACCAGGAAACAGCAAAGCCAAAATTTGAATCTAGAATCTAGGGACTTTGGTGTGTCCTCCACTCACCTATGCCCCTGCCCTTCACCCCTTTACCTAAATTGACCTGGAGAAATAAGAGTCACTGTGTCAAGGCCATCCCATCTGACATTTACCGACACCCTGTCTTGCACTGATTATAGTGTGAGCTTTATCCACCAACTAGACTGGAAACTCCTTGAAACAGGAATTATGTCTAATAATCTTCCTACACCCTCCCAGTGCCTGACACAAAACCTCCACATGATCAGGATAGGGGGATGGATTATCCCTGGTCAGCTATAGGAAACCTCATCAGATTGACCTGAAAGTGTCAGGTCACCTATCACAAATGAGCCCCACTTTCCTTTCTCATGGGTGGGGTTAGTTTCATCTTCTCGTATTTTACTTCAATATATGGCAGATATGCAGTTTCTTAAAACTTTTGTGTACCAGTAAGAGTCCTGGCAGGAAACAGATGATTTACTCAAGCTGAGAAATTAAGGAGCATTTACTAAAAGGACTGTTTGCAAAGGCTTGGACAGTAAAGGATAATGCAGTCCCCCAGGACTGGAGGATACAAGAGCTGTCACTACCCCTCATTCTAAAGGGACAAAAAAAGGGAACAGTTACCAGGCTCCAGAAAAGACCAGCTGGCAAGAGCTGTGGCAGTTGGTGAATGAAACAACCGCAGCAGCCCAGCAGGGAGGGCAGGGAGAGAGCAGAAAAATGCACACCTGGGCTTCTCCCTCCCCCACCTTCCATCTCTGCTGGTGCCTCCTCAGAAGCTGAGGGACAAGTGAGTCCTTGGTGGAGTCCTGAAGTTGACCTCCTGGGACAGAGGTGAAGTGGAGAAGGGCAAAGGAGGCATCTAGTGGAGAAAGGGAATGATATTCATCACAGCTTGTGAGAAAAGCCAGGACTGTCGCCTGCAAGGTCCAAAAATGTAATTGATGAAAATAGCTTAGCTCTCGCTTATTTAATACAATGTTCATTCATTCATCAACTATTTGTTGATGGTCCCATATGTGCCCAGCAAAATGTACATATTGAACCAGAATCTTCTAGTCTTAAAAAAAAAAAAAAAGAAAAGTGCAACTGTAGAGATTTGTGAAAATATTCACTGCTCAAAGCCGCTTGAGCGATACAATGTATCATCAGCTCTGGGCCTAATACACAACTTTGAAGAAATGTGTATGTGGGAGTGTTGAATAACTGGTAAAATTTTAACATATAAACTCTCCCAGAGGCTGTTAAATCCTAATCTCATGGAGAATTTTCTTTATGATTTTTAGATAGTCGTATTTTAGCATCATCATCTTACCCCATACCATTGACATTTAATATTTGTTTTTACATTAAAAAACATGAGTTCTGAAGTCCTGAGGTGTTATCTCTTTTCAAAGTAGCCAAGTAGATTATATGAATCATTACTTTCTGGTTGGCAGATATAAAAGACCTGGTTGCACAACTACGTGAGTTTCTTTAAAGTGTCCTGGCCTTAAATTCATACTTGGGATAATAATGAAGCAAAAATAAATAAGAATAAAGTTGTTTAGAAGAATTGATATATACGAAATGGGAGCTATATGTAAGGACTACCCTTGTTTTTAGGTTGTTGCTATGACAGGTAAATTAAATACCATAAGAACCTGGTATGAACAATTAGTTGATTAGCTAGAACTATGGGCAGTTTATAATAGCATAAGCGCTGTAGAGGCTTTGCCTTAGCATTGCAACATTGCTGCTGATTGCTATTATTTTGGCAGTTTTACTTCTCATAAAATAAAATCAACTTATTATCTGCTAGGCATTGTGCAGCTAGGGTCTGTTCGCATGCATCCCAGCTTTACGTCTTCTCTACAAGCTGTGTAATCACATTCTGCAGGGAGAGTTGAAGAGAGAAATGAATAGAGTTTCACACTAAACAATATTTTTTGAAAAGCTTCAGAGGATAATGCCATCTTTACCGGAAGGGTGAATTAGTTTCTGAGATGACTGTTCTGCTTTGGACTAGGGTTCCAGAGACCCAGGACGTGCTCCTGGCTAGGTGACCAGCCACTGTTCCTAGAGCAGGGCTCCTACCTTTCCAAAGCTTTATTTCTTTTATTGTAAAATCATTGCAATTACTTTTAATGGTCACTAAGTTTTTTTCCAGTTCTAAAATTCCATGATTTTCTGTTAATTGCAACAAAAGCCAAAATTGACAAATGGGATCTAATTAAACTAAGGAGCTTCTGCACAGCAAAAGAAACTATCATTTAAGTGAACAGGCACACTACAGAATGGGAGAAAAGCTTTGCAGTCTACCCATCTGACAAAGGGCTAATATCCAGAATTTACAAGGAACTTAAACATACTTAAAAGAAAAAAAACAAGCAATCCCATCAAAAAGTGGGCAAAGGATATGAACAGACACTTCTCAAAAGAAGACATTTATACAACCAACAAACATATGAAAAAAAGCTCAGCATCACTGATCATCAGAGAAATGCAAATCAAAACCACAATGAGATACCATCTGACACCAGTCAGAATGGCGATTATTAAAAAGTCAGGAAACAATAGATGCTGGTGAGGCTGTGGAGATAAAGAAGCACTTTTACGCTGTTGGTAGGAATATAAATTAGTTCAACCATTGTTGAAGACAGTATAGCAAATCCTCAAGGATCTAGAACCAGAAATACCATTTGACTCAGCAATCCCATTCCTGGATATGCACTCAAAGGACTACAAATCATTCTACTATAAAGATGCATGCTGCATATGTTTACTACAGCACTGTTTACAATAGCAAAGGCGTGGAACCAACCCAAATGCCCATCAGTGATAGACTGGATAAATAAAATGTGGTACATATACACCATGGAATACTATGCAGCCATCAAAAGGAATGGGATCATGTCCTTTGCAGGGACGTGGATGAAGCTGGAATCCATCATCCTCAGCAAACTAACACAGGAACAGAAAACCAAACACCACATGTTCTCACTCATATGTGGGAATTGAACATAGAAAACATACGGACACAGAGAGGGGAACATCACACACTAGGGCCTGTTGGGGGGTGAGGGGTGAGGGGAGGAAACTTAGAGAATGGGCCAATGGGTGGAGTAAACCACCATGGCACATATATACCTGTGTAACAAATCTGCACGTTCTGCACATGTATCTCGTTTTTTTTTTCTTTTCTTTTTTTAGAAAAAGAAAAATATATTACCTGGTCTTTTAAGTGTATTTTTTAAAGTTCTATAGCATAAAACATTAAAAATAAATGCAAATAAATTCATCTAGCCTCCATGTATAAAATCTGTCATGGATACTGACCAAAGGGGTGGGGTTGATGACTCCAAAAACCCATGAGCTATTCATATTTACCTCCACTACACTGGGTGCGTTTCTATTTAAGATAAGTACAGTCTATGTTCTATAAAGAAATGAGTGAAAAACATAGGAAAGTGATAGCACCTCCCTTGTGTGGAATTCCTGGCCAGTCTGAAAGCTGAGAAAGGCAAAATATGGATAAGGAAGCACTTACAGACTATGGGCTTATTTGTAATTATTAAACTGACTTCAAGTCAGTAAAAATGGACATGTTTATTCAAATATCAGACTTCTGCCCACCTCAGATCACTGGGAGAAAAACACATCTAAGCATTTAGAAGAGCTTCTAGCAAACATCTTTAAAGAAATGTATTTTGTCTGTACTCAACATTTATCGGCTCTGATTTCACCTGAAATTCTCAATTTAATATGCAGTGTAACCAAAAATCCTGTAAACTAGATGATTGTATCTCTCAGACCAAAGTATATTAGCAACAAACTAGGAGTCAGGTTAAAAACAAAAACAAAAACATAAAACACTTGGAAGTACATATAATAGCAAGGGAAGTAAGATTTCAGAGCCAGTATCTGAGGTATTGATAAAAAAATAAAAGGTAGACAGAAAATAATATAAGTAATATGTATAATAAAGTTCCTATATAGTTAATTTTATACTATTTGCACCTGCATACATTTAAGAAGCAGTGTATAGTATTATCTATAAAGGTTTTCATTAAAATAATTACTTTTTCTTTTACACTTGGTGCTGTGAGATGAGTTTCAAGCACTTTTTAAAATCACTTTTCTAGAAGAACGGAAGCCCACCTGATAGTGGATAAATATCAGGGCCCCAACAGAAAGCAGATGGCACACACACACATTATGATAATTCTAGACGGTTTACTAATAAAGGTCCTGATAACAAAAAGAGACTGCAAGATAGATTGCAGGACCTAATGGGAGCCATGCTGTATCCCCAATCCCTGTCCAAAGGGCAAGAGGAAGAATTTTCTAGAACCAGGAAACAGAGTAAAAATACAGCAGGCAGCCCGAGGACCTTCTGTTATGGCTCACAGCAACACTAGGAGTCACCTCACAGGAGGGAAGCAGGTCAATAAATTATCTGATTTCAGTCTTCTCAGTTATTCCAGTCAGCTCCTGGGGTCCTCATTCACTAAACACAACTAGAAGCCAGAGGTCATGGGGGCCCATGATGTCACCCATAAAGGTCAGCCTCCAGGGACTGAGAGAATGGTGGAGAAGGGTGGAGTGTAGAATTGAGGGTAAAAGAAAGATATTTGGCATACTACCTGTAGTGGGTTATATTATGTACCCCCCTCCACCAAGAAATATGCCTAGGTTCCAGCCCCAGTACTTGTGAATGTGACCTCATCTGGGGTCTTGCAAATGTAATCATGTTGTGATGAAGTCGTATTGGATTAGTGTGGGCTCTAGGTTCAATCACTGGTGTTTCTATAAAAAGAAGCAAAGGGAGATTCAGACACAAGGACACAAAGGATACACATAGAGAAGAAGACTGTGTGATGCTAGAGGCTGAGATTGGAGTGACACTTGCAAAGCTAAGGAACGCCAGGGATTCCCAGCAACTGCCAGCTCCTGGGAAGAAGCAAGGAAGGATTCTTCCCTGGAGCTTTCAGAGGCAATGTGGTCCTGCTGACACCTGGATTTCAGACTTCAGGCCTCCAGAACTGCGAGAGAATACATTTCTGTTGTTTCAGGCAACACAGTTTGTGATAATTTGTTATGGCAGCCCTAGGAAACTAATATATGCAGAAAGCACTCATGTTGTTTAGTGCCAGACTTTAGTTGAAGTCTCTTTTCATTCTTTTTTTTTTTTTTTTTTGAGACAGTGTCTCTGTCACCCAGACTAGAGTGCAGTGGTGTCATCTCAGCTTACTGCAACCTCCACCTCCTGGGTTCAAGCGATTCTCCTTCCTCAGTCACCTTAGTAGCTAGGACCACAGGCACCTGCCACCATGCCTAATTTTTGTATTTTTAGTAGAGACAGGTTTTCGCCATGTTAGCTAGGCTGGTCTCGAACTCCTAACCTCAAGTGATCTGCACGCCTCAGCCTCCCAAAGTGCTGGGATTACAGGCATGAGCCACTGCGCCTGGCCTGATTCTTTCTTTCAAGTGGTCTTATGTGAGCTAGGTTATATATGATGTAATTATAGGGATGGAGTTGTTTAGAAGTGAGGGAGGAGCATACCTACTATGACTAGAAAATGGTGTTCAAAACCCCCTGGGTTGGAGAGTAGAATGCGGACACAAACAAATGCTCGCATAGCTGGCTGCTTGGGGGCACATTGACCACTCAGCTTTCTGGTGTACCTGAAACTCATTCCTAGAACCAAGCCTCCAAATTCCCTGTGGTTGGCCCAGCTTTTACTTGTCTTTCTTCCAGATTCTGTCCTCTGTCACGATATACATCCGGCAGTACTGCCCCAATTCTGTTCGCCAGAAACTGTACCTTACCTAGCCCCACTATCCTATGTTTTATATGTTGCTTACAAACTAAAAGAAGAAAAAGAAGCCAGGTTACAAAAGGTGGCTGAGAAGAGCTCCATAGAAAAGCCCATTAGTCTACTTATTTTTTTTCCCATAGCACCTTGCTTAATTTGGCATCATCATAAGTATATGGGAACTTCTGCTTCAGGCCAAATTGGAGTAACAGGGCCCAGGTTTACCTCCCCAATAAAAACAACTAATAACCTGGTGAAAATATAAGAAAGAATGATTTTCAGACATTGGGCAGCAAGCAATGTAGGATAGGGATGCCTGAGAGAGTGAAACAAGTGAGATGAACTCTGGGATTGTCCCCGTTTATTTCCTGGAATGCGTTTCCAGACTTTAGCACAGGGAGAGGGAACCCAGTCAAAACTGAGAGGTTTATTGCTGAGCTAAGAAGATGAAATTGAGAGTTCAGGGCAGACCAAGTGTCAAAAGTTCACAGGGCATGGTATTAGTAAAGAAAGAGGTGCTTATGAAAAGAGCCCTGGAGATCCAGAGAAGGCCCCTCCCATCTTCTGCTTAGTATAACCAGCACCTATATGTTGGGAAGCTTCTTAAGGTTGGAGAATGAACCGCTCAAAAGATCAAGCAGAACTTTCCCTCAGAGCTCATGCAAGACTTGGAATAGTCAGTGTTCCCACCAGGCAAAATAGGAATATGTCATAATATACAGGGAATCAGAGTGCTTCGATGGATATCGAGCCAGGAAAAGTCAGGAAAAACAACCAGCTCTAGAATAAAGTCTGCTCCAGTCCAGTTAACTAATCTTAAATGCAAGCCTTGCTATAATCAAACTGTTTCCAAGTGACTAAATATGTCCCAGAACAAAGCTCGTACGTACATAAGTATGTATATACAGTGAGACCTCTATGTCTGTGGGTTCTGTGTCCGTGGTTTCAACCAAGTACAGACCACAAATATTGAAAATTTTAAAATAAAAGCAGTACAACGATAAAACGATATAAATTTTAAAATTTTATTATTTTTTATATAATACAGCATACAAGTATTTATATACAATGTAGCATAACAACTATTTACACGACATTTACGTTGTATTAGGTTTCATAAGTCATCTAGAGATGATTTAGAGTAAAAAAAAAAAAGGATGTGCATCGATTATGTGCAAATACTACACTATTTTATCTAAGAGACTTGAGCATCCTCAGATTTTGGTATCCATGGGAGAGTTCTGGAACCAATCCCCCTTGGATACCAAGAGATGACCGTATATGCGTACATATATGCAGTATTCAACAAGGTAAACTTCACAAGGTATGACATTCAATAAAAATTAACAGTTGTGGAAGAAAGCAGGGAAATATGACCTGTAAGGAGAAAAAATACATTTAAAACAATCCAAAAATAACACAGAAGATAGAATTAGTGTATTAGGACATTAAAACAGCTTTTATAACTATATCCCATATAGTCAAGAAAGTAAAGAAAAGCATACATGTATTAAGAAAGACACGGAAGATAGGTTGTACTAAGTCAAATACTATAAGCCCTAACACCACCACTTAAGCCAACAAATACATATAATGTAATAACAAAATAAAAATCCAAAAGATGTCAGAAAGTAAAAAAGGAGCAAAAAGCAAGTGGAACAAATAGAAAAAAATAGCAAGAGGATAGATTTAAACCCAACAATATATTTTTAAAATCACATTAAGTGTAAACGGTTTAGACATCCCAGTTAAAAAGCAGAGTATGTTAGAATCAATAATCTCTATATGGGAAGGCATGCATGTGTATGGTGCATACTTAAATTTAAAGACACAAACATATTACAAGTAAAAATATAGAGAAAGATCTACCATGCTAATACTATTCAGAAGAAAACTGTATAGCTATATTAAATATCAAATGCAGTAGATTTTAGGAGAAAGGATATCACCAAGGATAAATATAAAAATATATTTTTATATTTTTTATATTAGATTTTATAAATATACGTAAAATACAATTTATTTTTAATGATAAATGGATCAGTCATCAGGAAGATATCACAATCCTACATGTTTATATGAACCTAACAACAGAGCTTCAAAATACATGAGGCAGAAACTTACAATTAGAAATTTCAGCAGTTGTTACTCAATTATTGATAAAACAAGTAGACAGAGAATCATCAAGTATATAGAAGACTTAAACAAGACTTCAACTAAATTGACCTAAGGAACATATATAAAACATTCTTCCCCAAAACAGAATATACATTCTTTGTAAGTGCATACGGAACTGGAACTTTTACTAAGAAAGGCCATATTTTGGACAAGTAGCTATATTAAATATAAACTATTAAATATTAATATTTACTGTTTAGTAAACATGAAATATATTAAATATATAATATTAAATATAAACTATATTAAATATAAACTGTATAGCTATTTTAAATATCAGATGCAGTAGATTTTAGGAGAAAGAACATCACTAAGTATAAGAGGTTTATTTTTTAATGATAAATGGATCAATCATCAAGAGGATATTAACAATCTGCATGTTTATATGAACCTAATAACAGAGCTTCAAAATACATGAAGCAGAAATTCATGATTATAATTACAAATTTCAGCAGTTGGCCAGGTGCAGTGGCTCGTGCCTTTAATCCCAGCATTTTGGGAGGCCAAGGCAGGTGGATCACCTGACATCAAGAGTTCGAGACCAGCCTGGCCAAAATGGCGAAACCCTGTCTCTACTAAAAGTACAAAAATTAGCCAGGCATGGTGGCAGGTGCCTGTAATCCCAGCTACTCAGCAGGCTGAAGCAGGAGAATCATTTGAACCCGGGAGGCAGAGGTTGCAGTGAGCCGAGATTGTGCCACTGAACTCCAGCCTAGGTGACAAGAGCGAGACTGTTACACATAAACACACACACACACACACACACACACACACACACACACAAAGAAATTTCAGCAGTTGTTACTTAGTTATTGATAAAACAAATAGAGAATCATCAAGTATGTAAGACTTAAAGGAGACTTCAATTAAACTGACCTAAGGAACATGTATAAAACATTCTTCCCCCAAACAGAATACGTATTATTTATAAGTGCATATGGAACTGGAACTTTTACTAAGATAGGCCATATTTTGGACAAGATAGAACAAGTCTCAGCAAATTTAAAAGGATTCCATCATACAATGTATATTCTGTGACAAGGGAATTATTGATTTAACAATCAATTACAGAAACATCTTTGAAACTTCACTCAACTAGTTGGAAATTAAACAACACACTTCTGAATAACCCATCATCAAAGGAGAAATCATCAATGTGTAAATATCTATTTTATAAACTCTTTCTGACTACTGTCATAACATTTCGATTTCTTATTTCTATTTCTGTTTATGACTGTGCCAAACTAAATGAAGCAAATCAAAACCTAATGCTTCTGAACCTTCTTCCAGGTTTCTTGATAGAGCATAGAAAAATGGTTTAGGTGCCTACAGCCTTGCTAGAGGTAAATCACAGGACATTACATCACTTACTTTGGCATGGACAAAGGTTTGGAGACAAAGACTTCAAATATTTAACCATGGTTGTTCAGGTAGTCAAATTATGGGTAATTTTTGTTTTTCATACTATATTTGAAATTTTTAAAATATCCTACAGAGTTGACAATATATTTATAAACAGGGGGGAAACATTGTTTTTATTACAAACAAATGTGGAAGACTTCTGGGTTCACAAATGGTGAAGTAGATTGGATTGAACAAATCCTGTAATATAATAACAAGTATAACTCTTAGCAGAATATAAACAACAATTATTCAAAGTTACTACAGAACGACCAAAAGCAGACAGAAACTGGAGGAGGTTTGACCCTGGATAATGGGACCACATTGAATCAGACTAACATTTATTCTGCTTTTTCCATAAGGTTACCCCCTTGTCTGGGTAGCACTGGATGACCAGAACTTATAAATATATTTACGTTCATACTGGTTTGACATGTCACAGTGAGTGAGCACGAACATCTCGGGGAGGTGACCACAGAATGTAGAGTGCACATATTTACATATAAAAACCCCTGAAAATTTTAGCTGACCCCTGAACATATGTGGAGAATCCAAGGAGCCCAGCAAAAAGTGACAGGTGAATGATTTAAAAAGCTCAGTAGTTCAAGTACTGCATGGCACATAGAAGAGAGTTTGGAACTTAAATTTAGTCATATTAGAGGTCAATAGAAATAAAAATTTCTATTGAAACTTAAAAAGCCAAACCTTAGGAATCAATTCTATATCCCAAGACTAAACATTCATCCTAAAAATAAATGTAAAAGTGAAACAGACTTGCCCTAACCAAAGGAAAAAACAATCTTGCACAATGTCAGGACGGTCAACCAAGAATTCAACTGCCTGCTAGAGCAAATATCTCAAGAATCAAGATAAAAAAACTGAATAGAAACAGTCAGTGAGATGCCATGGATTTGGAGACTAGCAGACAAAGACTTTTAAACAGCTTCTATAAATATATTTAAGAATATAATGGAAAAAGTGGTAATAATGAGTGAACAATGAGAAATACCAGAATAGAAATAAAAACTTTCCAGAAGAACCGAACAGAAATTCTAAAAATGAAAACTGTAGCAACAGAAATTGTAAAATCCTCTGGCTGGGCTTAACAGATTGAAACAGAAGACCAGATCTATTAATCTGATTTCAGATCATCAGAAATTATACATTATGAAAAGTAGAGATAATAAACAACTTCAGTGAGACAAAAAGTGGAGCAGAAAAGGTATTTGAAGAAATAGTAGCTCCCCAAATCTCTAAATTTATGAAAAACATAAACTTACCCATCAACAAATATTAAGACAACCCATTCTGATAAACACACACTCTCTCAAGCACATCATAGTAAGATTGCTAGATGCCAAACACAAACTTCTGAAAGCAGCCAAAGGAAATGATACATTATACACAAGGTAACAAGGATAGGCAAGGGTGCATACTCTCCTGACTTCTATTCAACACAGTATTGAAAATCCTAGCCCATGCAACATGTCAAGAAAGAGAAACAGGCTGGGCACAGTGGCTCATGCCTGTAGTGCCAACACTTCGCAAGGCCAAGGTGAGAGCATCACTTGAGGCCAGGAGTTCAAGATCAGCCTGGACAACATAGTGATATCCTATCTGTACCAAAAAAAAAAAAAAAAAAAAATTAAAAAAATTAACTGAGCATGGTGGCACACACACCTGTAACCCCCGACTCAAGAGGCTGAGGTAGGAGAATTGCTTGAGTCCAGGACTTCAAGGTTGAAGTGAGCTATGATCATGCCGCTGCAATTTAGCCTGGTGTCAGACTGAGACACTGTCTCAAAATTTTAAAGAAAGAAAATTTACATTTATTTTATATATGTGGAAATATAAGGAGGAATAAGAGAAGGGAAAATAAAAAGTAAAAGCTGTTTATATTTGCAGACGAGATGGTTGTTTATTTAGAAAATCCTAAGCAATGTACAAAACAACTACTAGAACAAATAAATTTAGCAAGGTCTCGGGATTCAAGAGCAGCATATAATGATCAATTGTATATTTATTCAGTAGCAGCAAATAATTATAACATGAACTATTTTAAATTAAAAATAGCTGAGAATAAATTTGACAAAATATGTAAATACATGTACACTGAAAACTATAAAATATTTCTGATAGGATTAATAGATGATCTAAATAAATGAAGAGATATACCGTGCTCCTGGATTAGAAAGTCAATATTCTTAAGATGTCATTTCTCCCAAAATTTATCCATAGATTTGGTGCAATTTTGATTGAAACTGCAACAGACATTTTTGGCAATAGGCAATAAATTGACAAATTTATTCTAAAGTTTATTTTGAAAATCAAAGGTCCTAAAATAGTTTAAAACATCTTGAAGAACAAAATTGGAAGATCCATACTACCTGATATCAAGACTTCTATGAAGCCAAAATAATCAGGACACTATGGCAGTGTGGTAAGGATAGACAGAGAATGGATACGTAAAAGGTCAATTGATTTTTTACCAAGGTGCCAAGGCAATTCAATAAGAAAAGAAAGTCCTACCTACATGTGATGTGGGAACAACTAGATACACAATGAAAAACTAAACTTTGCCACCTACTTCATCCCTCACATACAAATTACTATTAGGTGGACCTAAAAATAAAAGTAAAACTATAAAACGTCTAGAAGCAAATATAGGTCAGTCTCGTTACTAAACTGGCTAAGCGAAGATTTTCTTTAAGAAAAGATGCAAAAGCTCTAAATGTAAAAGAAAAAAATTGACAAATTAGACTTTACCAAAATTGAGAACTTCTCATCAAAAGATAATGGGCATTAAGAAAGTAGGCCAGGCACGGTGGCTCATGCCTGCAATCCCGGCACTTAGGGAGGTGGAGGTGGGCAGATTGCTTGAGCTCAGGAGTTGAAGACCTGTCCGGGCAACATGGGGAAACCCCATATCTACTGAAAATACAAAAATTTCCTGGGTGTAATGGCACACACCTATAATCCCTGCTACTTGGGTGGCTGAGGCAGGAGAATTACTTGAGCCTCAGAGGCAGAGGCTACAGTGAGCTGAGATGGTACCACTGCACTCCAACCTGGGCAAAAGAGTGAGACCCTGTCTCAAAAAAAGAAATGAATAAGTATATCAGAATATGTAATAAGCTCTAAAAAAAAATACACAAAACATCTCATTAAACAGTTGAAAAAATACTTGAGCACATACTTCACCAAAGATACACAAATAATGATAAACGTGTATAAAAGTGGTCAATATCATTGATATTAGGGAAATGCTACATAAGTCCACAATATGTCATCACTTCACACTAACTAGAATGGCTAAAATTAAAAAGATTAACAACACCAACTATGGATGAGAATATTAAGAAACTAGAACCGTCACACATTGGTGGTAGTTTGGTATTCCATATTGGTGGTATTCCATATACATGGAATTGGTGGTATTCCATATACATGGAAAAAGGGCTTGGCAGTTTCTTATAAAGTTAAACAAGCCAGGTGCAGTGGCTCACACCTGTAATCCCAGCACTTTGGAAGGCCAAGGTGGGTGGATCACCTGAGGTCAGGAGTTCAAGACCAGCCTGGTCAATGTAGTGAAACCCTGTCTCTACTAATAATACAAAAATTAGCCGGACATGGTGGCATGTGCCTGTAATCCCAGCTGCTCTGGAGGCTGAGACAGGAGAATTGCTGGAACCTGGGAGGCAGAGGTTGCAGTGAGTGGAGATCACACCATTGTACTCTAGCCTGGGCAACAGAGCAAGACTCCATCTCAAAGAAAAAAAAAAAAGGTTTAACATACATCTCCTCTATCACCCAGTAAATCTACTTCTAAATATTTGACAATACCACACACACATTCACACAGACACACAGACACCCAGATACACAGAAAACACCTCTACAAGAATGCTCGTAGTAGCTTTATTCATAATATCAAAGTGGAAATAATGAAATTTTCATCAGCAGGACAGTGGATAAACAAACCGTGATATGTTCATAAAATGGAAGACAACACGGCAATAAAAGAGGTAAATATTGATCCCCACAAGCACATGAATGAATCCAAAATCATTAAGCAAAAGAAGGCAGACACATACTAAATACTGTATTTTTCCATTGATATGAAGTTCGAAAAGAGAGAAAACTAATTTATGGTGGTAGAGACCAGAGCAATGGCTGCTTATGGAAGGAGGTGGAAATTGATTGCACAGGGACGTAAGGGAATTTTCAGGAATGCTGGAACTGTTCTGTTTCAATTGTAGTGGTGGTTACAGGAGTGTATACATTTATGAAAACTCAACACATTTTACATTTAAGATCTGTGCAATGTAAATTTTACTTCAAAAAACTCATCTCAGGGAACTTAAAGGGGCTATTAAAATTCTTTTATTATGCAGGGGAGATTTTTAAAATCAAACGTTGTTTAATATAAAATAAGTGGTGCATTTGCTGGAATGTGGAAATGATTCTCCTGTACTTCATTTCTAATAGTAGTAATAGTTATTATTTTAAAGCAAGATTCCATACAAAAATATGACAGGAGTGTGACAGAGCTATTCACAGGAAAGAAGTAAAGAGTCTAATCTGGCATATGAAGGCTAATCACAGCTGTGTGAGGGCTCTATATATTCTTCTACCTGTTTTCAGCTCTTACATCACTTTAAAGCCTGGATTTTACATCCTGAGACTATTTGACTGTAGAACTTACTCTAGTGGTTACTAAAGTTCCATGTCAATAGTATTAGGTTGGTGAAAAAGTAATTATGGTTTTTGCCATTAATAGTTATGGCAGAAACCACAATTACTTTTTCAACAACCCAATAGTTATAAACCACAAAGAATGCATTTTTGCCATACGCAGTTTATGAAACGTAGCTCACCCTTCTTCTGGGCAGCTTCCTAGACTTCTCTACAGGCTTCTGCCCAAAGAAAATCCATGCAGGCTGTGTGCCTCCAGTGTCTCTTCTGTTTTAAAAAAAAAAGTAAAGGAACTATTTGGCATATAGGAAAAAAAAAGATTGTGTAGAAAACAACCTGACTGAGTCTCATTAGGGCTTCCTGATTTATTTCAGGGGTCCAGATATGTGTAAGTGTTTAATTATATATGTATTCATTTTTAATTCGTATTTTACCCATATACACAGCCATTGTAGAGTTTAAATTCCCTTACTCATAACAAGATATTTTCAAGCAAATTTAATTCATGTTTTTACCTTCCAGAGAAATTAAAAACCGGTATGGCCCTGTGTCAAAATGATCACTGCTAAGTGTTGTTTTCATCTTTTAAAAAATATCATTATGATTATTTTTGTTATGCTTACCTGCAGGACAACATTATCATCACATAACAGCCTACATAAAGACTCTTCAAGAGCCCATAACAACACATCTTTCTGATAGGTAAAACGTTTTGTTAATATTCTAGTTTGAAGGAATGGTGTTAGGAAGAACTTTGGAGAGACCATTTTTGTTTTTTTTTAATAAGAATTCAAATATTCTATGACATGGTTTGGCCGTGTCCCCACCCGAATCTCATCTTGAATTGTAGTTCCTGGAATCCCCATGTGTCGTGGAAGGGACCCAGTGAGAGGTAATTGAATCACGGGGATGGTTACCCCCATGTTGCTATTCTCATGATAGAGAGTGAGTTCTCATAAGATCTGATGGTTTTATAAGGGGCTTTTCCCCATTTTGCTTGACGCTTCTCGTTGCTGCCACCATGTGAAGAAGGATGTGTTTGCTTCCCCTTCTGCCATGATTGTAAGTTTCCTGAGGCTTCCCCAACCCTGCTAAACCGTGAGTCAGTTAAACTTTTTTCCTTTATAAATTACTGAGTCTCAGGCATGTGTTTATTAGCAGCATGAGAACAGACTAATGCACTATATAAGGACTGAATGTTTATAACATGAGAATGAATTCATTCATCTCTAATAAAACATATTTATGACTAGAAGAAAAGATGTAGTTAAATAAAAAGTTTCCAAAGAACCTGGCCAAAACCACGATTATGAGTTTCAGCGCTAAGTATTGATCTCATTAGCTATTTTCCCATTTCTATGACTCGCAATTGGAGTAATCACATTATGTGCAATCCATAGATAAATATGCCAGGCTTTTCTTTTAGCCAGTCCTATACATTTCATCTCATACCAAAGCTTTCAGCTAATTACTCAAAGCAGCAAAAGTACTTTTATTTAGTTTGCATTTTGTAATCTTTCCTCTCCTCTTTTTTTATTTCACCAAGAGATATTAGTAGGTGGTGACATCATGGGAGCAAACTGCAGTAGTGTTAAAATTATAAAATTGCCATTAAATTATTCCATTCAATAAATATTGACTGATTGCCTTACTATGTGTCAGGCACTGCTCTTGGCATTGAGAAACAGATGGAAACCCAATGGACAAAAAATTTGCCTGCCTAAAACTTATATTCTAGTATAGGGATGCAGACAGTAAGCAAGATAAGTACATAAAGGACCTCATAAATGGTGACAATTAGAACAATTATAAAGAAACATCTAAATAAAGGGAAATTACTGGCTCCCATCATCTGCCAGCCGTGACTGAGAAGAGGATCTTTTTCCTTAACTGATAAACTCAGGTCCTTCCAATGTTGGTCATTTACTTAATTGCAACATAGGCTCAGAAACGTGTTTTCCACCTAATCTGGTAGGTTATCCAAGTTCTTACACACTTCATATATACGAAATTATATTAAATATTGTCAATTCGTTTGCTTTCACAAGGTTGTTTGGACTGAGTGTTTATTGCTGGCACCAGTGGGAACCTGGTAAGGGCATAGATTCTGGTTCAAATCCCAGCTCTCGCCAGCTGTGTGACCATAGGCAAAATACTGAACTTCTCTGTGCTTCAGTTTCTTTAGCTACAGAGAGGGGATATCATAGTACCTACCACATAGGGTTGTTGTAATAATGTGTATTCAAAGCAGTTAGAGCAATACCTGACGAAAAGTTGATTAAATAAAACAATACAAAGAAGACTACTTTGAGCATCTGCTTACCAGGGTTTCAAATTTAGGTTAGGTTGAAGGTCATGTTCAATGCCTCACCCACACCTAAAATATTGCCAGTAACTGCCGCTTTGTTAACTACATACCTTGGAATGATGCTAGATTTAGTGAGGTTTTTTTGTCAAACTTTAAAGAGATGATGGATGTGTTTCCTAGTTACAATGTAATTTTGAGGGGGGAAAAAGCGTTTCTGTATCAAAAAGACTTATCTGCTGTATATTCATTATTGCCATTTTCCCTCCACAAGAAGGTAAGCTCCAGGAAGGCAAGGTTTTTAGTTTTGTTTGGTTTTGGTTTTTGCTTTGTTTCTGTTGTTTACAAATGTATCCCACATGCCTAGAATAGTATATATGGCACATGGTAGGCATTCAATGCATTTGTTCAATAAATGAATAAAATAATAGATAAATAAGTGAATGAATAAATGAAAAAAGCAACATTTAAAACCTGGTTATTAAACCAGGTGTAATTTCAGCTTAGTCACTACCCCCAGTAGGGCTCCATGACTTACCTATCTGTAGAATATACTCACTTCTGTAACTTTTTTGAATGCTAATGTATACAAGGTAATCTGCTAAACTGTGAGCCCTCAAAAAACTCACAATTTGGTAGCACAGATATGAAAGGTACCTAAATAAATAATGCAATGTACTCCAAGAAGAAAAAGAAAAGGAAAGTGAGAGAGATAACTGGAGGAATCAGAGAAGATTCCTTACTGACCTTTCACCTTTTAGAGGTATTTGGACTGATTCATATGGTCCTCCCATGAAGTCTTCTTAAATACATCTTTTGAAAATTAAGATATTTGTCTATTTCATAGACCATGTGAAACCCTGACAAAAAATACCTGAGAAATTCTAGCAAAACAAGATACCCTCATGTACAAAAGCAACTAAGCCATGAAAGAGGACAGTTGTTTTCTGGGAAACTCTGGTGAGATTTTGTAAGCCTGATTATTTTTTAGTTGATTTATATATATTTACAGTTTCAGTTGTTTGTTACTTCTCAGAGTTATTTATGTTATTTAATTTGTAGAAATACACACGATCGTGTGACATACGCATGGTGAGAATTTGTTTTCCTGACAATGATTACTTATATTTGTACAGAATAACATTACAAATGCATTAAATCCAGATACCCAGAAGAAATTGCAGCCATAAATTTTATTTGCTAGAAAAAAAAATAGACAGGAACATTTTTTTTCTTTTTTTTACCTTTTTTTAAGATTTAATTTTTATGATATTAAAGAAAAGACTGCCTGGTGTATTTAAAAGCAAGTATACTAAAAGTCATTTATGATCATGATAATGCAAGTACTGTGAATGAAATTTTTTATTTTAAAAAGTTGAAAAGTGTTCCATTTTGTACACAAAAAGTGAAAAATATTGAGGTGAGAATATTAGAACTTCTTTGTAATTAAATTCTCTAGTTTGTTTGCTGAACCATCGTCAGATGTATTATGAAGTGAATACAGTGAACTGGCATTAAACTCTGGAATCACAATAATAGCACCTAACACTTACTGAGCATTTCCTTTACCTCAGGAATTCTTCTAAGGCCTTTATATTTACTAACTCATTGCACACTTATAAGACTCCTGTAAGGTAGATGATTTCATCATCTCAAGCGTAGATTAATAAATCAAATGAGAAGCATTGGGAAATTGCAATCATTCGGGGCCAGTAAGTGATAGAGGAGAAATCTGAACCAAGACCCCTCTAATGCCACAACCCTGAATGACCCTACACCACCATGTTGACCCACCGTGACAGGAGTGGTGATGTTGTAGTTGTAATCATGGCAGTGATCCAGCCTCTGCCTATAAAGTTTGGGGATTTCTTCCCCGTAAGATTACTAGCATTTCTTTGGTAACCATTACACTGAAGTACTATAGAATTCTGTGAATAATGTATAAAAAAGCAGCTTACAAAAAAAATTCAAATGCTAAATCTTGGCAAATTTCAAACATATTTTCTATGTGTTTTCATGGTGTTAGCTTTCAATCACATCGTTTATTTTTAATTTTTTTCCCTTGGAATGTAATCTCATCATTTCTAATCCACTGAGGTTTTAAAAACATAAACAAGACTCAATCACAGACAGAGACACGGGAGGGAAAAAAACACAGATTGAGCACTAATTGGGCCGGGCCCGGTCTAGGGGTTTACTGGCTTTATTTCAAATAATAGACAAAATAATTATATTGTTCATGCACACACACATTCATACATTGATCAATTTCAAGTTGGAGATGTATAGGTAAAAATGGGATAGGGTTAGAAGCTGGGAGGCGACTGACCCTGGGCTCAAAACTATGGAAAGGGATGGGGTGGGGATGGCTTTGGGATGATATTAGAGGCAGTTTATCACCATCTGAAAAACTATATATTTTACGTACTTGTTTATTGTCTGTTTCTCTCTAGTAGAACATAACCTGTATGAGGGCTCAGATTGTTTTTTGTTTTCTTTACTGTTGTATTTTCAGGGTCTACTCTGGAACAAGGCCTAGCATACCATAGGCATAAATACTTTTTGAGTGAATGAATAAAAGAATGAATCATTTTATAAATATTTATTGTGTGGTGCCAGTCACTCCACTGGTGCTGGGGTGTTCGTGATGGGAGACACTGCCCTTCTCTTCATAGAATTGTGGTCTAGTATAAGAGACGAACAAACAACAGGATATTATTGTTTGGTATGAAAGGTAGTACTGTGAGAACAGGAATTCCAAAAGCTCTGGTGTTATTCTGCAGACCTAATCCCATTCTGGGGAGGCAGTGGCTTTCTTAGATGAGGCAAGAGCATCTAAGCTGAGACCTAGGCGATGGCAGAGTAGCCAGACAAGTAGGCAAAAGGAAATAAGAGGAACAAGGCTGAAGGGTAGGAGGAAGCACAGCTCCTCCTAGGAACTCCAAGGTTGCTAGTCATTAGTTTTGAGAAAATTAAAGCTCAGAAAAGTAAAGTGATTGGCCCAAGGCCACATGGAATCAAGGTTTCAGCTCAGGGACTCATGCTTGTAATCCCAGCACTTCAGGAGGCTGAGGGGGGCAGATTGCTTGAGCCCAGGAGTTTGAGACCAGCCTGGGCAACATGACAAAACACTTTCTCTACAAAAAATACAAAAATTATTCCAGCATGGTGGTGAACACCTGTAGTTCCAGCTATGTGGGAGGCTGAAGTGGGAGAAACACTTGAGCCTGGAAGGTAGAGGCTGCGGTGAGCCATGATTGTGCCACTGCACTCCAGACTGCAAGCAAGCAAGCAAGCAAGCAATCAAGAGAACGATTCCAGTTCAGTTCTGTCTGCATCCAAATGTCATGATGTTTTTAGTCTGCCATGTGCAAGAGTCTCCTTGTGTGTCAAATCCCCTCCGCATGTAGCAATAGCATTCCAAATGGAAAAAGGTGACTGTTCTGATTCCTGCCTAGTATCCTTCATCTCATCTCTTACTATTTAAAATATTCCTCAGAGAACCATAAAGCTAACTTTTCATTTTTTTCTATGTGATGTAGGCTGGGACCAAGGTAAACATACAAGAAGTTGTGTTCACTTTCTTAGGACTCCAGAGATCCATTCTGTGGACTAAGATGTACATTTAATCAGCGTAGCTTAAAGAATTGGAAGAATTCAGGCGCCTTCCCGAAAGGCTGATGTTTCCCCTGGGGAACGGCTTGCATATGGGGATTATTATTGAGAATCATTACTTAACAATTTGGTCTACCAAATTCTGCAATAACCAGAGACTAACTCTAATGGAAGATTGGGAGTGCTTTAAGATAATACCATCTGCAATTGCTGCCTTTATTCTACATGATGTCTTTGCCTTCTTCGGGAGACTTCATTTGTCCTGGCCCACAGAACCACACATTTTCTGAGTTGGAAGTGTTTCTGTCCTTTTGTTTTGCATTTCTGTGATAACCATTGCCTCCTGTGCTCTGGGATTTTGCTGTCTTCCCTTCACCTATGTGTGTTCAGTGGGTGTCTCACAAAGGTAGGAATCTGTAAAAGGCAGCCGGATTTAATCTGTTTTTGAAACCATAGGGGGCTATAATAAGGTTCACTGCTGAGAGAAATTACTCTGAGTGCTTCAAACAGGCAATTCTAAGTACCTGAACGGTTTTTTCTATCACAGCATTATTAACAAGACCCTTCAATACTCTTCCTGGCCATTTTCTCCATTTAGGGACAAGACTGGGAAAATCTGAGTCTCAGCTTTAGCTCTGCCATGTAGAATTATTTCACCGTCTTGAGCCTCAGCGTCCTAACCTGTAAAATGGGAATAGTAACAGCGGACTTGCCTATTTCAGTGTTGTTACAAGGAACAAATGAGATATATGTCAACATACTTGTAAACCATATTCTGTAGATGTAAGCTGTTAATATTGCTATCACTACCCATGGATTGAGATACAAGTGGTTGTTTTCCTTTCAGCTCTCTTCTTATGACAAGTGGTCATTTCAAGCATGAGGACTTGGCTCAGATGGTGTAGAAACATGCTGCTGAATGTCAGTAACACCTCTGGACTGCATTCATTCACAAAAGTGAAGAAGAACAACACCAAACTCAGGAACTTTGCATGAGGAGTTCTATTAATGTCACGTCTTGTCTACTTCCTGAGAGAAGACAGTTGAGAACTTCTAGAATTCTAATCAGTGATATCTTACCTATTTTTAAAGGACTAACTTTAGAACTGAGGACTTTGTAAATAAGAAGTAAATTATCCAAAAGGTGAAACATAACAGTTAAGAGTTTGGGCTTTGGAGTCAGCCCAGTGTTCTAACAGTGTTTTAGTTGGGATTGTATTGGCTTATGCTTCATGAAAAAATTAATCTTGAAATATCAGTGGTTTAGCATATTGTAACTTGTTCTTTTGTAAAAACTAGTGCAAGTCAATAATGATTCTCCTTCATTCAGTGTCTCAGGAATCCAGGGTCCTTTCAGCTTAAGACATTATCTCAATATATGGCTTTCAACATACCAAGAAAAGGGGAAAAGTTCGTATAAAATAGATACATTAGCTGTTGAATGCCTAGAGGTATCAGCTATCATTTCCATCTATGTTTCATTACCAAGAAAAGTTACATGGCTTTGCCCAACTACCAAGATATGGGTAATATAGTCTTCCCATGTTGCCAGGAAGGAAATATTCATTAAGGGGAAACAGTAGGCATTTTTTTCTATACCCGACTCAACTAGCCAAGTGAGTTTTAGCAACTTAGATGTTTTCATGCATAAAATAAAAGTAATAGGCTGGGCATGATGGTTCACGCCTGTAATTCCAGCACTTTGGGAGGCCAAGGGGGGTGGGTCACGAGGTCAGAATATCCAGACCATCTTGGTTAACATGGTGAAAACCCGTCTCTACTAAAAATACAAAAAATTAGCTGTGCGTGGTGGCGGGTGCCTGTAGTCCCAGCTACTCGGGAGGTTAAGGCAGGAGAATGGTGGTAACCTGACAGGCAGAGCTTGCAGTGAGCTGAGATCATGCCACTGCACTCCAGCCTGGGTGGCAGAGTGAGACTCTGTCTCAAAAAATAAATAATTAATTAAATAAAAGTAATAGTAGTTTCTACTTTATGTGGCTATTGTGCACATAACATGAGATAATGTACATCCAACATGTAACATACCTGGTACAGAATAAGTGCATAATAAATGTTAGACAATATTATTGTTGTACTGATTAATGGATTAATTGACTCATAGTCAATTATATCAAGTGTTAATAAAGAAACTCCATGGCTGACCTCTGAATCACTTGGAGATTGGTCAGCACCAGAACCAGCTGTATTTTCAGGAGGCTTTACCTTTTTTCCCCACAATTATTAAAATGTTATACATCTTACAATTTCTAGAGTATCAAGAGTTTCTCAGTGAAACTCTTCTCTTGCTATGAAACGAACATTCACTTAATTTAAATCTGTTTTATCCAAAGGCCAGATGAAAATGCCTTTGTGTGATAAGATGTCAACTCTTTTATTTTTTATTTATTATTATTATTATTATTATTATTATTATTATACTTTAAGTTCTAGGGTACATGTGCATAACGTGCAGGTTTGTTACATATGTATACTTGTGTCATGTTGCTGTGCTGCACCCATCAACTCGTCATTTACATCAGGTATAACTCCCAATGCAATCCCTCCCCCCTCCCCCCTCCCCATCATAGGCCCCTGTGTGTGATGTTCCCCTTCCTGAGTCCAGGTGATCTCATTGTTCAGTTCCCACCTATGAGTGAGAACATGTGGTGTTTGGTTTTCTGTTCTTATGATAGTTTGCTAAGAATGATGGTTTCCAGCTGCATCCATGTCCCTACAAAGGACACAAACTCATCCTTGTTTATGGCTGCATAGTATTCCATGGTGTATATGTGCCACATTTTCTTAATCCAGTCTGTCACTGATGGACATATGGGTTGATTCCAAGTCTTTGCTATTGTGAATAGTGCCGCAATAAATATACGTGTGCATGTGTCTTTATAGCAGCATGATTTGTAATCCTTTGGGTATATACCCAGTAATGGGATGGCTGGGTCATATGGTACATCTAGTTCTAGATCCTTGAGGAATCGCCATACTGTTTTCCATAATGGTTGAACTAGTTTACAATTCCACCAACAGTGTGAAAGTCTTCCTATGTCTCCACATCCTCTCCAGCACCTGTTGTTTCCTGACTTTTTAATGATCGCCATTCTAACTGGTGTGAGATAGTATCTCATTGTGGTTTTGATTTGCATTTCTCTGATGGCCAGTGATGATGAGCATTTTTTCATGTGTCTGTTGGCTGTATGAATGTCTTCTTTTGAGAACTGTCTGTTGCTATCCTTTGCCCACTTTTTGATGGGGTTGTTTTTTTCTTGTAAATTTGTTTGAGTTCTTTGTAGGTTCTGGATATTAGCCCTTCGTCAGATGAGTAGATTGCAAAAATTTTCTCCCATTCTGTAGGTTGCCTGTTCACTCTGATGGTAGTTTCTTTTGCTGTGCAGAAGCTCTTTAGTTTAATTAGATCCCATTTGTCAATTTTGGCTTTTGCTGCCGTTGCTTTTGGTGTTTTAGACATGAAGTCTTTGCCCATGCCTATGTTCTGAATGGTACTACCTAGGTTTTCTTCTAGGATTTTTATGGTATTAGGTCTAACATTTAAGTCTCTAATCCATCTTGAATTAATTTTTGTATAAGGAGTAAGGAAAGGATCCAGTTTCAGCTTTCTACTTATGGCTAGCCAATTTTCCCAGCACCATTTATTAAATAGGGAATCCTTTCCCCATTTCTTGTTTCTCTCAGGTTTGTCAAAGATCAGATGGCTGTAGATGTGTGGTATTATTTCTGAGGACTCTATTCTGTTCCATTGATCTATATCTCTGTTTTGGTACCAGTACTATACTGTTTTGGTTACTGTAGCCTTGTGGTATAGTTTGAAGTCAGGTAGCATGATGCCTCCAGCTTTGTTCTTTTGACTTAGGATTGTCTTGGAGATGCGGGCTCTTTTTTGGTTCCATATGAACTTTAAAGTAGTTTTTTCCAATTCTGTGAAGAAACTCATTGGTAGCTTGATGTGGATGGCATTGAATCTATAAATAACCTTGGGCAGTATGGCCATTTTCACGATATTGATTCTTCCTATCCATGAGCATGGTATGTTCTTCCATTTGTTTGTGTCCTCTTTTATTTCACTGAGCAGTGGTTTGTAGTTCTCCTTGAAGAGGTCCTTTACATCCCTTGTAAGTTGGATTCCTAGATATTTTATTCTCTTTGAAGCGATTGTGAATGGAAGTTCATTCATGATTTGGCTCTCTGTTTGTCTGTTACTGGTGTATAAGAATGCTTGTGATTTTTGCACATTAATTTTGTATCCTGAGACTTTGCTGAAGTTGCTTATCAGCTTAAGGAGATTTTGGGCTGAGACAATGGGGTTTTCTAAATATACAATCATGTCATCTGCAAAGAGGGACAATTTGACGACTTCTTTTCCTAACTGAATACCCTTGATTTCTTTCTCTTGCCTGATTGCCCTAGCCAGAACTTCCAACACTGTGTTGAATAAGAGTGGAGAGAGAGGGCATCCCTGTCTTGTGCCAGTTTTCAAAGGGAATTTTTCCAGTTTTTGTCCATTCAGTATGATATTGGCTGTGGGTTTGTCATAAATAGCTATTATTATTTTGAGGTACGTTCCATCAATACCGAATTTATTGAGCGTTTTTAGCATGAAGGGCTGTTGAATTTTGTCGAAAGCCTTTTCTGCATCTATTGAGATAATCATGTGGTTCTTGTCTTTGGTTCTGTTTATATGCTGGATTATGTTTATTGATTTGTGAATGTTGAACCAGCCTTGCATCCCAGGGATGAAGCCCACTTGATGATGGTGGATAAGCTTTTTGATGTGCTGCTGAATCCGGTTTGCCAGTATTTTATTGAGTATTTTTGCATTGATGTTCATCAGGGATATTGGTCTAAAATTCTCCTTTTTTGTTGTGTCTCTGCCAGGCTTTGGTATCAGGATGATGTTGGCCTCATAAAATGAGTTAAGGAGGATTCCCTCTTTTTCTATTGATTGGAATAGTTTCAGAAGGAATGGTACCAGCTCCTCCTTGTACCTCTGGTAGAATTCAGCTGTGAATCCATCTGGTCCTGGACTTTTTTTGGTTGGTAGGCTATTAATTATTGCCTCAATTTCAGAGCCTGCTATTGGTCTATTCAGGGATTCAACTTCTTCCTGGTTTAGTCTTGGAAGAGTGTAAGTGTCCAGGAAATTATCCATTTCTTCTAGATTTTCTAGTTTATTTGTGTAGAGGTGTTTATAGTATTCTCTGATGGTAGTTTGTATTTCTGTGGGGTCGGTGGTGATATCCCCTTTATCATTTTTTATTGCATCTATTTGATTCTTCTCTTTTCTTCTTTATTAGTCTCGCTAGCGGTCTGTCAATTTTGGTGATCTTTTCAAAAAACCAACTCCTGGATTCATTGAATTTTTTTGGAGGGTTTTTTGTGTCTCTATCTCCTTCAGTTCTGCTCTGATCTTAGTTATTTCTTGCCTTCTGCTAGCTTTTGAATGTGTTTGCTCTTGCTTCTCTAGTTCTTTTAATTGTGATGTTAGAGTGTCAATTTTAGATCTTTCCTGCTTTCTCTTGTGGGCATTTAGTGCTATAAATTTCCCTCTACACACTGCTTTAAATGTGTCCCAGAGATTCTGGTATGTTGTATCTTTGTTCTCATTGGTTTCAAAGAGCATCTTTATTTCTGCCTTCATTTCGTTATGTACCCAGCAGTCATTCAGGAGCAGGTTGTTCAGTTTCCATGTAGTTGAGCGGTTTTGATTGAGTTTCTTAGTCCTGAGTTCTAGTTTGATTGCACTGTGATCTGAGAGACAGTTTGTTATAATTTCTGTTCTTGTACATTTGCTGAGGAGTGCTTTACTTCCAATAATGTGGTCAATTTTGGAATAAGTGCGATGTGGTGCTGAGAAGAATGTATATTCTGTTGATTTGGGGTGGAGAGTTCTATAGATGTCTATTAGGTCTGCTTGCTGCAGAGATGAGCTCAATTCCTGGATATCCTTGTTAACTTTCTGTCTCGTTGATCTGTCTAATGTTGACAGTGGAGTGTTGAAGTCTCCCATTATTATTGTATGGGAGTCTAAGTCTCTTTGTAAGTCTCTAAGGACTTGCTTTATGAATCTGGGTGCTCCTGTATTGGGTGCATATATATTTAGGATAGTTAGCTCTTCCTGTTGAATTGATCCCTTTACCATTATGTAATGGCCTTCTTTGTCTCTTTTGATCTTTGATGGTTTAAAGTCTATTTTATCAGAGACCAGTATTGCAACCCCTGCTTTTTTTTGTTCTCCATTTGCTTGGTAAAACTTCCTCCATCTCTTTATTTTGAGCCTATGTATGTCTCTGCATGTGAGACGGGTCTCCTGAATACAGCAGACTGATGGGTCTTGACTCTTTATCCAGTTTGCCAGTCTGTGTCTTTTAATTGGAGCATTTAGTCCATTTACATTTAAGGCTAAAATTGTTATGTGTGAACTTGATCCTGCCATTATGATATTAACTGGTTATTTTGCTCATTAGTTCATAGTTTCTTCCTAGCCTCGATGGTCTTTACATTTTGGCATGTTTTTGCAATGGCTGGTACCGGTTGTTCCTTTCCATGTTTAGTGCTTCCTTCAGGGTCTCTTGTAAGGCAGGCCTAGTGATGACAAAATCTCTAAGCATTTGCTTATCTGTAAAGGATTTTATTTCTCCTTCACTTATGAAACTTAGTTTGGCTGCATATGAAATTCTGGGTTTAAATTCTTTTCTTTAAGAATGTTGAATATCGGCCCCCACTCTCTTCTGGCTTGTAGAGTTTCTGCCGAGAGATCTGCTGTTAGTCTGATGGGCTTCCCTTTGTGGGTAACCCGACCTTTCTCTCTGGCTGCCCTTAAGATTTTTTCCTTCATTTCAACTTTGGTGAATCTGGCAATTATGTGTCTTGGAGTTGCTCTTCTCGAGGAGTATCTTTGTGGCGTTCTCTGTATTTCCTGGATTTGAATGTTGGCCTGCCCTACTAGGTTGGGGAAGTTCTCCTGGATGATATCCTGAAGAGTGTTTTCCAACTTGGTTCCATTTTCCCCCTCACTTTCAGGCACCCCAATCAGACGTAGATTTGGTCTTTTTACATAATCCCATACTTCTTGCAGGCTTTGTTCATTTCTTTTTCTTCTTTTTTCTTTTGGTTTCTCTTCTCGCTTCATTTCATTCATTTGATCCTCAATCGCTGATACTCTTTCTTCCAGTTGATTGAATCGGTTACTGAAGCTTGTGCATTTGTCACGTATTTCTTGTGTCATGGTTTTCATCTCTTTCATTTCGTTTATGACCTTCTCTGCATTAATTACTCTATCAATTCTTCCACTTTTTTTTTCAAGATTTTTAGTTTGTTTGCACTGGGTACATAATTCCTCCTTTAGCTCTGAGAAGTTTGATGGACTGAAGCCTTCTTCTCTCATCTCATCAAAGTCATTCTCCGTCCAGCTTTGATCCGTTGCTGGCGATGAGCTGCGCTCCTTTGTCGGGGGAGATGTGCTCTTATTTTTTGAATTTCTAGCTTTTCCGTCCTGCTTTTTCCCCATCTTTGTGGTTTTATCTGCCTCTGGTCTTTGATGATGGTGACATACTGATGGCGTTTTGGTGTAGGTGTCCTTCCTGTTTGATAGTTTTCCTTCTAACAGTCAGGACCCTCAGCTGTAGGTCTGTTGGAGATTGCTTGAGGTCCACTCCAGACCCTGTTTGCCTGGGTATCAGCAGCAGAGGCTGCAGAAGATAGAATATTTCTGAACAGTGAGTGTACCTGTGTGATTCTTGCTTTGGAAGCTTCCTCTCAGGGGTGTACTCCACCCTGTGAGGTGTGGGGTGTCAGACTGCCCCTAGTGGTGGATGTCTCCCAGTTAGGCTACTCAGGGGTCAGGGGTCAGGGACCCACTTGAACAGGCAGTCTGTCCCTTCTCAGATCTCAACCTCTGTGTTGGGAGATCCACTGCTCTCTTCAAAGCTGTCAGACAGAGTCGTTTGTGTCTGCAGAGGTTTCTGCTGCTTTTGTTGTTGTTTAGTTGTGCCCTGTCCCCAGAGGTGGAGTCTACAGAGACAGGCAGGTTTCGTTGAGCTGCTGTGAGCTCCACCCAGTTCGAGCTTCCCAGCGGCTTTGTTTACCTACTTAAGCCTCAGCAATGGCGGGCGCCCCTCCCCCAGCCTCTCTGCTGCCTTGCGGTTAGATCGCAGACTGCTGTGCTAGCAATGAGGGAGGCTCCGTGGGCGTGGGACCCTCCCGGCCAGGTGTGGGATACAATCTCCTAGTGTGCCTGCTTGCTTAAAGCGCAGTATTGGGGTGGGAGTTACCCGATTTTCCAGGTGTTGTGTGTCTCAGTTCCCCTGGCTAGGAAAAGGGATTCCCTTCCCCCTTGAGCTTCCCAGGTGAGGCAATGCCTCGCCCTGCTTCAGCTCTCGCTGGTCGGGCTGCAGCAGCTGACCAGCACCGATTGTCCGGCACTCCCTAGTGAGATGAACCCAGTACCTCAGTTGAAAATGCAGAAATCACCGGTCTTCTGTGTCGCTCGCGCTGGGAGTTGGAGACTGGAGCTGTTCCTATTCGGCCATCTTGCTCCGCCCCCTCAAGATGTCAACTCTTGAAGGGTTTGTTATTTTCCATATCCATTGAGCAAGATCTTGGTGGGCCATTTCCAGGTGGCTGCTTTGTTTGTATTTAAAACTATCTGAGTTTTATTCTTCTGGTAAGTCAACAGATGGAAAGATTAAAAGCAGATGCATCCAGCAGCAGAAAAATTATGAGTTCTGGCCATTGATGCTAGAGCCTCAATGAAAGGGTAAGGGGGCCGGGCATGGTAGCTCATGCCTATAATCTCAGCACTTTGGGAGGCCAAGCTGGGTGGATGTCTTGAGCCCAGGAGTTCAAGACCAGCCTGGACAACATAGCAACATACCATCTCTACAAAAAAATACAAAAATTACCAGGTGTGGTAGTACACATCTGTGGTCCCAGCTACTCAAGAGGCTAAGGTGGGAGGATTGTTTGAGCATAGTAGATTGAAGGTGCAGTGAGCCATGATCATGCCACTGCACTTCAGCCTGGACACCAGAAAGAGATCCTGTCTCACAAAAGGAAAGGAAGGAAAGGAGGAAAGGGAAGGAAGGAAGGCAGTCAGGAAAGAAGGAAGGAGGGAAGGAGGGAGAGAGGAAGGAAAGAAGGAAGAAAAAAAAGGAAAATGAAACTAACATGTGGATTATCTGGTCTATGCTGGGAACTTGACATATCACTTTAATCCTCCAGGCAAACTTACAAGGTCAGTTTTATTCCTCAGTTTGCAGATAAGAAAACTGAGTCTCAGAAGGGCTGAGTAACTGACCCATGGTCTCAAGGCTAGTAAATGGCATGGCTTGGATTTGAACCATGTTTTAAGGGAGAGGAAAAATAATAGAAAGAACATACACAGTGAACCAAGAAAGAGCTGAGTTTGAATCTTGGCTTTGCTACTTATTAACATGGTATCTAGATTAAGTTACTTAGTCCGGTTTATCCATCTGTAAAAGGAAAATAATCATAATTTTTATGACAATAATAACAAGTTATGTAGGACTTACTGTGCCCAGTTTTTTATGTGCCTTATGTATATTACTCTACTTAATCCACACAACCACCTGATTGAAGTATGGGACACTATTATCCCTCTTTTACAGAACACAAAGGTTCACAGAGTGGGTAAGCAGCAGAGTGTGAATTCAAACCCAAGTGACTGGCTCCAGAGTCCAAGTCCTTAGCTGATAGCTGCCCTCCATATTCACAAGAGTAATAGTATCCAGAACAAATGAGAGAACACATAAAGGGCAATGCGTGACTATTTTAGGGCTTCAGCAAATACATGTCATTATCACTTTTCCACTCTACAGTACTGGTGTGTTATTTCCAAGGGGATAGCTTCCCTCCAGGAAGAAGCAATCTAACTTGGGAACCGTGGAGCACTGGCCCAACTAGGAACGATGCTTCACTCCTTTTATCCATCAAAAAGTTTCCGTCTCACCCTTATATTGTCTTGGATTCTATTCTTCTACGGAACAGACATTTGCAATTTCTCCCAGTGTTAAGGAAATCGAATACAGGATGGTGCTGTGCTGTCTCCGTTAGTCTGTAGCTGGTAGGTCGTCTGCCCAGTGGGAAGGCTGTGGGTGATGATGTGGCAGGAGATTAAGGCATTTGAGAGACCATCCATCAAATGATAAGTTAGCTGGATAGTATAATTGCTTGGAGATTTTATCATATATTTGGCTTTTTTGCTAAAGGAGAGCTTAACTATAATCCTCTTAAATTGATTAGCCGTTATTTCTGTTGTTGAGCCAAGTTGTTAAGAATCCGCAGTTCCTCATTCCCTTTCAGTTCATTTTATCACAGAAATCTGAAAGACGAAGGCAAGTTCTACTTTCAGATGTGCAGTTAAAATGGACAGAAATAATCAGAGGCCTGCAATCTTTGGATTCAATATGGTATCTAATGAATCGGGAGGAAACTGTGAAAGAGAGCAACCTTTTCTAGCTGAACAGAGAGATGATTAACTACGTTGACTACAAAGAGCAGTCATTGTAAGTTACTGTGGAAATATTTTCCAAACCTCTTGGCAAAAGCATAGGCTCAGTGAAGACAAATAACTCTCAGAGTCCTTTTTTTTTAGGTGAGTCCATAAGGGAGCTGCAACTTAGGAGCACTCTAATGGCCTTCTTTTAATCTTCCTTTACGACACTGAATTTAAAAAGTAAAAGTCAGGGTTAGGAGAAAAAGCAGTCTTTTAGGATAGCTTTGTGTTCTTACCTCTCACCCCAAATTTAAGACCTGGAAAACAAACAGTACACACACGTTCACACACACATACACACACACTTACTTTAGCATTGCATATCATAGGAGTTGCTGGCTGTCCTTGGTGACTTATAGGAACATTAGAGTAGTTTAATTCAGCAGACATAATTGAAGACATATCCTGTTCAAGGCAGTGGACTAATTACTTTGCTGCATTAAAAAAAAAAAAAAAAATGGCTGGGCGCGGTGGCTTACGCCTGTAATCCCAGCACTTTGGGAGGCCGAGGCGGGCGGATCACAAGGTCAGGAGATCGAGACCATGGTGAAACCCCGTCTCTACTAAAAAATAGAAAAAAATTAGCCGGGCGCAGTGGCGGGCGCCTGTAGTCCCAGCTACTCGGGAGGCTGAGGTAGGAGAATGGCGTGAACCCGGGAGGCGGAGCTTGCAGTGAGCCGAGATTGCGCCACTGCACTCCAGCCTGGGCGACAGAGCGAGACTCCGTCTCAAAAAAAAAAAAAAAAAAAAAAAAAAAAATACGTCTACAGCAGTCACCTTGATACTGCCTTCTAACCCCCATCTAATCAGTTACCAAATCCTATTGACTCTACTGCAAAGACATTCCCTGTATTCGTCTGTTTTTGCATTGCTGTGAAGGGATACCTGAGGCTGGGTAATTTGTAGAGAAAAGAGATGTACTTGTCCATGGTTCTGCAGGCTGTATGAGAAGCATGGTGCCAGCATCTGCTTCTGGTGAGGACCTCAGGAAGATTCCAGCCATGGCAGAAATCAAAGGGAGCCAGTGCCTCTCGTGGCAACAGTGGGAGCAAGAGAGTGGTTGGGGGAGGTGCATGGCTTTTTAAACAACCAGCTCTCCATGAACTCAGAGAACTTACTCATTACCACAAAGATAGCATCAAAACATTCATGAAGGATCCACCCCCATCCCCAAATACCTCCCACCAGGCTCCACCTCCAACACTGGGGACTACATTTCACCATGAAATTTGGAGGGGACACACATCCAAATTCTATTGTCCCCCTTCACTTCCTTCCAGTTGCCACATGTGGCTCAGCCCTGCACCACCCCGCTGGCTTCTCACCAGGCTCCCCAGGCCATTCCCCTTCCTTTGAACATCAGTCTGTCCTTTCAAATGCAAATTTAATTCTGCGGCTGTCCCATTGAGAACTCTTTGGTGATCCCCAGCTGCTCCAAGCAGAACAATGGAATCTACCTCATGTTTTCCAGAGTCCTTTGTGTGCTGGCCCTCGTGTGCCTGGCCAGTGTCCCCATGTGCCCCCTTCTGTCTGCCCTGCTCTCCAGTGTCACTCACTGTCAGTCATCTCCTCCAACAAGCCCTGTCCTTTCCTGCCTCATAGTCTTTATGTATCTGTGTCTTCTGCCTGCACAACTTTTCACCCTGACTTCACCTAGCTAACTCCTAGTCATCCTTTAGGTTCTTACCTTAAATGTTATTTTCTCAAAAGATAAATAAATAAGGCTGGGCATAGTGACTCACACCTGTAATCCCAGGACTTTGGGATGCCAAGACTGGCAGATCACCTGAGGTCAAGAGTTTGAGACCAGCCTGACCACCATGGTGAAACCCCATCTCTACTAAAAATGCAAAAATTAGCCGGGGGTGGTGGTACGTGCCTGTAGTCTCAGCTACTTGGAAGACTGAGGCAGGAGAATCACCTGAACCTGGGAGGTGGAGGTTGCTGTGGTCGAGATCGGGCCACTGCACTCCAGTCTGGGTAACAGACAGAGACTCCATCTCGGAAATAAATAAATAAATAAATCCCAACCCACTTTTCCTTTCTCCTCCCTCCTCCCCATCCAGGCATACGCCTTGGAACACCTTTTGCTTTTCTCATCTATTTCTCTATCATCATGGTTTAGTTACATTCTTAGTTGCATAATTAATTTGCAACCCCCATAAAAAACAAACCAACAAATCTTCAGGAGGTGACTGACTCCTATGTCCTCAGCATGCCACATATGAGAGATGGTAAATATTTCCTATTCGACAAATAAATGACATTCCATTCCATTCCCTGAGAGAATGAGAATATTTGCAGTTAACCTTACATAAAGAAGCAAAAAAAGAAATACTTTGGGAGTATAGATAAGAGAGCCATTAATTCCCTGTAGTGGGACTGAGGAAATCTCCATGGAATTAAAGTGGACTTTTAAGGACAAGGAGAATTAAGAGATGAAAAATAGAGGGAAGGTCCTGCCTATTCCAAGATAAGCGCTTGACCAAAGCAGGCAAGCACGTGTCACTTTTGAAGAATGGTGAGAAGTGAAATCCAGTTCAAACATAAGGTGCTGGGCCGGGCGCGGTGGCTCAAGCCTGTAATCCCAGCACTTTGGGAGGCCGAGACGGGCGGATCACGAGGTCAGGAGATCAAGACCATCCTGGCTAACACGGTGAAACCCCGTCTCTACTAAAAAAAATACAAAAAAAAACTAGCCGGGTGAGATGGCGGGCGCCTGTAGTCCCAGCTACTCGGGAGGCTGAGGCAGGAGAATGGCGTAAACCCGGGAGGCGGAGCTTGCAGTGAGCTGAGATCCGGCCACTGCACTCCAGCCTGGGCGACAGAGCAAGACTCCGTCTCAAAAAAAAAAAAAAAAAAAACATAAGGTGCTGTAGTAGGCTGGGGCAGGTGGCTGGGAGGAAGAGTGGGTTGAAAGATGGCTTTGAATGCCACACCAAAAAACTGGGGCAAGCACATAGATAAGAGGCAGGCTTCAATGTCCTAATGAGGGAGTGCACAGGATTTTAGCAGTGCTTTATAGGTGGGTAAGAATGAGCCATGTGAAAAATAGTGAAAAGCCTGGACTAGGCTCATAGTAAGTCCAACGAAAGCAGGGAACAAATTTAAGAGACAGGGCAAAAAGCAAGGTTCCTTTGTATACTGAAATCAAATGCACGTTTAATATGAGTTTGTTGAGAAAAACGTGACTTTTCCCCTGTGAACAATTCATGCTTTTAAAACAACATTTTCTAAATTTTCTGATAAATGAGAGAAAAAGAGAGACAGAGTGTGAGAGATTGTTTGGTTGATTGTTTCTGTTGCAAGATGAAAAACTTAACCTGAGCGAGTTTAGGCAAAATGGGGAATTTACAGGCACTCATACCATGGGAAAGCTGATTTGCTGAAGCTCTTTTTATTTCTTGCTGTTTTTCATCTCTGCTGTACTTTGGGCATCAGTTTTACTCTCGCAGACAGGTTCTTCCTGAGCTGTTTCATACACAGGTTGTCACCACACTTCTTTTAGGTGCTAGTAGAATACTAGAGGAAGGTTCTCAGTGACCTAGTAGCGTGTCTCATCCACTACCAGAGCCTGAAGATGTGCTCTTGCCAGCCACTCTCTCGAACCGTGGGCCTGACATTGTCTGCTGGACTGGATCTCTAAATAAAGAGACATTTCCTTATGGAAAGAAGGAAAAGAACTGGTCAGGCAAAGCAGTAGATATTGGCTCCCTATACTGTGATCTATGTGCTGAATAGGTCATATTTGGCAGCTGTAGATCAACACAGTGTACGGGAGGAAAAGATTCCCTTTCTTAGCCATTCCCTGGTTCATGGCTGAGGCCTCTATAATAAAAGACAGATAGGCTGGGCACAGTGGCTCATGCCTGCAATCCCAGCACTTTGGGAGACTGAGGCAGGAGGATTATTTGAGGCTAGGAGTTTGAGACCAGCCTGGGCAACATAGCAAGGAACTATCTCAGTTTAAAAATTAGCCAGGCGCGTGGTACATGCCCTTAGTCCCAGCTATGCTGGAGGTTGAGGCAGGAGGATTGTTTGAGCCCAGGAGTTCAAGGTTGCAATGACTGCTGCACTTCAGTCTAGGTAGCAGAGTGAGACCCTGTCTCTCAATAAATAAATAAATGCGTAAATTTAAAAATGATAGATAAACAAGAGAAACACACACACATTTATTTATTTAATGTAAGTTTACATGACATAGGAGCCTTCCAAAATGAAGACCCAAAGAAACAGGGAAACTTGTATATTTTTATGCTACATTTGATGAAGAGTGGACAGTCCATAGGGAGAAATGACTGGACAAAGTGGGTCAGATCTATTGGTCATCAACTCAGGGGAGCTTAGCAAGCCCCGTTTGTTCAAATTCTTCTTGGCCTCTCCATGTCTTCGAGAATAAGGAAGTGTCTTTCCTCTGGGTTACAGGCAGAATACCTCTGGAATGAAGGTCTTTTGACCTACTTCAGAGGGGAAGGTCATAGAATTTTTTTTTTTTTTTTTTTTTGAGATGGAGTCTCACTCTGTCACCCAGGCTGGAGTACAGTGGCCCGATCTCAACTCACTGCAAGCTCCGCCTGCAAGCTCCACCTCCCGGGTTCACGCCATTCTCCTGCCTCATGCTCCCTAGTAACTGGGACTACAGGCGCCTGTCACCACACTTGGCTAATTTTTTGTATTTTTAGTAGAGATGGGGTTTCACTGTGTTAGCCAGGATAGTTTCGATCTCCTGACCTCGTGATCCACCCGCCTCAGCCTCCCAAAGTGCTGGGATTACAGGCGTGAGCCACCGCGCCCGGCCAGAATTCTTTTATAGCTTGCTGCAGAAGAGAAGGGTAGGAGGCAAGTCAGAAACACCTTCTTGCTTCTGCTGTTTTCTCAAATGTCAAGGTTTTCTTCTTGCTTCTGCTGTTTTCTCAAAATGCCATATTTTGGGGTATGGTGCCCTGGACCCCATCAAACTTACGTGCCTCTTCCTGGTATTCATTCACACCTTATCGTAATCTAAAATATCTTCTTTCGCATGCCTTGCTTGCAGTTTGAAGAAAATAGAAAGCCTTTCCCCTCCCCACCTCTTATGGATCTTGGGTTTGGTTAACTGAAAGATCTTTCTTTCTTTTCTTTTCTTTCTTTCTCTTTCTTCCTTCCTTCTTTCCTTCCTTCCTTCCTTCCTTCCTTCCTTCCTTCCTTCCTTCCTTCCTTCCTTCCTTCCTTCCTTCCTTCCTTCCTTCTTTCCTTCCTTCTTTCCTCCCTCCCTCCCTCCCTCTCTCTCTCTTTCTTTATTTCTCTTGCTTTCTTGCTCTCTCGCTCTCTCTCTCTCTTTCTCCTTCCTTCCTTCCTTCCTTCCTTCCTTCCTTCCTTCCTTCCTGCCTTCCTGCCTTCCTGCCTTCCTGCCTGCCTGCCTGCCTGCCTGCCTTCCTGCCTTCCTGCCTTCCTGCCTTCCTGCCTTCCTGCCTTCTTTCCTTCCAGCAGACTTTTGCTCTTGTTGCCCAGGCTACAGTGCAATGGTGAGATCTCGGCTTACCGCAACCTCCACCTCCTAGGTTCAAGCGATTCTCCTGCCTCAGCCTCCCGAGTGGCTGGGATTACAGGCATGTGCTACCACACCCAGCTAATTTTGTCTTTTTAGTAAAGATGGGGTTTCTCCATGTTGGTCAGTCTGGTCTCGAACTCCCAACCTCAGGTGATCCAACTGCTTTGGCCTCCCAAAGTGCTGGGATTACAGGCATGAGCCACCACACCCAGCTACATTTTCTTTCAACAAAGTTGGAGATCATTCATTTCATTCCAGAAATAGAAGAAAATTTGTGTAGTAAAGGAAATAGATGAATGCAATATTTCTGGTTCTTCTGATCCTACTGTGCTTCATAATTAAACAACGTCCTAGATAGCCAGGGCCAATAAATAAATGTAGTCAATATTTTACTTAACAAAAACAAAAACACGTGAATATGGCTAGCTATTTAATAGTTCATCTCGTATTTCATGTAATCATTCATACATTGTTTATTTTACAGTAACAAAATGGGAGCTGACAGCTGTGGATTTGAGCTACTATATCTTAAGGGCAGAGAGTTTAAAACATAAATACTTAAAAGAGATATCTTGGCTAGCCTTCAGATATCAAAGTCACTAAAATATGAAATTACACTGCATTGGGAATGTTCAAATTGTATTTTTATGGATTATAAATTATAAGATTTTTATAAAGCCTCCAGGGAATTTTAGAATTTGTATTGAAAGCCATTCTGTGGAATTCCATAAAACACTTTAAAGGTAGGAATTTTCATAGGTCACTAAGGACTTCTGTAGGGCACCATAAAAATGCAATTTCCATAAAATATCATGTTAATACATTTCCACTTTATTTATCTTCTTGCCTTTCCTCCAGCTGTAACCTAACAATCATCCTGTCTTTTAGTTTTTCCGTTGCTTTCTTGCAGTTGCACCGAGATGTAAATGAGTACACTCATTATATTTCATATGCCCTTTTGAGGACCTTATTATCCAAAAATAATATTTGAAATGGCACCACGAAACATTTTGAAAAGCCATTGGCCAACAGTGCCATGTGTGGGGAGCAGGTTGAAGCAGAGACCTAAAAACATTTCTAAATAAAATGATTAGAGAGCCATGAATTTAATGACAGCCTCTATAGTTGTCGAAAAATTATTTTGCAAGCCCTGCATTCAGCGATGTCTCTGGTGCTCTCTGCGTGTGTGCCATAGGTTGGCTGGCGAAAGCACATTTTCCCATGTGTTCTTATACTTATAAACTATCTTTAAAATAACGCTTGAGCTTTTTTGTAATGTGATAAATAAAATTAAATAGATCCAATTAAGCTTAGGAAAACTGTTCTTTTTGGTAGCAACTGAGCTAAGATGGCGTCTGAGTTTCATAACATTGCTGTAACAAAGCACTGCAGCGTGAGTGGCTTAAACAGAAATGTATCGTCTCACAGTTCTAGCGGCTGGAGTACAAAATCTGGTGTGGGTTGGGTTGAATCCTTCTGAGGGCTGTGAAGGATCTATTCCAGGACTCTCTCCTTGATTTGCAGGTGCTTGTCATCTCCCTCTGTCTCTTCACTTTGTCTTCCCTCTTTGTACCTGTTTCTGTGTCTAAATTTCCCCTTCTTATAAAGACACCAGTTGTATTAGATTATAGTTCACCCTAATGATCTCGTTTTATCTGGATTACCTCTGTAAAGACCCTTTCTCCAAATACAGTCATATTCTGAGATACTGGAGGTTAGGCCTTAGACGTAAGAATTTTGGGGGCACTCAATTTAACCCATTACAAATGTGTTCCCCTGTCCGTGCAGGCTGACTCTGACCAATGGAATTACTAGGCATTATTCTTATGTAGAGTAGTGAACAATATAGGCCCTAGAATTGAAGAGCCTGGATTAGAATATTACTTTGGCCCTTCTTACCTGTCTGACCAAGGACATAACTTCACATAGCCTTAGTTTCTACATCTATAAAATAGGGGTATACAAAGTCCCTAACGTTCTGAGGCTTAAATGAAAGTACGTAATCACTAGAACAGATAACACTCAAACGTGGCACCCTCTCGTTATTTTCATCACCCCCAAGATGTCTATCTGTTGTTATTATTGCCCTTCTTTTTTGGAAATTTTCCATAATAACACATTTTATATGTATGTTAACAGCAACAAAAGGGAATTCTCTTGGTCTATTTCAGTATTTATAGCTCTGATGAACTTCAAGAAACTTTGAATGAAAGATACTTATATACTGTGTCTCGAATCTGATTATACTTAGAAAACTAGTGACAGATTGGATGACCCTACCCCCTATCCCACCCAAGGAGTACATATAAAATACTCTGATTCCATCTATGCCTTAAAAATGACTTTGCCCACACAGGACTGGATGGGGAGTTAGCTGGATTGGAAATTCTAGTCCAGATTCTACTACTTGAGGTCTGTGTCTGTTTCCTCTTCTGTATAGAAAAAGATAACTGACTTGAAGCTAAAATTTTATATTTTTTTGGAATGGAACATGACCAGCTCTCCTTCAACTAGTTCCCTGTCATCAGGCAGAGCATACAGGGAGGTGGAGACCTGGTCAGATCTTGTGTCATTTGTATTGGATATTTTACATGTAGAATGTTATTAGAATAGAAAATCTCTAAAGGAAAAAAGAAAAGATTTTCAGGTACCAGGTTGTGATCTTCTTAATTCAAGTATTAGGTTGAACCATAGTGAAACATACAATATTTGACCTTTATTTGACCTACAAAATAATGGTTTCATATGGTTCAGCTTAAGAGTTGAATTTTTTCTTTTTTACCTTAAGTTTTGGGATACATGTGCAGAATGTGCAGGTTTGTTATATAGGTATACACGTGACATGGTGGTTTCCTGCACCCATCAACCCATCATCTAAATTAGGTATTTCTTCTAATGCTATTCCTTCCCTAGCCCCTCACCCCTTGAGAGGCCCTGGAGTGTGATGTTCCCCTCCCTGTGTCCATGTGTTCTCATGGTTCAACTCCCACTTACGAGTGAGAACATGCGGTGTTTGGTTTTCTGTTCCTGTGTTAGTTTGCTGAGAATGATGGTTTCCAGCTTCATCCATGTCCTTGTAAAGGACATGAACTCATCCTTTTTTATGTCTGCGTAGTATTCCATGGTGTATATGTGCCACATTTTCTTTATGCAGTCTATCACATATGGGTGGGTTCCAAGTCTTTGCTACTGTGAACGGTGCCACAATAAACATACGTGTGCCTACGTCTTTATAGTAGAATGATTTATAATCCTTTGGGTTTATACCCAGTAATGGAATTGCTTGGTCAAATGGTATTTCTGATTCTAGATCCTCGAGGAATCGCCACACTGTCTTCCACAATGGCTGAACTAAATTTATAGTCCCCCCAACAGTGTAAAAGCGTTCCTGTTTCTCCACATCCTCTCCAGCATCTGTTGTTTCCTGAATTTTAATCATAGCCATTCTAACTGGCATGAGATGGTATCTCATTGTGGTTTTGATTTGCATTTGCATTTCTCTAATGACCAGTGATGATGAGGTTTTTTTTTCTTTTCTTTTCTTTTCTTTTTTTTTTTTTTGTTTCTTAAGACAGAGTCTCGCTGTCTGTCACCAGGCTGCTGGAGTGCAGTAGTGCGATCTGGGCTCACTGCAACCTCTGCCTCCCAGGTTCAAGCAATCCTCCTGTCTCAACCTCCTGCATAACTGGGACTGCAGGTGTGCACCACCATGCCCAGCTAATTTTTTCTTTTTTTCTTTTTTGTATTTTTAGTAGAGATGAGGTTTCACCATGTTGACTAGGATGGTCCCAATCTCTTGACCTCATGATCCATCCACCTCAGCCTCCCAAAGTGCTAGGATTATAGGCGTGAGCCACTGCACCTGGCTGATGAGCTGTTTTTCATATGTTTGTTGGCTGCATAAATGTCTTCTTTTGAGAATGTCTGTTCATATCTTTCACCCACTTTTTGATGGGGTTGTTTTTTTCTTGTAAATTTGTTTAAGTTCCTTGTAGATTCTGGGTATTAGCCCTTTGTCAGAGGGATAGATTGCAAAAATTTTCTCCCATTCTGTAGGTTGCCTGTTCACTCTGATGGTGGTTTCTTTTGCTGTGCAGAAGTTCTTTAGTTTAATTAGATCCCATTTGTAAATTTTGGCTTTTATTGCCATTGCTTTTCATGTTTTAGTCATGAAGTCTTTGCCCCTGCTTATGTCCTGAATGGTATTGCCTAGGTTTTCTTCTAGGGATTTTATGGAAGAACACTATGTAACAGTTGAATTTTTTTTTTTTTTTTTTTTTTTTTTTTTTTTTTTTTTGAGGCGGAGTCTCACTCTGTCGCCAGGCTGGAGTACAGTGGCACCATCTCGGCTCACTGCAACCTTCACCTCCCGGGTTCAAGCAATTCTCCTGCCTCAGCCTCCTGTGTAGCTGGGACTACAGGTGCGAGCCACCACGCCCAGCTAATTTTTGTATTTTTTAGTAGAGATGGGTTTCACCGTTTTGACCAGGATGGTCTCAATCTCTTGACTTCGTGATCTGTCCACCTTGGCCTCTAGAAGTGCTGGGACTACAGGCCTGAGCCACCACACCTGGCCAACAGTTGAATTCTTAATCCAGTGCCTTAGAGCACTTGGCCATGCAACCACCCATAATAGTTGAATTCTAACACACAGAAAGAATATGATCTTTATCTTGATGTTGGTTACAGTGGGATGACTTCCTTTAGAGGTAAAGGAACAGAAAATGACCTTACCCCTTCCCCCAGCTGCACATTAAAGGCGAAAATGTAGTCACACAAACTATCCCTGTGGTGTTGCAGCGTTTTAAATGTTATAAAATGCACTTCTGTGATTAGGACCAACTGGAGAACAAGTGCAGCCTGAATTAGCAAAAATAAAAATACACAAACACACACACATGTATAATTTTAGAATGTCCTTTCCAAAAGAGTTTAAAGCTGTGCCTGGCAGTTTGGACAAACATCATGCTGCCTCCGGAGGGCCTCTGCCTGTGTCCTCTGGGAAAGCGTAACCTGCAGATCCTAAGGGCTCATAACCAACTGTATGTTTCATAACTAACTGAGTGCAGTCTCACTGGCAAATGTCCTATAAGGCCTCTTGTTCCTAGGCAGTCAACAGCAGCAGAATAGAAGGCAGTTTAGTCACTGTGGATAGACAGCCTTGTACTTTGGGTGCCTTTTTGTTTCCAGGTAGTTTCAACCTTAGAGCCTGGACCTGGACATCACTCTACAGCTGCGTGTGGAAGAAGCTAGAGATCACATCAGGTGTTTTAAGTAACTGGAATTCTACTACATTTGAAAACATTTGCATCAGAAACAAAACACTGCCATCTCAAGGTGCTTATCTTGAGGTCTACAAGGATGCAAGAAGTGAAGGAAAAGAGCAAAGGCATAGCAGTAAATAGGTTTTTAAAATAATCCACAGCTACACATCTTCAGCACAGAGGGAGTGCGAATGCTGCCTTCCAGGGTGACCTGGAGTTATATAGGGCCCAGTTTCCAGTGCTTGAGGCTAAGGATACTGGGGGAAGAAGCACCGTACTCTGCCCACAGGATCTCTGCAGAGTTTGCCATCCTGTTACCCTAACATCTTTAAAAGATGCCCACTCACTTTCAGCAAGAGTGGCTAAAACAGTGTCCCTATAACAGACACTGATTTAATGGCTTGACCTTGACAGCCATGATTCTTTCTGACCATGACACCATGGCATGTCTTAGACCATATTGCCAACATTGCTGCTAGGACACTGGTTGTCAGTGGAGCTGCTGAGCACATCCCTGCTGGCAGACCTGACTTTATGAGTGTGTGAGCTGTGCAGTCTCACTGAGCCCTGTGCTTAGAAGGTCCTTGTGCCTTGTTTAATGATCTGTTGTCTCCATCTGGAGATTCTTATTTTTTGAATAAGAGCCCCACATTATCATTTTCCCCTGAGATCCACGCTGACTGATAGACAACAAGCCTCCATGGGCATTACCTTTGGGGAGGATCTGCCAAGGGACTGATCAAAGGCTATAAGCATTGTTCGTGGAATTGAAATGAACCTAAAAATGGGTGTGTGGGGTAATGGGACTCTGAAGTCTGTAAGAGAGCAGTGTTTGGACAAAGTTTCATAGAAGAGCACATGGAAAAAGGAAGGGCCGGGTCTATGTACCAACCCACCAGGGTGGGCTGCCACCAGTATGAGCCACGTGTGCCCTCTTAAGCAGTAGCCATCAAACTACCTGATTGCCATCAGCTGACAGCAGGTAAGCTTCTGCTGCGCTGACCTGCTGTTTGTAGGCTTCATTCTTGCTATGAGGCAGATGCTTGAAGCATGAGAATAAAAACGATGCACTCATCCCCGCTGGAAAACAGTAAGTGCTTGTTTCCCAACCTCCATTCCTCCCTAGACCTTCTTCAGTCTTCCAGAGAAAGAGGAAGAAGACTGGAGATTATGGTTTTATGATCTAGACTGGTGAAGGCCTCTGTAGCCATTCATCCGGAAGAAAGTAATTGTGTAGTAAGAAACTATGAAGTGACTATGTGGTGATGTAATTAATCATCTTTGGGCAGGGATTCAAATGAATATTATTAAACCATCACAGATGGTTTTGTTTTTAATCTCTGCAGTATGTAGGCCATGTGCTGCTTCAAAAAGTATGGAGTCTTTGGTTCAACAGGTGACCCTTTTATTTTAAAAGTAAATACATATTGGAAAAGTGACTAATCTGGTGTTATCATAAAATTTTGATTTCATGGAATCAGTATTAATAAATAATTATTAAGTTTTAAAAGAAAAACCACTTGGAAATATAGAAGACCTCTCCCTTTTAAACAACTCCTCAAAGAAAAAATGAAAACAAATGGCAAAATAGGTAGAAAATAATAATCATAAAAACATAACATACGACTATATCATCTTTAATGCTTTACCCATCGAAATTAAATGAAGGAGAATAAGGGAACTAAGAGTTCAATAAGTAGAAAAGCAACTATAAACAAACTTAAGAAAATAGGAAGAGTGCAGAAATGAGTAAGAAGACAGTGTAAGGTTTTAGAAAATTACATGGCAAGTTATATTATAATAAAAACAAATAACAGAAGGAGACATATTTGCAATACATGTATCAGGAAAAGCATGAATTTCTTCAGGTTTATTTTTAATAGAAAAATAAGTAGAAGCGCAAGAAGTCCACAGAAAAAGAAATACAAATGGCCAATACATAAATGCAATGATAACTGACTTCATAAAGAAATTGTATTTAAAGCGGAAGTATATTCAATATCATTTATTAGAATTCTAGGTAGTATTGCCACAGACATGGGGAAATAGGCATCCTTCTACAGTGCTGGTAGACGTGTAAATACAAATAGTTTTAGGGGACAATTTGGCACTATTTTTTTTTGGAAAGACATAAGAATGCGTTTATTTAATTTTTAACTTTTTTCATTAGCAGAAAATTTCTGAATTACAAAAGATAAATTTAACCTGCTTATTCCTACTGTTTAGAGGTGAATGTTTACATTTTATTTGAAAATATATAATTCGATCCTCTAATTGCTTAGGTGCTTAGACATTAGGTAAGTTCTAGTATCTCGAGCAACTCACAGAATAATATATTAAATATGTGTGTGTGTGTGTGTGTGTGTGCATGTGTAGAGCATGCCTTTTTTATTTTACTTTAAGTTTTTGGATACATGTGCAGAATGTGCAGGTTTGTTACATAGGTATACGTGTGCCTGGTGGTTTGCTGCAACTATCAACATGAATTTGACTCTATTAATTCTCCTGCAAGTAACCTATCCTATGTATGTACTCACAAAGTGATAATCCCAACAGAATACCAAAGCATGTGTATATATATATGCATGTTTGTGTATATATTTATATATTCATATGTATGTGCATATATAAATATAAGTATATTGCATCAAATGCAAGACTTAAAACGTTCTAAGTGTACATGTTGAGGAACATGGTTTAATATATGATGATGCATTTATAGAAAAGAATAGCAAGAAACTGTTTAACAATGAATGAAGTTGATGGGTATATGCTTAATAGGGAAGGTTCTGCAAGAGTTATAGCTCATTTCTTTTTATTTCTTGGCTATGTAGACTGGTTTTATGTAAGCTAACTTTTGGAAAGCACCCAGCACTGTCTTCTTTTTTGCTGTTGTTTTTGACAGCTTTATTGAGGCATAATTTACATAGCATACTATTCACCCATTTAAAGTGTGCAATGCAGTGGTATTTAGTCTATCCACAGAGTTGTGCAACCAACACCAGAATCAATTTTTGTCCCCCTCATAAGAAATCTTGCATCCATTAGCAGGTACTTCCCATTACCACCCAACCCCTAGCCCTAGACAATGATTAGTCTACTTTTTGTCTCTGTATATTTGCCTCTTTTGGATATTTCATACAAGGAGAACTATACAATGGGTGGTCTTTTATGACTGACTTCTTTAATTTAGCATCATGTTTTCAGATTTATACATCATGTAGCAAGTATCAATACTTAATTCCTTTTTATTGCCAAATAATATTTCATTGGTAAAGATATACTATATTTTATTTATCTATTCATTGTTTGATGGAGACTTAAATTACTTCTCTTATTTGACCATCATGCGTCATAATGTTGTGAATATTTGTATACAAGTTTTCGTGTGGGTCTTTTATCTCTCTTGAGTATATACCTAGAATTGGAATTTCTGGGACACATAGAAACTCTATGGGTTTTTGTTGTTGTTGTTGTTGTTTTGTTTTGTTTGGAGATGGAGTTTTACTCTTGTTGCCCAAGCTGGAATGCAATGATGAAATTTTGGCTCACTGCAACCTCCACCTCCTGGGTTCAAGTGATTCTTCTGCCTCAGCCTCCCGAGTAGCTGGGATTACAAGCACGTGCCACTATGCCCAGCTAATTTTTTTGTATTTTTAGTAGAGACAGCGTTTCACCATGTTGGCAAGGCTGGTCTCAAACTCCCATCCTTAGATCATCTGCCTGCCTCACCTCCCAAAGTGCTGGGATTACAGGCATGAGCCACCCCAATCAGCCCGAAACTGTATGTTTAACATTTTGAGGAGCTTCCAAACTGTTTTCCAAATTGGCTACCATCTTACAGTCCCATCACAATGCATGAAGGTTCTAATTTCTCCACAACCTTACCAAAATTTGTTATTATCTGTATTATATTACAGTCATCCCAGTGTATATGAAGTGATATTGTGATTTTGATTTCCATTTCCATAATGCATTTTGAGCATCTTTTCATGTGCTTATTGGCTATTTTTATATTTTCTTTGGAGAAACGTTTATTCAGATCTTATGCTCATTTTTTAATTGGTTGTTTATGTCTTTATTATTTGACTGTAAACGTTCTTTATATATTCTGGGTAAAAGTCCCTTTATCAAATATATGATTTTCAAATATTCACTCTTATTCTAGGAGTTGTCTTTTCATTTTCTTAATAAAATCACTTGCAGCACAAAAGTTGTTAATTTCTGTTGAAATTCAATTGTATTAACCTATTTTCATGCTTCTGATAAAGACATACCTGAGACTGGGTGGTTTAATGGACTCTCAGTTCCACGTGGCTGGGGAGGCCTCACAATCACGGCACAAGGCAAAGGGCATGTCTTCCATGGCAGCAGGCGAGAGAGAGCATGAAAGCCAAGCAAAAGAGGTTTGCCCTTATAAAACCATCAGAACTTGTGAGATTTACTCACTACCATGAGAACAGTATGGGGGAAACCGCCCCCGTGATTCAATTATCTCCCACCTGGTCTCTCCCACATCACATGGGAATTATGAGAGGTACAGTTCAAGATGAGATTTGGGTGGGGACACAGCCAAACCATATCACCAATTAATTGATTTTTTTTCTTTTATCATGTGTGCTTTTGGTCTTGTACTAGAGGTCAAATGCAAGATCCCAAAGGTTTACTCCCAAGTTTTCTTCTTAGAGATTTATAGTTTTAGCTCTTATATTTAGTTCTATGTTCTATAATCAAATATGATTCAACTTTTAAAAAGAAGAAAATTTTGTCATTTGCTATCTGGAGGAACCTGGGCAACATTAGGCTGATGGAAGTAAGTCAGGCACAGAAAGACAAGTATCACATGATCTCATTTATATGTGGAATCTAAAACATCAAACTTACAGAAGTAGAGAATAGAGCAGTGGTTACCAGGGGCTGGGCGAGGTGTTGCTTGGAAGGGGTAAATATTGGTCGAAGGGTATAAAGTTTCAGTTAAACAGAAAGAATATGTTTTTTGAAATCTATTGCACAGCATGATGACTATAGTTAATAGTAATGTATTGTCTACTTGAAAAGTGCTAAGAGAGTAAATCTTAAATGTTCTTTCTATACACATAAAAATGATAACTGTGTGAAATGATGAATGTGAATGTAAACCCAAAATAAAATTCTAAGGCCACCAACCAACTGAATAGACCCCTCCTCTCTGCCAAGGGCATTCTACAGTAAACTTAAAATACTAGTTCAGGCCATGATGGGCATGGGTGGCTGGACATACCTCATGCCATCAGCAAGGTAAATCTGTACAGGTCTGCAACAACCTCAGTTTTTGCCTTCTTAGAAGAAATAATTCGACTGAGGAGGGAATAAGGCAGAGTGAGAGACCCAGGCAAGTTTTAGAGAAGGAGTGAAAGTGTATTAAAAAGCTTAAAAGCAGGAACAAAAGGAAATAAGGTGCACTTGGAAGAGGGCCAAGTGGGCGACTTGAGAGATCAAGTGAATGATTTGACCTTTGACTTAGGGTCTTACATGTTGGCAGACTCCAGGGTTGAATTACTTCTCCCCTGAGTCTTCCCTTGAGGTTGTTTGGCCATGTGCACAGTGGCCTGCCCGCGCTTGGGAGGGCCACGTGCTCAGTGCGTTTATAGATTTGTACACATGCTCCCTCGAGGCGCTCTTCCCTTACCTGTTGAATATTCCGAGAAGGTCATTTGCCAGTTAAACTCCACCATTTTGCCTCTTAGTGCACATGCTTGAGCCCACTCACCCAATTCCTGAGATCTTATTGGGAAGCTGCCGATCACCAGCTTCAGGTGTTTCTATCTATTGGGAGACAGCCTTTCCCTGGCACCCATGGCAACCAATTATTACTTTAGAGAGACAGCTAAAAAATGCACGACCATCACCTGATTGGTTGCAGGGGAACCTCCTCTGCCCTGTTCATGTCTGCCTCACTACCTACAGTAACAACTATACCTTCCTTCCCTTGAAATTCAGGCATGGCTGACCAGTATTAACGTTAAAACAGAGACCTTAAGAATGACAAAACAGGCTCTACAGCAATTGGATACCAACATGACAGATTGCAAACTCTGAAAGAAATCAAAGTATTTTACCCCAAAGTATATATTTTTTTGACACAATTTGAAATGGCCCTGCAAAGCTGTCTCTTGTGGGGAAAATCTGCTTTATGTAGAGAATCCCCTTCCCCTCCCAGGTCTTTTTCTTGATCCAGGAGAAAATTAAGAGGCTGGCACCTTTTTAAGTCTGATAAGAAACATTTACCACCTATTCTCTCTGAAAACTGCTACCTGGAGGTTTCATCTGCATAATAAAAACCTTGGTTTCCACAACCCCTTTTCTTAATGCAGACACCTGTTGTATTGATTCCAGGTCTTTAATCAGAAAATTCTTGAATCCATCTATGATCTGGAAGTCCCCACTTCAAGTTGTCCCACCTTTCTGAACTGAACCAATGTACATCTAACATTTATTGATGGATGTCTTACGTCTCCTCAAATGTATAAAACCAAGCTGTAGCCCAACCACTTTGGGTACATGTTCTCAGGATCTCCTGCGGCTGTGTCATGGGCTATTGGTCACTCATATTTAACTCATAATTAATCTCTTCATGCCAACATTGTGGAAGATAGTATGGCAATCAATACCTCAAGGATCTAGAACCAGAAATACCATTTATCCCAGCAATCCCATTACTGGGTATATACCAAAAGGAATATAAATCATTCTAGTATAAAGACACATGCACATGTATGTTTATTGCAGCACTATTTACAATAGCAAAGATGTGGAATCAGCCCAAATGCCCATCAATGATAGACTGGATAAAGAAAATGCGGCACATATGCACCATGGAATACTATGCAGCTGTAAAAAGGAATGAGATCATGTCCTTTCCAGGGACATGGATAAAGCTGGAAGCCACCATCCTCAGCAAACTAATACAGGAACAGAAAAACAAACACTACATGTTCTCACTCACAATAAATAAATAAATAAATAAATAAATAAATAAATTTTATTGGACCTCAATAACCTGGAAAGAAAGATTCTGCTTGAATTGAAAAGGTTCCATTTGAACCAACCCAAAAACACATGAACACATATGTTTACTGCAGCACTATTTACAATAGCAAAGACATGGAACCAACCCAAATGCCCATCAATGATAGACTGCATAAAGAAAATGTGGCACATACACACTATGGAATACTATATAGCCATAAAAATGAATGAGATCATATCCTTAGTGGGGACATAGATGAAGCTGGAAGGCATCATCCTCAGCAAACTAACACAGGAACAGAAAACCAAACACCACATGTTCTCACTCATAAGTGGGAGTTGAACAATGAGAACACATGGACACAGGGAGTAGAACAACACACACCAGGGCCTGTTGGGGGATGGGGACGAGGGGAGGGAATTTAGATAACAGGTCAATAGGTGCAGCAAACCACCATGGCACACGTATACCTATGTAACAAACCTGGAACTTAAAGTAAAATTTTAAAAAATTTTAGAAAAGAAAAGGTTCCATTTGAAAGGCTGTCTTTGATTTTTTTCTCTTTCACTTCAAAATTGTGATATCACTTTGTCAGCTAACACTGATGAATTTAAAGTGTTTTTTTTTTTTTTTTTGCATCCTTGTTATATAGACACAGAGAATTAAGTGTAGGAGTGGGAAAGAAGCTCTAAAGAGGGAAGAGAGAATTATTGAAGAATTTCAGCCTGATCGTTATAATCGTAGCTACCATTTGTTGTGCACTTATTCTGCCTTGCATCTATCATTGTGTTTAATTTTAAAAACAACCTGTTTCACAGATTAGGAAACTGAGACTAGAAAGATTAAGTAGTATCCCCAAAACCATGCTATTTGTAAATGGTAGAGCTGGGATTCAGAATTGGATCTACCTGAATCTAAAATGCAAAGGTAGATTACTGTCCATTCCTGAAATGGTTCCCAACCTCCCAGAGGGACTGTGCAGAAATTCTGTAAAATAGCATCATACATTAGGGAACAAATACATGGATTTGTGCAGATAAAAGACATTATTCGCCCACATCAAGGAAGACCAGTTAGCAAATTCATATCTCGTTGAATATACTTCAAAAAGCACCGTGTTCACGTCTGCAAAGGTTATTCCTTATCACCGGAAATCAGAGGTAATGATGAGAAACTGTGGTTCATGTTGAATGTCTATTTGCTTCTCTCAAGTCAGATTTCACATGTCTGTCAGCAAATTTTTTTTCCTGTAGGGCCACTTCTGGTCAAGGAAAAAAAAAATACGACTTGAAAAATAAACCCTCTCATTTCACCTCTAGATGGAAATGAAGCAACCTTCCGACCAGTCTTGCGTGTTCAACTCTCTGGGACGATCCTAGAATCAGACGTTAACCAAATAGCCCCCAAATACATGAACAACGTTTAAAATGTTGAAAATGGAAAAGGATGTGACTGCTTTGGAATACAGTTTGGGTTTATTTGTTGACCAAAAGAAAGATGCATTTGTGTTGACTGTGCATCTACCCCAGACTGAAAAACACAGATGTAGAGGACTAGTTCTTAGCTGTAAGGCACTTCATTAGGTATAAGGTACCTCATCAAGCATGCTGTGTGATGGAGATTTTACTATTGGGCAGAGGAGTGAAAGCGTGTGTTGTGAGAAAGTGGGTTTGAAGTCTATGCTCAACAGCTCCTAAGATGCTAACCTTGGAGAAATTACAAAATTCTTTAAATTTCAGTTTGTCTATAGAATGAGGATGCTAAAATACACAGCCTCAAGAGACCAGGAACCTGGGCTTTATATTAGTTCATTTCTGGGTTTAATCCTGGTTTCTTCCTTTATTTCAACTGTGTGATATTGGGCAAATAGCTAGCCCCTCTGAACCTCAGTTGTTTTCTTCTACAAATGCAGTTATTAATTTAAAAGGGTTTATAAGGATGAAGTAAGATAATATGCACATCAAATTAAGGCTGGGCCCAGCACAGTGGCTCACACCTGCAATCCCAGCATTTTGGGAGGCAGAGATGGGAGGATCACTTGTGCCCAGGAACTTGAGACCAGCCTGGGCAATATAGTGACACCTTGCCTCTGCAAAAAATAAAAAAATTAATTGAGCCTGCCCAACTCATATTATATGCTGAAAAATGTATGCACCATTTGTTGTTTATTGTCATCATTATGACCACCACTACTGCTGCTACTATTATGTGAAACACCGAGTACAATGCCAGCCATGAAGTAGGAACTCAGTATAAGCTATTTCTTTCTCCCTACTTTATAATTTGAAAGAATGCTCATAAGGATTATCCTTCCCTCCCATAGATAGGCATCTGCTCTTTGACCATAATGCAAACGTGGAATATTTGTGGCTCTTTTTCATGAGCCCTGGGTATAGCTGTGCTATTTCTTTCTCTTTAGCATTTAATTTCAGAGTTTTAGTTTAATTACTCAATGCACATTGCAGACAGCATGCCTTTCCCGGGTCCGTGATTTATACAGCTGATACACACATAAGGAAAAGAGCTAAGGAGATGGTATGTCAGTGTCCCTACTTTTTACATGGGAAATGTACATTTTCAATTTAGAAACACCATGGAAGTCACTGGCCCCAGAGGCAGATACTATTTTTATCAAGAGAAGTTGGCCCCTCAAACTTTGTGTGCTAGCTGATTTTACTGCTCCATGGCTCTCTTGTCGGGATCCCTGCACTCCTTTCTGACTGGAAGTGAGATCTTGTTTCAGGGAAACGCTTGGCTGGGGGCAGGCAGGACACATTGTATAAAAAACTAGTATCTGAAATTAAGATTTCAACCTGCTGTCCCAGCAGGAGCTTCTTCCAAATTTTACTTCCTAACCTTCAAACTAAATTAGAAACACCAAATTCTCTTCGAAAATAAAAGGTAAATAATGAAACATTTCCTTGGTTCCGATTAAAATGCACGGGCCAATGTTTCCTTAACTTCCTTGTATGAATGAGTCCAAGGATCTCAAAAAGAGGAGCTCAAATCACTTTCAAAGCACTTACCAGGGTGGAAGGGACTTCCCATGTCACATGCTGTTGATGGGAGAAAATGTGAAGGTCGAGTATTCCATGCTAACTTTGAGATACCATTGATTATACTCAGAGCCGCACGGGTGCCTACTACCACAGAACAACACACTTCCTCCATATTATATTTGTGTTCCTGGAGTAAGGGATGTCTATTCTTTTTGCTTTCCTTCTACTTGGAAATGTTATAATGGACCCCATGTGACATGAATTATTTATCTAGAAAGAGAGGCAGTTCCACGGCGATTGTTACAATTCCATGCCCGATTCTCTTTTTGATCCATTGCACCCGTTTTCTTGATGACTTGTCAGGGCTACTATTCAACTCTAGGAGCTCACTAGTCTACGTAGGGACTGCTCTTGTTAGCACTCCTTGCCTATCTTTCGACCCATTATCCACAGATCCAGAATGAATTCAGAGACTCCCAGCTCAATGTCAAAATGAAATAAGACCCCACAGAGCAACAGATTTCATCCTCTCACTTTTTGATGAAGAATTGTTCAATGTCAGAACTAAATAGGACCCCACAGATCAGTGGATTTTATCCTCTCACTTTTTGATGAAGAATCAAGTTGCATCTTAAGGAGATAAAGCAATTTATCCAGTTACCCAAGCAGCTTGTTGCCAAACTAGGACTAGAAAATCTCTCTTCATCATTCCAGACTGCCCTTCTTCCTATTCCTAAGCTATGGGAATTTACTGAGCAGAAGCTTAGTTGGACATATTCTTCCTCGACAAGATTATAAATGGTTTATTCTCAAATAAACTGCAACTGTTAACTTGTTCATAGCAACTTAAGCATATTAAAATATGATAATGTGTACCCACAGGCACATCTTCTATTTATAGGCAGATGACACATACACACCTATGCCAAAACTCTCCCTCTTGACTCAGGCTCACGTAATGTTTTGTATACAGACGATATTCCTCAATACTCAACCAGTACAGATTTAATATGTACCTCCTATGTTCTCTGCAGTCTTCTAGGTACAGCAGAGACTCCAGGGAAAAGAATTATTAGGACAGATTTAGAAAAATGGAGATGTGGAGGAAATTTGGAAGGAAGAAGTCCAAAGGCTTTGGTCTTCAAAAACATTCTGTATTCTCAAATGCCAATATCTGCTGATAGGCAGGTGGGAGGAAAGGCACACAGGTTTTGTATAAAGTTCTGCTGAAGACAATGCTATCTCACATTGACCAGGTCGAGGGAAAACTCTTGATGCTTTAAGATGAAATATACTTTACTTTGCTTAAATAAGGACTCTACGTGTGCATTTAACTTGCTCTGAAGGAGCAGAGGAGCAAAGTCATTTGCAGTCGGAGAGCTAATAAAACCCCATATGACACCACTTTCTTTCTCAGCAGAATAATAGTGAAAAGTTAAAGATGATTATGACTTTTAGTCTGTGAGCCTTTCTGCTGACGGAGATCTTTTTCATGTATGTTTTACATTTAAATGGAATGATGAGTATCCTTAAAAAAATGTTGTCTCTAGAATTAGATCCTTCTTGGTTCCATAAGGATGATTTGTGACCCAAAATCTGAAAAGAATTTTGATTTAGTTTTAAGAAGGAAAGCACATCTTGAAGTTATTTCAAACTTTGTCAAACTTCTTTAATGAATTAAGTGCCATCTTTCATGCTTAGTTTCTTAGAATGTCATAAATTTATAACCTGAAATTTCTAAAACATTTCCATTTTCCTGCTTAGAGAGGAAAGGAGGGCAAATATCATTACCTTCATGTTATAGATGAAGAAACTAAACTTCAGAGATGTTAGGTGACTTGCCTGAGGTTATACAGCTAATAAGTGACAGAGTTAGATGAGAGTGAAGTCTTTGCTGATTTCATCTGATATTCTTTCTGTCACACTTTCATACTTGAAAGCTAGGAAGAAGAAAGGGGAAAGTAATGAGAAAAAAGAAGGAATGGGACTAATGGATACATAGTAGGGTATCCCAGCTTTCCAAAAAGTAAAACAGTTGGAAAGAAAATCTACTCTGTCATTATGTTTTAAAGCCCTCACCAGTGTTATATAAAATGAAAAATTAATGAGCACCGGTAAAAGATTTCATTGCCCAGCTCTCTGAGGCCACAATTTAAAGTTAATGTTATTTTCTATATTAATAGCTGCTCCCAATGATGTTTCCCTTTTAAATTAATGCAGATGCCGGGTAATTTGGAAGAGACCAAATAGACCAGGAGGAGCAGCTCAGATTGCTCACTCAGCAGCCCTCTAATTTGAAAAGAGAGCTTCAGGAGCAGTTACTACCTTTGGGACCTTGTCTGGGGTTATTAGATGTACACAGGCTACTCCTTAAGAATAACAGCCCCTATTTCTTATCCTTCAGAAAAATTTGCAGCTCCTAGTAATTGTAGAATAGAATTCCGTTATCACAGTACTCCCACCGAGTTTCTCTTCCACTCTCCATTTTTAAAACATTTTCTTGAAAGTAACTGTTTGTTCCAGCACTGATAAGGGAGTCGGTTGACACATTGTGCTCATAAAATGGCGATGATCATCATCGTGGTGATTTCGGATGAGAAATGGTAACTTCCTCAGCCTGAGACCCAGGCTTAATATTCGGAGACTTTCTCAAGATTCTGCAAGCTCTCCATGTTCTGTCTTTATGCTGAAAGAGCTGAAGCTTCAACTCACCCTTCTTGAATCTTCAACCCACCCTTCTTGAATCTTCAACCTGACCTCCTCGAGGAAGGAAGACCCTCCTAAAAGTTCCCAAGTTTATTGGTGCTTTTTTCTTTCTTCTGATCAGAGGCATAATTATTTTCTGTGACTAGGAAACAAGGAAAATGTGTGGGTGTCTTTTCTGATACTGGCTTGAAGTTGTTCTGATAAATTAGCTTAAATTAGAGTGGAATTCCTCAAGTACAGTGAATATTTTATGTTGAATTCACGCCATGCTTTCATTTGACCCTGCCCCTTTCCTGTCAGTTTCTGGGTTTGCTTTTAAAGCACAACATTAATGGAAGTTAATGGACTGGTTGTAGAATTAATAGACTCTGAATGTTACCAATAATATTTAAACCATATATGTATATATATGTATAATGCCCTATACACAAACCTTATATATATAATGTACATGAGCTACACTACAAATATGTACTAGTATGTGACATTTTAAAACATACAAAGTGCAAACTAAAGACAAATTAACTATAAATAGAAGTTGTATTTTCCTTGTACTTCAATGTCATTTAACTTTTTCCTCACCAGAGGTTTTAAAGCTCTCCTATGAGACCACTGGGCTAACCAACGTGTTCCACCTGCCATGCTCTCTCTAGTGGCTCTGTTGGTTATGGAAAAGAGAGTGGCCTTAATGTACTTTCTTTGAATTATTTCTACTTGCATGTCACCTGGGAAGCAAAGTAAGCTGGGTACATGAGTGGTGAATGAACCTCATGTTCCCAGGTACCTGGATCATCAGGTAAGGAACACTGCAACTGAGTGACCTGCATCTTCCCCTCAAAGACAGGTCTCAGATGAATGACAAAAGGTCTTGATTAAATTGCTATTATATCAAATCACTTTGAGCCACTGAAAATAGAAGAAGAGGAATTAAAATGCATTCTTCCCAACATTCCTTAGACTTAAAGACTCAGGATTTAAGTGGAACCATAGAAGTCACATTGCAGGTGCAAACACAGTGTGCCAAAGAGGTGACTTGACCTGCCCAAGTTGACATAGCCAGTCCCATTGAGTGGATGATCTAATGCTCAAATCCTGCTATGCTCCTTCCTGCTCTAGGAGAGTTTATATTTTAAGGTGGAGAAGTGTTGGATTCCCCAAGCACAAACCCCATTTTTCATATCTCCTTCATTTCTTCCTCTTCATGCCTTTCTTAAGGGAAATGTATGTTGTAATAAAGTTTTGGTTGTGCCATTCTTTTTTTCTGACTTAGGATACTTTTAAAAACCATTTTATTATAAAATAAAACATAGATACAGAAAATCACACAAAGCAAATTCTGCTCTTGTTGTTTTCCCAAGAGGGACTTGGAGCCCTCGTGCCTGTCCCTTCACAGGTGAGGTGTGCTTGTCCCTCTCTGCCCTGCCTCTCTCACAGGCTTCTCCTGCCTTCTGCCAGTTGATACTGTAGTATGGAAGCCAAATTGCAAGATTACTGTCTCCCCTCACTCCCTTCTGAATCCATGAATTCACCTATTTGTAGATGCAAAGCTCTCAAACTGGGACCTTCCTTTGTTGATTTCAACTGATTTTCTTTTCCTTTTTTTTTTTTTTCTAATTTTTGTTCCTTATTTCTCATATCTTTTGCTCTGCTTTCTGGAAGATTTTTAAAACTTTATCATCCACCTTGATGATGGGCTATTTTAATTTTGTTTTTCAAAAAGTATTTATCACTGATTGTTTCTCTTTTACAGCATCCTTTGTTCATTTCATGAATACCATATATTTTCCTCTTCCTCTCTGATGGCAGGAATGTATCTATTTCAAGTGTTCCTTGGTCCTTTGCAGTTTCTCATTTTCCTGTGTGATCCTTTCCTCCTGGGGTTTGGTTTGCTTTGCCCCTTTTAGGCAGGAGACTTTGCTCCGCGTCTAATGACCTTGCCTGTCTGTCCGGAGAATGAGGCACTCTCAAACGTGCTTGACTGAGCTCATGGTGGGAGGGGTTGAGTGTGCTGACAGGTTTCAATGTCAGGAGATAGGGTGACTGATCAAACAAATGGCAGATGTCATTATCTGGAGACTGTTTTTCCAAGGTCTTAAGTTTCCTCAGAGCAAAAACGTCCAACTTGCTGCCAGCATTCCGGAAGCGGGACTAAGGAAGGTGTCTGAGGAGTCCAGCCTTCGACATGTAGGGCTTCACTCATCCCCTGCATCAGCCCAACTCTAACTGACAATCATGGTGTCCGGTGCCTTGAGACCTTGGATCACCCGGAGAGTGTCCCTCGGGTTGTGTGTGGAAAGGGTATCTTGAGCCGGGTGAATGAGAGAAGGAGGAAGGCAGCCATGTTGCAAGGCATCAGAAAAACCAGTTACTCTTTCTGCCAGCCCCCTGCTTTGGCCTCATTTGCCTTGTAAACCCCTCACGTTCCTGATACCTGCTGTTTCTGAGAGCTTTGTGTTCATTGATTCTACGGGCGAGTCTGCTGCTCCTTGATGGCACGTTATGACTTGGGTCACAATTCCACTCAGCTCAATCTGTTATCATCTCTACTTCCTTTTCCCATGTCTAGTATCTGTGAAAACTTCTCACCTGTAGCTATGTCCTCCAATTCTCCTCCTCCTATGGTTAATACCTTTTGGGTCTTGAAACAGAGAGGTCTGTGGGTGTGGTTACCTTTGCTATTTTTACTCTGAAATCTATGGAGTTCGTTTGTCTTAACATTAGGCAATATGTCCATCAAGTAACTTTAGATGTGTGGTCAATTGTTCACCGTTGCTTAAAGTTTAAAAGTAAAACCGTTTTTATACCAAAGTAGAGATAAACTTTAGTTAAGGTGTCAATGGACCCTTTACAAAGACGGAACATTTCTGCTTACTCAGGTAGCAATGATTTGAAACTGTTGAAGATATTTATCAACAGTATCTATATACAATTTATTTTGATACTGTATGAAATTGTAAGGAAATTTTGTTTAATTTAGGTATTCATTTGAAATTATAGTACTTTAGATAAATCTTCATTTTAAAAGATATTTTCCTGAAATAGCTGCTTTGAAATTTTAACAACTCCATCTCTGAGTTACAACCATAGTTTTCCTCTTTAGAAAGCATCCACTAGATTTAGTCAACCAAAACGTTATCTCACAGTCTTTGTTCAACATAGGCAGATTGGGAAGTTTCTGTATTTTTAACATAAAGAAGCTACCATTGACCTTTAATTCAGAGGTTGATTTTGACTCTGCAAGCCTTTGTCATATCTATAAGCAGGTGAGGGTCATTTTCAGAGCAGGTAATAACTTAATAGGCTAAAAAATGCATTTTTTTATTTTCTGTAAGGATTACAACATTAATTTTTTATGATCAGAGCAAAGGAGCTTGTTATTCAGCCTGGAGTTGGCTCTATTTTCCCCCTGGAAATATATAACTTCCTTTACACACGTCAAGACCAGCCCTGTTTGTGGACAATCTGTACTCTGATGAGACTTTTATTGGTCTCCTAACACAGAAGAGAACTGTGCTTGGGCCTCCACTTTTCACTATTAGTCATTTCTTGGGTTTGCTCATGAAAGTTCCAGTTAAAATGCAAATATATCAGTAACATTTTCAGCTACTTCTGTCTCGGGAAAATTAGTACAGCTGAATTCACCAGGGCCTTAGGAGACCAGGACAGATAAAATTTTAATGGGACCAAACCAAAGAAAATGATGGTACATTAAATACTGCCTAGCACTGCAGAGATGAGAGATAGAGAGGAAAAGGAACCTCCCAAAAGCTGAGAATGGAACTGACTGCTGTCATAGTGGTGAGCCATGTGCCTGGAATAATTCAAGCAGAAGCTGCAGGAAGTCTTGTAGTGACTCTGTAATAATAATAGTGCCCCTAGTGACATAGTGCAGTACTATTTGCAAATTGTTTTCAAATCCATTATTTCATTTCCTTTACTTTCCATAATCCTGTGAATCTTCTGAAGAGAACAAGTTACAACTGATAAAGAAAGCAACTGAGTATCACGGAATCTATGCAGTGGTCTCAAAGTCATACAACCAATGATCAGTAGTGGAACCAGCATTAGCACCCTGTTTGCTTAACTGTAGTCTGGGGCTCTTCACTAAACACTGTGTTTTTTCAGTGAGTCCCTGGACAGCAGTGGAAGTGACTGGTGGCCTCTAAAGTCAGAAGGTATAGTCTCAAGAGACCCAAAGCCAGTGTGAGATTTCCTTAAAGTCTTGTGTTTTATCATTAAAAATAGTGGAAACTTTGTATTTCACTCTGTATTTCCCTGTTTTCTCTCTGTGTCTCTTTTTTTATTTTTATTTTTTTGAGGCTGGAGTTTGGCTTTTGTTGCCCAGTCTAGAGTGCAATGGCGCAGTCTTGGCTCACTGCAACCTCCACCTCCTGGGTTCAAAGGATTCTCCTGCCTTAGCCTCCCAAGTAGCCGGGATTACAGGCACCTGCCACCACACCCAGCTAATTTTTGTATTTTTAGTAGAGACAGGGTTTGACCATTTTGGCTAGGCTGGTCTCAAACTCCTGATCTCAGGTGATCTACCCCTGTTGGCCTCCCGAAGTGCTGGGATTACAGATGTGAGCCACCGCACCTAGCCTCTGTTTTTCCTTTGTAGCAAACAACCTCAAAGATCTCAGGGCTTACGATATCCTGTTTATTTTTCTCTCATGGGTCTGTGGGTTGACCATAGTTGTGTGGACATGGCTGGGATTACCTAGCCTTGATCTCGGCTGGGTTTGGTTCAGGTTTGCTACATGAGAATGAAGGTCTTCTCGTTCTCCCAAGACCAGCAGTGATCCAGGGCATGTTCTATGCATGGCAGATCAGAGGCGTGCAAGAAGAACAAGCAGAAACAGGCAATCCTCTTAAGGCAGCTGTCACCTCTACCCTCCTTCTGTTGGTTGAAGTACATCATACAGCTAAACCCAAATTCAGTGGGATGGGATGCATATTCAGCTTGCTTTACCATACTGCAAAGTCTCATAGCAGAGGAAGTGAAAAACTGAGACAAGTAATCCAATTGTATTAGTTCCTTCTCATACTGTTACAAGGGAATACCTTAGACTTGAAACTGGGTAATTTATCAAGAAAAGAGGTTTAATTGGCTCATGATTCTGCAGGCTGTGCAGGAACCATAGTGGCTTCTGCTTCTGGGGAAGCCTCAAGAAACTTACAACCATGGTAGCAGGCAAAGGAGAAGCAGGCACGTCTTACATGGCTGGAGCAGGAGGAAGAGAGAGAGAGAAGGTGCTACACACTTTTAAACAACCAGATCTCATGAGAACTCACTCATTATACAGTACCAAGGGTGCTAAGCCATTCATGAGAATTCCACCCCCGTGACCCAGTCATCTCCCACCAGGCCCCTCCTCCAACACTGGGGATTACAATTCAGTGAGATTTGGGCAGGGACACAGATCCAAACCAGATCACTAGTGAACAGTGACCTTCCCTTTTGACTGCAATCATTCACCCTATGACCCACATGCAGAATACATTCACCTCTATGCTAAGACTCCAAAAAATTTCATCTTATCCCAAGAACAGGATCCAAGTCCTGAATCTCATGATTGACATCAGGCCCAGATGCTACTCTTCTTAATATAGAGGCTTTCAAACTAAAAAGACAAGTTACCTGCTTATGCCCAATGCCCACATACCTGTCACAGTGTACCTAATACGTAATAGTAGAAGAGGCAGAGATTAAATTTTTTAAAAACCCATAACACTTCCTTTTGAAAAAGTTAAGACTGGGAGGTACGTAGCAGTCACTAGTCCACTGCAGCTCCAAAATCCGTTAGGCAAAAGTTGCCAGGGCATGGGTAAGAGAATATTCCTTGATTACACCTAGTTCTGATCCCTAGAAAGCAGCTCCTGCTACACTGTTCTCCATGGCTCTTCACTCCACCCTGCAGGAGAAGCTTCCTTTTCCATCCTCTTTCATGGCTGCATCTTAAGAGGGCACTGGTGAATATGTCCTTCCTAGTGACTGAGAAGCTATCTCTGTCTATTCCTGCCTTTATACTGTTGGTTTCCTTTAGGTCTTTTTACAGCCAGTCAGTCTCTTTCATTTAAAGCTGGCAGTACCTTGCCAATGTAACTATCTCAAAAACTTTGATTTATAATCCTTTTTGTATATACCCATTAATGGGATTGCTGGGTCAAATGGTATCAAGACACATGCACAAGTATGTTTATTGCAGCACTATTTACAATAGCAAAAACTTGGAACCACCCCAAATGCCCATTCATGATAGACTGGATAAAGAAAATGTGGCACATGTACACCATGGAATACTATGCAGCCATGAAAAAGGATGAGTTCATGTCCTTTGCAGGGACATGATGAAGCTGGAAACCTTCAATCTCAGCAAACTAACACAAGAACAGAAAACCAAATGCCACACGTTCTCACTCATAGGTGGGAGCTGAACAATGAGAACACATGGACACAGGGAGGGGAACATCACACACTGGGGCCTGTCAGGGGATGGGGGGCCAGGGGAGGGAGAGCATTAGGACAAGTACCTAATGCAAGTGGGGCTTAAAACCTAGATGACAGGTTGATGGGTGCAGCAAACCACCACGGCACATCTGTACCTATGTAAAAAATCTGCACGTTCAGCACATGTCTCCTAGAACTTAAAGTATAATTAAAAAAAAAAAAAAAAAACTTTGAATGTTTTCCATGTATTTAATTCCGGTCAGTTCCATGTGCCTAAGCCACAACCACCATTCTTCTGGGAAATGGCTCTCTATAGACTAAAAGAACTCCTTGGAGCTAAACAGGCTTCTGGGAGACCATACCCTCAATCTGTATAGAGGTACTTTCCAGCTAATCCCCTCAATCTCTGAGAGTCACTTTAATTCTTTCAGCCATCTTATAAAGGGTATTAATACCAAGGTCTTGGTTTCGTGTTTGTCCTGAGGTTGTATATTAATGATAGTGTCCTTTAATAGATCTTTTCCTGACACAGTGTCTTTGTGGCTACATCTTTGATTTAATAAGAAGTACTTTCATTTGTCAACTCTACATGCTCTAGAATTTCTGGACTCTCATCTACCTGCACACTGGTCTTTTTGGAGTTCGTCTGACTCTTGTAACACTTTGCCAGAGGAACTAACTCATTTTGTCAACCTTTTGCCTCAAAAGCTTCTCACCTGACACAAGTTATGATTATTTTTCCGTGTTCTGAGTTACCACAGAGGACAGACTTACCAAGTGGCTTGACAATTATGTAACATAGGTCCCTATTTTTTCCATTCTCCTGTAATGGTTTCCTTAGTTCCTGTCAACTGCATAGTAGCTGCATAGTAGAAGCACTACAGAGGCACTCCACTTCTGGGTACTGATTTCTGTATTAGCCAATATTTGATGCATAACAAGCAAAGTCAAAATCTCAATGGCTAAAACAAGTATATGGTTTTCTTGGTTCTTTGGGTTTCCTTGGCTCCAGGTTGAGGTTAGATTCAAGTCTGCTGCATGTTTCCTTATTCTTCTTGGTCCAGTGGCTTCCTTTCTTCTCATAAGGCCTTAGAAGAGAAGGTGGTCACTGTCACTCCTGCTCCGCTTCTATTGTCCAAAGCATATCACATGGCTAAACTCCAAATCAATGCATGCAGAAATTATGCTCTGACTATTCTACTGCCTTGCAAGTCCCATGGCAGAAAGAGGAGAAGAATTGAGACAAATAACACAATTTATAATACATTTCAGTATGTATCTTTGTTCTAATATAATTGTTTAATGTATTGTTATCCCCAAAGCCTTCAAGTAAAGTTGACATCCCAGGATCATTCCATGGCTTTGAATATTCCACACTCTACCAAGAGTCCCTCAGGAGTACATGTTGTCCAGTTTGAAAAAATCAGGGATTCATAAAACTGCACCTCAAGCATATTAGAGGGACAGGGACATTTCAGATCCCTCCTAGTAAGAATTCTCTGACTCTATGATCGTGAATTGGAGACACTGAACGCAAACTTATCCAATTTGCAATTTTGTGTTAGGCTGGCCTGAATCAAATTACAGTTGTCCCTCAGTTGCAGTGGGGGATTGGTTCCAGGACCCCCCAGTGAATACCAAAATCCACAGATGCTCAAGTCTCTGATATAAAATGGTGTAGTATTTGCATACAACCTATGCATGTCCTCTTGTATACTTTAAATTATCTCTAGATTACTTACAATATTTAATGCAATATAAATGCTATGTAAATAGTTATTACACTGTTGTGGTTTAGTTGTGTTATTTTTTATGACTGTACTGCTATTTTTTATTATTTCTTTTTATGAATATTTTTTGATCCACAGTTGGTTGAGTCCACCGATGTGGAACCTGTGGATACAGAAGGCCAACTCTATGTCACATCACAAATGTGGCTTCCTGTGCTAATCCCTGTCTTTCTGCAACAAAATTATGAGGACTGAGAATGAATGTGAGAGAAAGTCTTCCTTTGAAAATATCTACAGGCTGCTGCCTACACGCATTGTGCAGTGTACAATACATGAATGTAGTGTCCTTTTACTCCTTAATTCATTCAACAAATATCTTCTGTGATTCTGTCATGCACCAGATTCAATGCTAGTGACTAGGTATGTATGAATAGAGTGTTTAACAGAGTGTGGTCTAGGGACCCTGAGTGCCCCTGAGAAATTTTCAGGGTGTCTTTACAGATCAAACTATTTCCACAATAATACTTAAAAGTTCTTTGCATTGCCCATTCTTTCATGATCACAGAGTGAATACATCATCTGTTATGCCAGATGTTAAAAAGGTTTCCAAAAACGTAAAAAAGGGCCAGGCACAGTGGCTCACACCTGTAATCCCAGCACTTTGGGAGACCGAGGCGGGTGGATCATGAGGTCAGGAGATCGAGACCATCCTGGCTAACACGGTGAAACCCCATCTCTACTAAAATTACAAAAAATTAGCTGGGCGTGCTGGCAGATGCCTGTGGTCCCAGCAACTCGGGAGGCTGAGGCAGGAGAATGGTGTGAACCTGGGAGGTGGAGATTGCAGTGATACAAGATTGCACCATTGCACGTGCTCCAGCCTGAGTGACAGAGCGAGACTCCGTTCCCCGCCCCCCACCAAAAAAAGCTACCCTTCTTACTCGTTTTTGTTTTTTAAAGAAATGCCATCATTTTTATTTAAAAATATGGTACTTATGTTCATGTGTAATAATTTTATTATTTATTCACTTTAACAAAACTTATACATGTTTATCATGTACAACTTGTTTTGAAAAAAGTATATATCACGAAATGGCTAAATCAAATTAATGCATGCATTACCTCACATCTTATATGTGTGTGTGTCTGTGTGTGCGTGTGTGTGTGTGGTAAGAATCCTTAAAATCTACTCTCTTAGCAATTTTTAAGAATTCAATATATTGTTATTAACTACAGTCACTACATTATGCAATAGATCACTTGAATGTATTCCTACCTAGCTGCAAGTCTGTATCCTTTGACCAACATCTTCCCAACTCTTCTCATCTTGTTGTTTTTTAAGTGAATTAATTAGTAAATAAATACTTTTAACTGTTCACAAAACCTCTTATTGTGATCTTGAAAATATTTTAAAGGTGGTTTGCAAACTTTTAAGTCGTAGGATACTTTACACTCTTAAAATGTTTTGAGGATACCAAGGAGAGCTTTTGTTTATGTGGGTTCGCTCTATCAATATTTACCACAATGGAAATTTAAATTGTGAATATTTAAATATTTAAGTGTTTCTTTTTTTCTTTTTTTTTTTTTTTAAAGCAGCATGGATCCTTCCCATTCAGAACTTTCAACAAATTATCTGTAGGCTGTCCAGCAGTACCCACTCCCTTGCCATCTGTCGCGGGGGCTAGAAGCTTGAGAACTCCATTTTCTAGAATGCTCTGCCAGGAGGGCTCCAGATTCGTTTCTGCCAATAAGAAGCATTCTCACAAAGTTTGGAAGACAGGCAGAAGCCAGATTGTTGTTCCATGGGCAGGCGTCTGGGATTTAGCAGATGTGGAATTTTTTTTAGCACTTTAAGGCGTTCCTATAATGACTGGTTTCAGAGGTTCATAAAACTATAATTATAACCAATAGTTTCCTGGGGTCTCTGAAATTTCCTGACCCTCTTAAAGCTAGTAGCAAATTTACATTTTTTCTCCTCCCACCCTTTCAACATTTCTTTAATCATTGAATTCTATGATTTATATCTCTTTCTGCTTAGAATAACTGGAGAGTTTATGTATTTCTGAACCATCTTACTTTGTAGTTGGAGCATCAGAGAAAGACCAAACAAATAAATACGCAAAATACATACAAACCATGTGATGTACAAGAGAAATAAAAATGAGTGTCATAATATAGGCCTCATTTTAGGTTTTAAGATGTATTAAAACACACCCTAAGTATATGGGAACTATACAGTGTCAGCCTGTTTACTTACATTAATAATTATGTATCTGTTTTTGATATTCTAAGAAAGCATATGGTTTGTTTTCCAAGTTGCAAGACACCATAAAATAAAATCAGAAAATGATATTGGGAAAATGACATTGACTTTTAAGAAATTAACACCAGTGTTCCTTGTCACAATGATTTGTGAATGTGTTATAAAATTTTACAGACTCTTACCATATGGAAATGTTTTACACAGAAATTCTTGGCAACATGATTTAGAATCTCATTACGTAATACTTTGATATGAAACACCGATTTGCTGATGTGATTAATTAAAAAGCACAATTTTCATTAATTTTTATTTTAATTTCTGAACATTTTTCTATTTCATTGACTCTTCTGGAAAAATTAGCATAATCTAAGTTACATGAAGCATAACTTCCAACAGTTGGAACAGAAACTTCAGATTGCAACAACAAAACATATTGTACCTCAGCTTTGCAGAAATAAGCAACATTCACCATTGTGGAGGAGGAGAAATGTCTTTTCCTCACTCATCCTAGGTACATGGAGGAGGCTTCTATAACAGAAGACAAACGAATAAAAGAAAAAGCACACAAATGTATTTGATGTAAGTGTTATATGATGCAGGATACTTCATAAAGAAATGGAGACCCCAACATGTGTAAAACTATGTATTTTCTATGCTAGCTTTGGTAAAGAAGTGGATAGTCATGGAGAAGTATGATTGGACAAAGGGGTATGATCTAATGGTGATAAACTGGGGGAAGTTAGCAAGGCCTGTGTGTTCAGATTCTTCTTGGCCTCTCTGTAGCATTCCTTCCCTCTGAATATAGAGAGGGTCACCTGTCACATGAGAGTCTTTAAGACGGAAGATCAGAGAGACTTTTCTGCTTCTGTGGTTTTCTTAATGTCCTTCGGATTAAAATACTCAATATTCCAAGGTGTCATGTTTTGGGGTAGCAGTTCTTGTACCCCCATTACTTTTAACTTGGGATTTTTATTTAGGAAGACTATGTGATATCATAGAAAGAAATTTAATGTCAGAACTACCTTCAAATAACTAAGTTATTTAACAAGTAATTTACATCCCCTTTGTTCTACAGACCTAAGAAAACAAGAGTTTAGGTTCATGGGAGACTAATTCTACTGCACACACAAGTGACTGCACATTGCTTCACCTTTTTGAGCCTCTTTTCTAGTTAGAAAAAAAAAAGGGGAGTGACCGTTCTTACCTGCTAAGACTTTAGCAAGGATTAAACCAAGAAATGAATGACAAGTGCCTTGGTCAGATCTAGCACAAAGTAGACACATAAAAACAGTAATTTTCTCACGCATCCCACTTGAAGGACATGGGTGCAGGCTGTGGGAGAGAGTTGATCCTGTGTCCCCATTTTTATGGCATCATATTTGATGAAGCTTATGAAAGCTAAGGAGTTGGGTGTGTTGCAAAAGTATCTTCATTGAGATTAATTCATTGGTTATAAACAAGGCAGAGAGAGGAAGAGAACTATTTGATTAAATGTATTCTCTTCTAACCTCCAAGGTAAGTCATGCAACATGTATCCTAACCAAGCAAGGGCTAGAAAAAGCCTCACACAAGTTAAGGGATTGGATTTTCAATTTTCATCTTGCTATTTGTCAGTTCTGCTTAAATCTTTCCCTTTTCTACTTCTTTTCATGAAGGCCTTAAAAATCATTTTTATCTCTTTCAGCAAAATAGTATCCTTCACCATTAAATTATTAATGTTAATAATCTTTTCGAAATGAGGTGGATTTTTATTCACGCTCAATGAAAAAATTCCACACCCTTCTCCTAATTCAGTTTCTGTGGGTGCTCCTCCACTCTTCTAATGATTAGTCATATCTTTGGGTGCTGGGAGAGAAAAAGAGATTTCCTAAAATATATTTTAGGAAAGCATGCACTTTGTTTTTTTCTGATTTTTTTCAAAGTTGGCATATCTGTTTAAAGTACCGCTAGCTTTGCAAAAATGTTAAATTACCATAGGAAGAGGAGAGTCATGAGCAAATAAAAACGTAAGGAACTGTGCTTTAATATTTTTAAATTGCTGGTCTGTGACATCTTTACAAAGGGTCCTAATTAAAAAATAAATTGACTGACTGTCTTAGGGGTTGACAGCCAGAGAGGGAGGAAACGGCTATAGAGGAAGAAAGTGGGTTATAAGAGTATAGAATTCTAGAGGTAGAAAGAACCTTGGAGAACAACCTAATATCCCAAATCCTTCATTTTATGAGTGAGAGAATTGCAGGCAAGTGAGATAAAGTGACAGTATAACTTGGAACCTGCCCTTAGAAATTACAGAGTTACAAGTGGCTTTGTCTACACATGCAAAGCCAAGTGTGAAATGGTGCCCTTCTGCTTAAATGACGTTTAGAGCCAGGATTGTCAAATTCTGCATCCATGTTGATTGGGTCATCAAACTAGTCGGGTATTTTCCTAATCTCTGCTAAAAGTCATGTTTTGCAAATCCAGTCTGTGAGTCTGCAGCAAAATGCAGCTCAGGCCCTGCTCCCATGCAGCCACTTGAACAGTTTTTAGCATTGTACGCATGATTGTTCAGTTTTGTGCTGAGACGCTGTTTTTCTGCCATCCTGTTTCCATTGACTTCTCTGTTCTTTTTTCATGTAGCCCGTCATCTACTGACTAAGCACTCAGATATGCATAGCCCTGAGTTAAGTGGTTAGTGGGAATACAAAAGTACAAGCCAAGGTCCTGAAGGAGCTTGTTCTCTAATTAAGAAATAAATGGATGGATGAAGAAGTGAGATCATGGATCCTGTACTTGCAAGTGTAATATATTCAGTGCTGTGATTCGGAAAAGGGAGTAAACTCTATACACCACCCTGGATTTGAACTGGACTATAAAATGGGTTAGGTTCTAGATAATATGTTCACATGTTCAGATATCTACATAGGTTTTATATCTAGATATTCATATATCTAGAACTTATCTATCTGCATTTCACGTATATATCAGTATATCACAACCATGACATATGATATAGTTATATGAAGTAGACAGGGAATAGCATTCTAGGGAAGGTGATAACAGGCACACATACTTTAAGTTGGTAATAAACACCACATATCCCAGTGTCAGATAGGACAATAATCTGTTGGGGGCAGGGAGATTCATGATAGGAAGTAGCTGGTTGGGTATGTTTTGGGAGAACTTGACTACTAGGCTGAGTACTTTATCCCATTAAATATAGCAAGACTGGTCATTATAAGGCTATGAGTAAGTCAACTTTTCATAGTGGAGAGTAGAGAACATAAATTGTCTTGCAATCCATTAATATTATGACATGATTACCTGGTTGCCCCCCAAAATCCATCTTCTCTGGGCTCTTCTCTGGTAAAATTACTTTTCTGACTCTGCAACACCATAAAAGAATACTCCCCAAACCACAAAACTGAAACAACTAGCATGCTTTGGGTTTTGCTACCCATCTAGATTTACAAGTCTTCTTTTTATTGGTAATTCATTGTGGAAATTACTTTGGCAAATATGTATTCAGAAGTCCATTCAAAAAGGAAAAACTCACTAAGTGAAGAAACTAAAAAGTTAATGCAGCTCACAGAGTAGCCAAGAAATAGAAATGGTGAGGCTTGAACTTCAAGCAAAGATATGTGTTTCATGTGATGGATCCAGAAGGAGATGCAATCCTTGCCTACCCCATTGCCATCTTTTCAAAGCCAAGAACAAGACCCAAGAGTATCAGGAGAGGGATGGAGTCTGACAAAGGCAAAGCAGCAGAAAGGAACTATTTAGAATATGCTCATGTCCTGATTTGAGGTTGAAGACCCCCCAGGATAAGAAACGTTTTACACGATGTATGTTTATCTGGCAACCAAGAAAGGCCAAAACAGGGCCATCTTTTTAATTTTTTTTATTTTTTATTTTTTTTTGGAAGCCCTCATGGTGGGATAAGAAGGAACACATCCCAGCCAATGGTCTAAAAGGAACCTTCGAGGTCAGGCCCTGATTTGACACAGGGCCCCTAACACTGTCAAGCTGGTATCCCTGTCGGCCCCTACAAATGTACCAGGAGAGTTTCTGGGTTGTGACAGAGTCACACTATTTATCCTCCTCCACTGAGCTTGCAACTCTAGGAGGGACACAAACGGAGTGTGAGGGTGGCAGGAGGAAGAAGGACCAAACTCCCCCAACCAGCCAGATCAACTGAACCAACACTGTGGGACAATGAAATAAGTGATACCACCGCCAGCTTTACTTCATTCTTCTTTGCTTATATGTCATTTATGAGCCACTTGCAGTCACTTCTCCCCATGAATAAAGGTACTCTGATAGCTTCCTTTTTTTTTTTTTTTCTTGAGATGGAGTCTTACTCTGTTGCCCAGGCTTGAGTGCAGTGGTGTGATCTCAGCTCATTGCAACCTCTGCCTCCTGGATTCAAGCAATTCTCCTGCCTCAGCCTCCCAAGTACATGGGATTACAGGCGTCTGCCACCACACCAGGCTAATTTTTGTATTTTTAGTAGAGATGGGGTTTCACCATGTTTACCAGGCTGGTCTCAAGCTCCTGACCTCAAGTGATCCCCCCGACTTGGTCTTCCAAAGTGCTTGGACTACAGGCGTGAGCCACTGCGCCTGGCCCGATAGCTTCCTTTTTATCCCCACTGGTATAAGTTGACTAAATAGCAAATCTCGTGGACTTTCATGATCTTCTCTCCTCTCTTGTTCTAGGCTATTGCTTAGTCCCCTCATCCTAACCAGGAGCAGTCAACACCTTCAGAAGCTCCAGGGAAGATATCTAGGAGACTATCCAACTCTTTCAGATTTCCCAGAGTCCAAGAGTTTGGCTCTCTGTAGTCCACACTTTTTGTTTTTGTTTTTGTGTTTTCTGTTTTTGTTGTTGTTGTTTGAAACAGAGTCTCACTCTATCCCCTAGGCTGGAGTTCAGTGACACAATCTCAGCTCACTGTAACCTTTGCCTTCTGGGTTCAAGGGATTTTCCTACCTCAGCCTCCCAAGTAGCTGGGATTACAAGTGCAAGCCACGACGTCCAGCCAATTTTTGTACTTTCATCAAAAATACATTTGTATTTTTAGTGGAGACAGGGTTTCACCATGTTGGCCAGGCTGGTCTTGAACTCCAGACCTCAAGTAATCCACGTGCCTCAGCCTCCCAAAGTGCTAGGATTACAGGCATGAGCAACCACACCTAGCCTATAGTCCACCTTTTGTAAGAGATGCTGAATTGGGATGAGTCTTCTAAGTGTGTCTAAGTCTCAGTTCAGGCTCCTAAACATTCAGGAGAACAGAGAAATGGTCCTGAGGTTGCAGGCCTTCCCACTTCTCCTGATGCAATGGGTGGGAGCAAGTGCCAAGGCCTAGTGACTACTCTAGCTTGTGAGCAGATCTGGGTATCCCTAGAGGGAAAGAGGAGAATCTGAGTTATATGGAGTCATCTTTGGTCTAACCTGGTCATGACTGTGGTGTGTTCCTGACCTGGTTTAGAAACACCCTCACATTGACAAGCCTTTCTTGGTTTCTAAGCCACAAGTTGATGACTATCGAAGCTGAAAATGACCTCAATAATCTTTCAGTTGGCATATTACACTTGGGTTGGGGTGTGGATGTGTGGGAGTTTGAGGGTTGGGGGTTAGGTAGCTGAGGACCAGGGACATCTGATGTAGAGGAAATCTCCTTCGTGCTGATTTTAGGTCCCAGGACAGTCCCGCAGCCCGACATCACTTTATCCATGGGACTATCGAGGTTGTTGGGTTCTCTGGATGGAGTCCTAACATCCCCCTGCTAAGCAGTTTACCTTTCTTTCTGCCACCCAGGTCAAACTTTGGAGAAATGGGGCAGAAAGTCAAGGAGAATTTTAACTTTAAACTCAGCAGACTTTCTTGAAGATGTCACTGTGGAAGCCAAGATCATGTTTGAGATTGACCCTAAGGTTGATGGAAGGTTTCTGAGCATAGTTCAGCATCACCCCACCAGGGGGCAGTAGGAAGCTGTGTGCACAAACCATTTCATCTTGACCAAAGTCAAATCCGAACCGTACAACCATTTCTGTCCTTGAATCGGAGCTTCATTAAAACCCTTAGGCAACATTTCAAACTTTAAAACTGTAGAAACTTTTAGTGAATCTGGAAGCATTGTTAAGCGTAGGTTGGATTTTCTCTTCATAACCAATACAGGATTCAATTTTGCTGGGAGCATGTCATCATTTATTTTACTGTCTGAAATGGCTGTTTTTCACTGGTTTCAAGATCTGAAATATGAATGCATTATTTACAATTATGTAATACCCTTATCCTGAGCTGTAAAATAAAAGAAAAACTTGCTTTTCCGTGTCTTTTAAAGTGTTGCCTCCAATCCATGTTATTAAAATTTAAAAGAAGCCAAGAGCAGCATGGTAATAGCAGAGAACAGATTCACACTCAGATTCATTTTCGTTTAGCGCTTGCCGTGTGCCAAGCATTGCCCTGGGACCTAGGGGTGCAGGGGTGGCTCCGGCCCTCGGGGAGATCATGGTCTCCTGGAAGATCCTACAAAATAACAGAAGAGCAAGTCCCTTATGCTCTGGAGTACTTAGACTGCTGCTCTTAGCTTTTAGGAAAAAAGCTAATCAAATTGGTAAATGGGAAAAAGAAACACAATAGAATCTTTTCTGGAAAAATCACTGCTCAGGAAACCTGTCATGTTCATAATTGTAGAATTTGGGGTAAAAACCCCTCAAGCAAATTTCCTACTTTATCAATTCCATTACAGCTGATTATGGTGTGTGTGCATGTGTGTGTGTGTGTGTGTGTGTGTGTGTGTATGTGTGTGTTGTGTCTATATACAACAAAATCAGGTTAAATTAGGATAAATAGCTTCCTCATTATTAAGAGAGCATTTTTTCCTTTCTACTGGAGTTTTCATTATTTTCTAAGTAATATTTTCTCAGGTCAATTTTGCAAATGTAAGATACCTGGGAATAGATACAGGTGGAAGTGGCAATCCAGGGACAGTCTCATAAAAGCATTGAGAAGTTTGGAAGCACATTAAGTTTTTAGATTGAAACAGCAATAAAATAATGTCACTGTGTTATGAACCAGGTGCTGCCTGGCTGCCTGATGTGTCTTGATTCTAATTAGTTAAACAGTAAAAATGGAGCGCTTATTTTTTGGCAAGGTTAAGTGTATGTTTGAACATGCTCAGCACAAGACAGGGATTTACAAACTCTGAATCCTGGTCCCCAGTCTATTATTGACTTTGGGAAAGCCAGTTCACCTCTTGGTTCTTATTTCTCTTGAGTAAAATGCAAGCCATGAAACGGTCCCTCTCACTGGGGTACCGTGATGAATGTCACAGATGATGGAAATATGCTTTGCAAATTCAAACTGGGACTGAAATGCTGGTGCGAGCCCATAGCAAAGAGGTATGTGTCTTGTTTCATAGAGAAGCTACCCCCCGCCTCCCTTTTTTGCCCACTTCTAGCCTCTGCTTATGCCTAGAAGCATCAAGACCATTATTCAGCCATTTTTGCCCTTAAACAAAGCAAATGCAGTCATTTCAAAGATATTCAGAAAGCATCTTGCCTTTATGCTGTTCAGGAAGCAGGAACCATGAAAATCAAGTTACTGTAGTTGTGCTTATGCCCCTTCTTGCCTCGCATTGACAGGGAAGGTATAGCATTTGGGAATCATAAGGGCAAAATGGATTTTTGATATAAAAAGGAGACAATTTCTCCATGCAGAAAGGGAAGCATTGGGCTGGTAATTCCTTGTGGTGGGTTTTTCTTCCCTAGACAGCAAACACAACAGCAGACACCAGGCTGTTATTTTCTTTTTTAATGTGTATCCAACACCTGTCACAGTGCCTGGCACACCTTAGCCCTACAGTAAATGTTTGCTGTAAGAATGGTGAGAGAAAAAAATCCACTGGTTCACTTGAAACTGCTAACTGCCATACCAAAGTACTTGAAAACTGCATTTTTCATGAAGATCGTAAGTTGTAAAACAACCATGAAATATTCGGAAGTAATGCTAATCCATTCATATCTGAATTTGTGTATAAAATTATAAAATTTTAATCTATTTTTAAAGGCTTTTGTAAATATGAACTTTAACTTTGATCTTTATTGTTTTTAGTAGATTTTTCTATAAGCCCGAGTTCCCACAGTTCAAAAGAATGAAGAGAGATGCTAGTTTACCCTTGGATTGTGGAATTTCCAACAATACTTAACTGGCTCACAGGGGAAAATGTGATTTCAGTCACATGGTTTTTATTCTTATTTACTCCTGAGCATCCCCGGTATTTTAAAACGTAGAGGCATAAAGAGGAGAGACAAACGCCTTCAAAACTCACTGTTACTTCTTAGAAGCTCAGGATGACTTGAGAATTGAAAAACAGTACAGCTTCCTGGTCTAACCTGTTTCAAAAGTGATTCTCAAGTCCCTTCTATGAAAGATTGGTACTGGGATTTCAACAGTTTGTGCTTCTAGTGTTCTTTAAGGAAGCAGCAGCCACATTTCATGATTCCTACGAACTTGCAGAAAGCTCTACCATGAAAGAAGGAAAAAAGAACTTAGTATTATTTTCAGGAGAAGAGTTACAACCTCCCACATTATCACATGTCCCCCCAAAAAAGTATCATTGAAGGGAAAATTGATGCCTGCTTAAAAGAAAATAGAGTTTAAGGCCACTATGGAAAGAAATGCTTTAGTTTTTTAATTGCTTGGGTCCGTATTCAATAAAGAGCTTTGCTAATCATTTTTCCTAATTACTTTGGCTAACTCATATTTGATGGGAAAAATATGTATTGTGAAAACTGCAGTGAAATGTAAGTTGTTCTCCCATGTAATTAGTTTGTTCTGGGAGCTTATTTTTATTACAAAAATAATTTGTGGTAGGTAGCTATAGGAAGAAGCTCAAGCTGGGAGGTTTCAGAATAAAATTTTCTATGTGAAACCTTCTCTACCATGACAAGTCATTTTATTCCTTGGTATTCAAACATATACTTTACATCTAATTCTAGATAGAGAGATGTAACAGACCTGGCCTTTGACTGTCTGACAGCATCCACTGAGGGAATTAAAGGCTTGAGGTGTCAGGGCCCTGTATATTCTTTCAAAGAACCTATTTCTGGGGCCCCGTTTCCCTTTCTTACTTGGGTCTCCCTCTCAGTGCCAATTCAGTTATATGGGAGGTGTAGGGAATGGTGGAGGTTGCAAGAAGGGCAGAGCCATGCCCATGCCTGAAGTGATTTCTCCAGGGCACGTTGGTTTTGTTCATGGCTCCCTGAAGCCAGGAGGTATGGAAAAGGGAGCTTCCTTTTTTTTTTTTTCCAAAACCAATCTATCTGCCTGTTCTCTGAATCTCATTTATACCAACTCCCCAGGAACATCCTCTCAACTATTTTCAATTTTACCCTCCGTTTGGCTCTTTCTCCTTTGCTTTCAAACATTAGTAAATTCATTTATATTTTTAAAAAGAAGAAGAAGAAGAAAAAAGACTTAACCTTAGCAAAGTCTACAAACAAATATCCTTTCCTTGGTGCATTTATTTCTTTGTGATTTCCTTCCTGACTTTTATGTACTTTGCAGTCTGGCCCCATCCTAAAATCTTTATTGTTAAGATTTTAACTCAATAAAATCAAACCTCGATGCAGAAAAAAACCCCAAGAGATTATCTGGTCTGCATCCAAAACTTCAGTCATCAGTGGCCATGCACTCCCTGCAGAGAACAAATTTCCAGGACCCCGTTTCTCATTCCTGCCTCTCCCTTGCTCTCAATGCTAATTTGAATACATGGGAGGCCAAAGGAGAGCGAGCAGTGCCCGACCTGGGGTGATTCCTCAATTTGCAGACAAGGCACAAGGGCCAACAGCCACAGGACACTGTGTACTTGGATAAATCTTTTGGTGTTTTCTCATGCTCACCAATCTTTTCACCATGTTTGATACAGTTAAAAAGGCCAGTTCAATTTCCATGACACTATATTCTGAATTTCATTCTGAACAACAGGGGAGAATTAGTTGGGGAAACTGGGCACTTACAAAAGGTCTCGCTGATTCTATGGCTCAATGGAGAAGTCTCATAACCAGAAGACCTTGGCATTGCGTTGAAAATACTTTGATTCTGTGAGCAAAAACGCAAGCGTGATTGGTATTGAGCACGGTTACTGATTTAAAAACAATTCAAAGCTGAGTGTACATTCCAGATTTAATGTTTGACTGTGGTTCTTCATTTAGAAATATTTCAAGAGAGAAAGAAGGCATTGTAAAAGTTCACAGCACAACAGACAGTATATTTAGATACGTATTCAAATATTCAGACTAGATCTCTATCATTGGGATAGCTTTATATTAATATTTCTGAAAAAAAACTATCACTAAAAATAGCCATATATAGTTTTTTTCTGCTTTTCTTCTGGGCACTGTTACATAATTTATAAGAAAATAACTGCACTGCCTTTTAAAACGAGAATACAAATAAAGTGGATTGCATGGTTGTAGGTATATTTGGTGGTGGTTGCTTTGTTTAGTCTGTCGGTTGATTTGAATTAGAAAGATTCAAAAGAACAGGGTGAAACCTGTGTGTTTGCCCCAGGGAGGGTGCCTCATTGCAAGAATCAGGACCTGGAATAGGAGACAGAGAACTCACTGACTCTTGAGTAGCTGGAGGCAGTGTTAGACCCTGACAGCCCCAAGTAGGCACTGGCAATTAAGAAGCAGGAGCAATGTGGCCAGGGCACCACCACTGTCATCTCTTGCCACAAGCCACTCCCACACTGCTGCCATGGCTACTTCTACCCTTCTCATCATCTTGAGTCCTTCCCTCGGGGTTTAGAGTAGAGCCCACGTTACCCACCTGGACACTGGTGGCCAGGGATGGTGCAGAGATGGGGAAGGGGGAGGGAAACATCTGAGAAGGGTCTTACCCTTTCCACTTAGATTAACGGATAAGGGGATAGATTCTCTGACATGGCAGAGAATTTCCCAATAATGCAAAGAAGTTTCGAATGGTGGACTCTCCCCGCAATATTCAGTGTAGAGGGGGAAATGTATTAGAACACTCTGACTAATAAAAACTTCATGTGCCCTCTATTGATTTATTAAGATTACTGTAGTGATCCCTCCCAAGTGATCCCAGCACTTTGGGAGGCCAAGGCGAGAGGATCACTTGAGTCCAGGAATTTGAGACCAGACTAGATAACACAGCAAGTCCCCGTCTCTACTAAAAATTAAAAAAAAAAAAAATAACTGGGCATGTTGGCACAAGCCTGTAGTCTTGACCACTCAGGAGGCTGAGTGGGAGGATCACTTGAGCCCAGGAGTTTGAGCTTGCAGTGAGCTGTGGTTGCACCACTGCAGTCCAGCCTGGGTGATAGAGTAAGACCCTATCTAACAAACAAAAAAAGATTACTGTAAATCTCGTAAAACTGTTGGAAGCATGGTTCATATATTATCATACTTTCTGGCATTGTATACTATTAAAATCCAACTCAGTAAAAGTATACCTTTATATAACTAGCAATATGGTTTGGTTGTATCTCCACCCAAATCTCATCTTGAATTATAGTTCTCATAATCCCCACGTGTCGTAGGGGGGAGCAGTGGGAGGTAATTGAATCATGGGGGGGCAGTTACCCTCATGCTGTTCTAGTAATAGTGAATGATTTTTCACAAGATCTGATGTTTTTATAAGGGGATTTTTCCCATTTTGCTCGGCACTTCTTCTTGTTGCCACCATGTGAAGAAGGAAGGGCTTGCTTCCCCTTCTACCATAATTGTAAGTTTCCTGAGGCTTCTCCAGCCCTGTGGAACTATGAGTCAATTAAATCTCTTTCCTTTATAAATTATCGAGTCTCAAGTATGTCTTTATAGCAGTATGAGAACAGACTAATGCAATTAACATCGCACATTGAGTAACACAATGTGTGTCTTGTAGGTCTGATGTCATTTCTGTGCCATGCGGTATCCTGGGGCATAAATGGTGATTTGAACAGTTGTGGAAATCCAACTGGCTTTTTAACTGTACCAAACACGGTGGAAAGATTGATGAGCATGAGAAAGCACCATCAGATTTATTCAAGTACACAGCTTCCTCTGGCCGTTGGATGCCATGCCTTGTTTACAAATTGGGGATTCATCCCAGCTTGAGCGCTGCTCGCCCTCCATGGGCCTCCTGTGTGTTCAAATGGGCACTGAGGGCAAGTGAGAGGCAGCAAAGAGAAACAGCATTCTGGAAATTGATTGTCTTGGGAAAAATGTGTGGCCTCTGAGGCTTGAACTTTTTAATGAAGACCAGATAATCTCTTGGAGTTCTTCAGTACCTTGAGGTTTGATTTTGTTGAATTAAAACCTTAACAATAAAGATATTGTAGAATGGGGCCAGACTGCAAAGTAAACACACACACACACACACACACACACACAGAGCTGCTTTTATTGCCAATGTGAGTATATTTTAACTGAAATGTTGCTCTACTTATAATTTTAACTAATAAGGCTCATCTTATATAATATAAACACTGTCTTTATGTAATAATTGGAGTTACTTATATACTATTTTCCTGACACCATTCATTCATACATCTGCCATGCTTTGTATTCTTAATGTCTGTCACAGATCAGCCATTCGGTGAGTTCTTATTAAATAAATGATCAAACTGAACTATGCGACAAATATTATTTCTGGTGTGAGGAACACAAAATGAGTAAGGCACAGGTCCTCCCCAAAAGAGTTCAGATTCTAGTGGAGAAAATAGAAGGTAAACAAGTATTTCAGTGACGTAAGATATGCTATAATAAGAGATACATGAAAATATTCTTAACATTTATTGAGCCTTTACTGTGTACCAGGGAGGTTACTGTATGGTTCACAGATATTTATTTTATTAAGACAACTAAATGGCATGTGTGTATTTTTATTACCATCGTTGTCATTTCCATTTTATACATGAGGAAACAGAGTCTTTGAGAGGTGAACTGATCTAGAAAGTGGTGATTTGAATAGGAAGGTTAGAAAGAATAGGATGGAGGCTCTGTTTGCACCAAAGTGCTTGATTGTAAGAAACAGAAGTTCGCCTGAGCGAGGGGAATGTCTAAACTCAAACCCTGACCCTCTCATCTGGAGTGCACACTCTTGGCCACTACTTCATGCCATACTTTAGCAAGGAGGAGTTTGCTATGGTTTTCACAGAAGAAACAGTGCTGCCCTGGCATCTTGCAGGCAGTGTAGGTGATTTTTCAGGCAGATACTAGACATTCCAGACAGAGGGTGTCACAAACCACACACCTGGAGTCATGAGAGAACATAGTTGAATAAGCAACTGCCAGTAGTTCAGCCATGAGTTGGGCATTGGATCCCCATGGGGGCTGTGATAGGAGATGAGGCTGGGAAAAGAAACCAAGAGGCAAGCAGCTGATGCAGACTGGTGAACAATCTCGTGGGGCTCTCGGGGTTGTGGATATTATTCTCAGGAAGGTGAAGAGCCACAGAAGGAGGTGAGATGAGCAGATTTGTGGCGATTGCCCTCAATGCTCTTACCGCCTAGTTCTCCTTACTGCTGATAACTAGCAACTTCTAGTCAGGGCCACAGTCACTTGTGGCTCTTTCCAATTCAATCTCAGTCTCCTCTCTACACAGGCATAGGTTGTCTAGGGCTGGGCCTGGGTCAGTTCCAAGTCTCAGGTCACACGTTTTACTCAGATTGCCCCCTCCTCTAACCGCAGAGGCACTTTTAGAACAATCCAGAGACCTTGCCTCTCTCCTTCCTTGCCAGAATTACTCCTGCTGTTCCAGGTCTCCTCAGACTCCTGGTGGGCCCACCAGAGGCTCTGACAGGGACCTCTGCTCCACCCAACTTCAGATGTTACCCTTGCTTCACGTTAAACCAGCAATAACTAGAAATTAAATGCAATATTTAATAAGGACAAATTAACCCAAACCCCTCTCTTTTATACCCTTCAAATAGTATTTTATTTTATTTTGGCAGTTTTGAGGGTACAGGTGGTTTTTAGTTACATGGATAAGTTTGTTAGTGGTGATTTCTGAGATTTTGGTGCAACTGTCACCCAAGTAGTGAACACTGTACCCAGTGTGTAGTCTTTCATCCCTCACCCCCTCACACCCTTCCTCTTGAGTCCCCAAAGTTCATTATATCATTCTTATGCCTTTGCATCCTCATTGCTTAGCTCCAAAGTTATAAGTGAGAGCATATGCTATTTGGTTTTCCATTCCTGAGTTACTTCACTTGGAATAATGGTCTCCAACTCCATCCAGGTTGCTGCAAATGCCATTATTTTGTTCTTATTTATGGCTGATTAGTATTCCGTGGTGTATATATTCCACAATTTCTTAATCCACTCACTAGTTGATGGGCACTTCTGGTGGTTCCACATCTCTGCAATTGTGAATTGTGCTGCTATAAACATGTGCATGCAAGTTTTTTTGTTTTTGTTTTTGTTTTTTGTTTTGTTTTGTTTTTCATTTTGGGTAGATGCCTAGTAGTAGGATTGCTGGATTGATTGGTAGATCTACTTTTAGTTCTTTAGGGAATCTACACACTGTTTTCCATAGTAGTTGTACTAGTTTACGTTCCCACCAGCAGCATAAAAGTGTTTCCTTTTTACCACATTCACGCCAACATCTATTATTTGTTGATTTTTAAATTATAGCCTAGCCATTCTTGCAGGAGTAAGGTGGTATCTCATTGTGGTTTTAGTTTGCATTTCCCTGATAATTAGTGATGTTGAGCATTTCTTTTACATTTTTTTGGCCTTTTGTCTCTCTTCTTTTGGGAATTATCTGTTCATGTCCTTCAAATAGTCTTTATTGAACTCTGAATATCATCAACTGTTTCACAGTTGATGAAATTGCACCTTACTTTCTTGCTTTTCTATCTATTGTATGCAGCCAGGTTGAATTTCTCAAATGAGAAAATCTGACTGGTTGCCAGGGGACCAGTAGGAGAAAGTCTGTTGCAAAAAGGGGTGGGTTTCATAATCGCTTTACTCACAAATACTGTGCTGTCACAGGATAACTCTGATGATTTAATGTGTCACTTTGAATCACAGAACATTTTCTATAATTCTGCTACTGCAGTAATTTGCAGTAGTCAAACAGGAAAATTGGGTTCATTCAGACTCAGTGGTTTTCATATTCCTATTTTTCCAAAGTATTTTAATTTTTAAATAATTTGGAATTCAACTGATTTGAAGTTCATGTTTACGAAATAAGCCCTCTCTTCCAAAATCTTACAAACTGGGTAGCAACATCCAAACTATTTCAGAGACCTTTTTATTTTTTATTTTAATTTTTATTTATTTATTTTTTGAATAGGAGTCTCACTCTATTGCCCAGGCTGGAGTGCAATGGCACGATCTCAGCTTACTGCAAACTCGGCCTCCTGGGTTCAAGCAATTCTCCTGCCTCAGCCTCCTAAGTAGCTGTGATAACAGGCACACACCACCATGTCCGGCTAATTTTTGTATTTTAATAGAGATGGGGTTTCACTATATTGGTCAGGCTGGTCTCGAAATCCTGACCTCATGATCCGCCCACCTCAGCCTCCCAAAGTGCAGGGATTACAGGTGTGAACCACAGCACCCGGCCGAGGGCTTTTTATTTTATTCAAAGACAAGATTTTTCAGGTTAAGCCAAGTGGTCTTGATATACTCATCTTTTTTTTTTAACAACCACAGACTGATTGCAAATGTTCTTATTCATTCATTATAACAAAATTCATTAAGAATTACTCTATTTGTGTAAAAATAATAAAACTATATTTAGAACTATATTCTAATACACTTTTCAGTTACCTCCCCCAATTAGTCTGAATTCTCCAGATTCTAAAGAATTTTGCTTACTACAAAGAGATCCAAGCAATGAATTATTATTGCTAATTACTTCTTAACAAGATCCAGTGACCGGCAAATAACTCAAGATGTATTTTCATGTCCTGTTGCATGGTGCAACAGACAACTGTGCATGCACAAATTATCTGCCTTCTCATATATAACTTCCTCAAGAGTGCTCTTTTCTTCTTCTCTCTCACATGCAAAAAGGGGAAAGAAGAGAGCAAAACTATAGCGATTGAGGCAAAGATTTGGGGGAAGAAGAGCAGAAAAGATGAATACAAACGTTTGGAACAGGGATAGAATTGGACCAATCTAGTAGGAAGGAAGGGCTGTGAACTGTGGAACCAGGGGTCACCAGAAGCCTTGTTCGGTGTCCTGGAGGACCAAAGCGGGAAGGCTGGACAACGGGTCTCAAGGAAAAGAGAGGGATGGTGGGAGCAGCTTAGAACTTTTTGTCCCAAACAGTAAACTTATTCACATAGAATTGCAAACTATTACATGCACAGAAAGAGAGTAGCCGTGGAGAGAATGGGCTACAGAGTTAGGCTGACTGGGATTTGGGATCAGGCTTCTGCCACTTACAAAGTGATTTTGGAGGTGGGGCACGGTGGCTCAAGCCTGTAATCCCAGCACTTTGGGAGGCCGAGATGGGCGGATCACGAGGTCAGGAGATCGAGACCATCCTGGCTAACATGGTGAAACCCCGTCTCTACTAAAAAATACAAAAACCTAGCCGGGCGAGGTGGCGGGCGCCTGTAGTCCCAGCTACTCGGGAGGCTAAGGCAGAAGAATGGCGTGAACCCGGGAGGCGGAGCTTGCAGTGAGCTGAGATCTGGCCACTGCACTCCAGTCTGGGCGACAAAGCGAGACTCTGTCTCAACAACAACAATGACGACAAAAAAAAAAAAAAGTGATTTTGGACAGTGTATCTAACCTTTAAAAGCATTGGCTTATTCATTTGCAAGATTGGGCTAACAATGCCTAGCTGGTAGGACTGTCCCGAGGATAACATGAGATAATGTATGGGGAACAATGCTTGGCACTCAATGTAAGCTAGTTATTGTCTGCATTATTTATACACATTTTTCAATTACCTCCCCTAATTAGTTCAAATTCGCCAGATTTGACGCTAGAAGTTTTCACTACAGAGACATTCAGGCAATTGATTACTATTACCATTTTTCTAATAATAATTTGAAGCAATCAAACAGCTATGTTTATGTCATTGGGCGAATAATCACTCCTTGACCTGGTCACTGGTTTATGTAAGTGGAAGGATCCCAGACTTCGAAGTCAGACTGACCTGGGTTCAAGTCTTGAGTCTGCTACTCACCAGGAAAATCATCTCAAATCTGGAAACTGGCTTTCCTTTATAGTAATGTGTGAGATCACTTCTACCTTTCTAGAGAATTGTTATTGTTAAAAGTGATCACAATGGATTTAGTATGGTGCCTTGTTAAAGTGCCAGGTAGTTGGCATATTATAGTAATATTCAGTTTTCAATATTTCACAGTGTTGATGTCATTCAGTGGCCACTTAGTGTGGTGAGTGAAGAAAATGTTGTCCTAAGTATTAAACAAAAGAAGAATTCAGAGTAGGTAAGAATGTGTGCAAAGTTTTACGATGAAGTGGTCACAGAATCAACACTAGAACTTCGAATATAGATTAGCAGAGCTGGGACACTATTCTCTACTCATCAAGAACTCATACCTTCATTTTGTTGGTAAAGAAACAGCCCAGAGATCAAATGGTTTCCCCAGGAACCTAGACTTCACCTGACATCAAGGCCACTCACCTCTCCTGGGTTATACGGTTTCAGTGGACCGCTTTGATGCCCAAAAGATCTTGAAAATAAAACTTTAAGTATAATAATATTCATAACTAATTGAACTCAGCACAAGAAATAATTTAAATTGTATGGACATAGCGAATATTTTAAAAGTAAAATAGCATGAGTATTTCAGGGTGAAAACTCAACAAAATGTTTGCGATATATTTTAATTGAGGCATAGTTCACATTTTAATAGCCTGCCTACTAAATGATGGTCAAAACTCAATAGTGTGTTTGTGACATATTTTAAGTGTGTTCAATTACCTTTTTCCATACTTTTATCCATCATTTTCCTTCTCCTTAAAATATGTTTCTCAGGATCCTAAGAGGAGTTTATAGAAATAAATTTCTGTTGGGAAAAATACTGTTCAAACCAGTTGCCTTATTCTCTGAGCACCCAGTTGTCTCGCATCAAGTAAATCACTGCAGTTTCCCACAGCATAGAAATCTACCAAGCGCAAGGGAAGGTTTCCATGTCAAGTTCATTTTTCTGGGTCTCCTCAACAATCCCCAAACCCTCCTCCACAGAAGAGGTGCCTCGCAGACTCTTCCATAATTTTGAAATCTTTAGGCTTCAGAAATTCCATTTAGACAGAAACCTTTATGTTGGGCTATTCATATTCACCAGTGGTCCAGCCTCTCCTACCTTTCCTTACTCCCATGACCATGACCATGTCTTGTTTGGCATGGCTGGGGGAACTGGGCATCTCTGTGCAGCAGGCTCTCGGAGTGACATAGCCATGGCAGCGGCACGTCACTCCCTAACAAAGGGATAAGAGAGGTGAGTCCGCGATGGTTCAGCTTTTCATTCACCCTCTCTGATTCTCAATTGGCCTCTCTTCATTTCCTTCTGCCCCCAACTACATAAACCAACTCTTATTTTCATGATTGACTTAGTCGAATGTGTTTACTTTCCTTTATAGCATCCGACTAATGTTTTGGGGAAAATACTGGAAAACTGAAGTTAATTTGAACTCTAACTTTGGATAACTGTAAAGCCCTGTGTGTAATTACAAAGCATCCTGAGCCGGGCTGTATATCATAGAGGTATTTTATTCTTCACTTTTGCCTGCGCTTTTTTGTTTTTATTTTTTAATCCATTTGAGTTTTTAATTACTCATTTAGCAGTTCTGCAGTGGGAACGATTCCATTTTGACTTGTATTTTACAGATGGAGATCCTGGGGTCCTAAATTTGTGGCCGATTGCACTGTGTCCTGGAGACAGAGCGGAACCACAGCCCGGAGCCCCTGGGAATTGCCCCTGAAAGACTGCATTACTTCTCTGTGGAGTCTTCCTCCTCCTGATTATTTTCTTTTCAGGTAAGGTCTATCTTTTTATTAAATCATAAAATGAGCATCCATCATCTTGACAGTGAATGAATTATAAGCTAAAGGCCTATCTATAAAACTTGGCTTCTGTTCATTCCCTCTCTGAGCTCAGTGGAACAAAATGTCCAAATTGAACCCTGCGATCTTCCCACAGGTATTTGTTCTGATATGCAACTGCTTTATATTTTTAGTCATTCTTCCTTTGGTCTTGCGGACAGGGTTAGCGGCATATGTGTTATTTTTCAGACCATGTATTAGATCCATTTATATGCCTGTCTTTGTGTTCAGACTCTGGCTCAAAGCCATGATAATGACTAAAGATATGGAAAATGCTCAGAGAACATGAACTTTTTGTCAAAGGATATAGAGAACCGTGTAGATACCTGATGACTGCCTATGTCTATGGAGGAAATAGAATGAATCAGAAATAAGAGTCCCTTTTGGTCTGTCCAATTTTATGATCTTGATCAAAGTTAGGATCCCATAAAAGGAGCACAATTAATTTTCCAGTTTCATTGAGATCCCTTTGCTTTCCCTAGATCAGCCTACATGAGTAGTCTTGAGTGTCTGGAATGGTGAGATGACCCAATTCATCCCCAACTTTAACGTATCCATTCAGCCTAAATTCTGTTCATAAATCCACCAGTTCAATATTTTATGCTAACAAAAACTATTAGCATTTTGCATTTTCTCCCATTACAAAAGTTTTCATACAGCCCTCATCATTCTGACTGCAAGATGTAAAATTTTGATATTTAATCCAAAGAAAGATAGGAAATTAGATAGATAGACAGACAGACAGGTAGATTGATTGATTGATTGATTTATCTTGTCTCAATACCATCTTCATTCAATTTGGTGTTTGGTTCAGTGAGCTGTATAAATCAGCACTCAACCACATCACAGAGGGATAGAAGGGCCTTAGACATCATGGTCAGAGAATCATTGTCAGGAAGCATTAAACTTAGCTTCCTCAGTGTCAGAATGTTTGCACCAACTCTGACACAGGAAGTTTGCTGAGTGATGGCAAAAGTTCCCTTAGTGATGGTAGAAAGCTTGCAAAATAGCTTCTGAATTCAAGCAACCAAAGAGGCTGTATCCCCTCCTGTAAAGTGGCATTGTTGGTAGAAAACCATCAGATGAAGGAGGGCATGCGGGTGCTGGATTTTGTGCAGCTAGAAAGCTGGTGGGTAGGTCCTGTTTAGTCTGTGCCAGAAGTCAAACAGGCTTCAGAAAGGGAGTTCAGGAGTCCTCTGAGCTCCTGGTGATTTACCCTGACTTCCCTTTGTAAGCATATGGATTCTATTTTCTGCTGTCTCTATAAATACTGTTGTGACTGTCTCTGCCAAATCAGCTACCTTTCTCACCCCAGGGAGAAGCCAGGGATCAGACATTCCTACGCTACCGCCCCATTAGACACTGCCGTAACATGAGGGAGCAGACCTGGCAGTCAATATGATGTGTGTATTTGAATCTTTAAAGAGCTAGGCTAAACTTAGAGTCAGCGGACTACCATAAATAACCTGTGTTCCTCTCTCTTTGTGTGGTTTGCCCTGGAATGCCTTGCGCTTTAGTGTTGTACAAGCAGCAAGAGATCAAAGAGTCAACCTTTTATGGATGCATAGTTCATTACAAAGTCATCCGTGGGAGGAGACCCTGGCAAAAGCACTAATCGTTCTCTCTTGTGACTGTTTTGTTGCCTGAATTGGGATTGGAGGGCACTAAAAGAACTTGCAACCACTTTAAATAATTTTAAAGAATAAAATAAAGATGGAAATTCACTTTTAAAGGAGGGCTAAAACTTAACTGGCGGCATCTTTTTCGGGTATAGAATGTGGTAGGAGGAAAGAGGAAGTAAAGGAATTGGCCCATTACCACATGGAATGTGGTTGGAGAAGAATAAAAGAAGGCAGAACGGAATCCTGTGTAATTTACTTACCCTTGGGTAAGCATTAGAGAGAGCCTTTGATAAGCAGAGCATAACATCGACAGGGATTTTTTTTTTTTTTTTAAAGCCCAAACTAGATAATGTATTTGAAAAATAGACTTTGAACTAGTTTGCTAGAATATAAAGAATAAATGTGTTTCAAATTATAGCATTAATGATGTTGCAAACCCAGGATTGTAGATAATCACAATGACACAAAACAATAGCTACTATTTATTTGATGTCTGCTGCATACCACATGCTGTGCGGTGTATGTGATCTCTTTTTATCTCACAACCATGCACGGGGATGACCTGTTGGTATCCCCACTTACACACAGGGAAACAGGACTCTGCAAAGTTGAAATGCTTAGCTCAAGGTCACACAGTCACTAAGTGGTAAGCCCAGGATTTGAACCAACCTCTGGAAGGAAGTGGAAATGACTACCTCTTAGCCTGTAGTTAATATTTCTGGCTCTTGACACTTTTTCTAGTCTCTGTGGCAGGAGTTGTTGGAACTCTTACTTTCTGAGCTTGGGAGATTTGCTCTCAGAGACTTCCTCTGTGATTAAGACTTACTCTGTCTGAGCTGAATGTATGTATCTGTCTGGGGGCTCTGTCCTTGTGGTTGTCCATAGGCACTCAGAATTAATCACTCATAAAACATGTTGCATAGATAAGACTTTTGATCTGGCATTTTGGAAGTTAGGGGCTGGATATCTTATAAAAGAATGTCTGTTGCATACTTGGTCAATTACAGTGATAGCTAAAGAAACATTTTCTCAAATGTATTATTTTAACAGGAATCATGTTCTAGTTTCCCATCCTGTAGCTTACTTTAAGAAAACCTGAGCTGTATGAACTTAAAAAAAAAAAAAAAAAAAAAAATGACAGGATAGGCCAGAAGCAGTGGCTCACGCCTGTAATCCCAGCACTTTGGGAGGCCCAGGTGGGCAGATCACAAGGTCAGGAGATCAAGATCATCCTGGCTAACATGGTGAAACTCCATCTCTACTAAAAAATAGAAAAAATTAGCCAGACGTGGTGGCAGGCGCCTGTAGTCCCAGCTACTTGGGAGGCTGAGGCAGGAGAATGGCATGAATCCAGGAGGCGGAGCTTGCAGTGAGTTGAGATTGCGCCAGGGCACTCCAGCCTGGGCAGCAGAGCAAGACTCCGTCTCAAAAAAAGACAAAAAAAAAAAAAAAAAGTAAAGAAAAAAATGACACAGTAAAATGCAAAAAAAAAAAAAAAAAAAAAAAGTCAATTATTACAGTCAATAAAGTCTCAATGGTCTTTTGTTCTTGTCACAGATAAAACCTGCATCACAGTAATGCCACAGGATCAAATGATTAAGATGGAAAACTACAATGCTCTACAAATGTTACCTTCTTTCTGTTCTTCTCAGTGATAGTACCTTTTGTTCAACCCATCTCTTCCTGCTCTTTTAAAATAAAAAGTTTTTTTAAAAGTCAGAAATAGAAGCAAATAACTGATCGATCCTTTTTTTTTTTTTTTTTTTTTTTTTACCAATTTCATAGCAATTGAAAACATCATCCAAGATACTGTAGATCTTCCCCCCCTTCAAGTTTTCTTGAAAGATTTCACACGTGCAGTGTAAGAAATTGTGAGTCAGCCTTCTCCAATCCTGACTTTAAGAGTTGCAAAAATCATCTGCCAGGGATCACATATGTTCTCGGTTCCATGAGAGGAAGAAAACACATTTGCTGGAAAAAAAAAAAAAAAAAAAAAAAAAGGAAACTTTAAAACCAGTGGAGTTAGAATAAATACACTTGCATTCTGCTAACTTCTTTTCCTTTCCAGGGCCTGAAGGCTTTTCTGGCCCTGGACAGGAAACAAGGCATCTGTCACCCCAAATACTCCCTCTCTGGGATGGGGGTTCCAGCTGGTCGTGGAAGTGAAGCAAAGGAAGTGCAGAATGACCAAAAGATGGGATTAGGATGCAGAAATAATAAATCTACAGCAACTACTTTTTGAAGTCAAGACATCCAACAGCTATAAGTCCAATCTGTCTTTAAGACCTTGCAACACTCCAATATGATTGGTAATAAACTTCAGTCTGCAGTTGAGACATGACCTTTATCAGACTAGGACACTTGGCTAAGATCACATACCTAGTGAGCCAGGTAGAGAATACCAGAGCCTGTGAGTGTAGTATTTCATGTGTAGCATTACCTATGGAACCTCCAGAACATTGGATAGGTATTTCTATCTAAGAAATTGTCTTCAGCCTGGTGCAGTAGCTCACACCTATAATCCTAACATTTTGGGAGGCTTAGGCAGAAGGATCTCTTAAGGCCAGGAGTTTGAGACCTGCCTGGACAACATAGCAAGACCCCATCTGTACAAAAAAAATAAAAAATTTACCAGACATTGTGATGCCTGCCTGTAGTCCCAGCTACTCAGGAGGCTGAGGTAGGAGGATCACTTGAGCCCAGGAATTCGAGGCTGCAGTGAGCTGTGATCATGCCACTGCATTCCAGCCTGGGTGACAGAGTGAAATCTTGCCTTAAAATTAAATAAATAAAATTATCTTTAACAAAGCAAAGGAGGAGTCTCCTAACATCCTAAAGCGGCAGATTACTGGCAAGTACTAGTGCCTCCATGTTAACATTGCAGAAACCAGATTCAAACAAGTTGTGAGTTTCTCTTGAAACAAAAGAAATCAATTACAGGGAAAATGAAATTCTCAACTTAGCGTTCGACTTAAGAAATTTAAAACTCCTGTCATGATGCTTTGCCCTTCTTCACCTCTCACTGAAGCAGTTCTGTTCTTCAGTAATTGATGTTGGGTTGTTCTCGTGCATTGACAGTCAGCATGTTTTTATTTATTAAATGGTGTAAGTAAAAATTGATGTGATGGAACAACCATGGCAGCCCCTGCCACAGAACAAAGGCTTTTCTAAACCAGCATTTCTCCCACAACATTTGGGTAGATGTTTCATGTGGATTTTCCTTCCGCAATATCCAATGGCATGATTTCATGTTCAGACGGAAATGACAGTGACATTTCATTTGACCAAGGAAAAATAAAAAGAAAGAAAGAGACATTTCTACATTTAACAGAACCCAAAGGCAACTTGAAAAACACTTTGAAAGCTTATTTCCATTTTACGATCTAAAGCAGACCTAAGGTATATCTGTAGACAGGTGGTGCTGGTTGCAGTTCTGCTGTGAGCCTTTATGAAAAGGATTATGTTGACTTTCTGAGAATATTTCAGGATTCAGCACCTCAAAGGACTCCAAAAGCGGTGGTTTTAAACTCCCATTGAAATGGGTCACTATATAAATCCTAAAGAGAAAACCAAGCCAGGTAAACCTAGGATCTTGGCTCCACATCAAACCTCACAATTTGAAGCCCAGGTTATTCTTACAACTCTCTAAGACCTCTAAGCCCATCCTCACTAGCCACAGCCTGGGGCTTCCTTGATCCTGCTAAAACTGAGCCAAGAAGCAAAAGCTCAGTGAGTGTCATTTTGCATAGAACTACTAAGCAGGATAAAGAGAGGCCGTAGGAAAGAAATTCCCCAGTCACAGAAAACCGGGGTGTCTGATTATAAGATAGTAGTCTCTTCCTTCAAGGCTAGTGGGTAAAATTCTCCCTTGTGCCTTTGAATGAGGGATTTCCCCTAAACACAATACTGAAGTCTGTATTTAGTTGCTGGAACTCTGGAGGCTGGGGACTTTTTTAACAGGCAGAACTTTCAGAGGAAACTGGAATATAATGCCTATTATAGTGAACTGTAACTTAGAAGTACCCTGTAGACACAAGAGAAGTCAAGGTTGTTTCTTAACACAGCTTTAACAAAAATTTAAACTTTGGTTGGATTAAGCTATTCCTGATCTCATGCTTCTGTTGGTAGAAAATACACCTTTATATAAATTGAACTATTTTGGGGGGGATCATAAATCACATCCTAACTCATAACATTTTTTATGATTTAAATACAGTTGGTCCTTATTACATGTGGATTCTGTATCTGCAAATTCTAATACTCACTAAAATGTATTTGTAATCTTCAAATCAGTACTCATGGTGCCTTTTCAGATAAGCACAGAGTGACAATAAATTTGAGTCACTCAAAGTACATTGTAAACAAGTGTCCCTTTCACAATCTATTTGGTGCCATATTTTTTGCATTTTTATGCCTTTTGCATGTTCAGTGGTGATTTCACTGTTTAAAAATGGCCCCCCTAAGCAATGTACTGAAGTACCGTCCAGTGTATCTAAGCACAAGAAGGCTGAGATGTGCCTTACAGAGAAAAAATATACTTGTTAGACAAGCTTTGTTCGGGCATGAGTTATAGTGTTTTTGGTCATGATACAATGTTAATAACTCAAAATATATATATTGAATATTTATGTTATTTCAATATACATCTACATATCAATTATATATTAAATAAGATATCTTTAAGCAGAAACACACATAAAACCAGGTTATGCATTAATCAGTGGACAAAAGTCAAAGGCTTATAGGAACCAAGCCCTGTATTTCCTCTAGGAGCAATGATTCAGTATTCGCTAATTCAACGTCCATGTCTATGCTATAGATCATAATTAGTGTGAATAACAATCAACTGCATTTGATTGAAAGCTCTGTGCCATCTGGTTACTTGAGTGGCTCTATTGTGTGCAGATACAATCTCCAACTATCTTTAATGTGACTCAGAAATGTCCTGCTACGTTCAGGATCAGGTTTCAGATAAGTTAGGAGTTACATAGACTGTATGAGAATCCAAATAAAATATCACACCTGAGTCAAAGAATGGGAAGCTGATTCTGGAGTGTGGTGAGAGAAGGGAAACTTGGCCATGGGCTACAGGGAGTGCCGCCATAAGGGGAGGGAAGTAGAGGTATGGAAGAAGCTGAAGAGAGGAAACCAAAAGTAGAGGGAAAGATGTGTGTGCTCACAGTGACGCCAAGAGCCAGCACCTTAGACAATGCTCTTATTCGTGGGATGTGTCACTGTCTGGGAATATTCAACATTTCTCCTTCCACCAAAGTATGGAAAATTAATGTGTATACAATGTCATTTGTTTTACTTCCTTGACAGGCAGTAGGTGAGATACCAACACATTCTGCAAAGCTTAATGACATCATTTTAATGTGAATTGAGTCTGTGTATTCGTTTTTCCTGTTTCATATAAGGTTATTACTCTGTCTCCTAGCTACCCAGAAAAGACCATTTTGATTTTGGATAAATAGTACCTGTAGAAATGTGTTTTTAAATAAAGGGTGCTTGCATGCACTTAAGTGAATGGACTTTAATAATCTATTTAATATGCTTTGGCAAGAAAGATGTTTTTACTAGCTACCATGCAGAAACTATGCGTTCTCATATTCAGGCATAAGGTAATTTGTTTTATAGGCAGAAAATAGAGTTTACAATTTGAAATAAACAAATCACTGCTCTAAACAGTGTAGGAGAGAGTACACTACTTCAAAAATAATTGCATGTTTACATGCATTTGCTTGTTGGAAACAAAAGACTGAAATGAGAGCTCCTCTATCATTAGTCTGTTATATGAAAAAACGAGAAAGTGCATACAAGGACCCAAAGCAGTAGAGAGAATTTCCCATAATGCCATGTGGACATGATAAATTGTACCATTTTGCCAGTTAATGATATATTAGATCAATACAGCATCTAACTCATGAGCTTCGGCTAGAAATCTCAAGTCTGGTGGAAAACTATTTTTTAGTATCTTAAGAAAGATTCTCAAAACTTTGGAAAAAATTAGTGTTTTTGAAATATGGCCAAGTTATATCTTCACACATGAAAAATGTACTATATTTTTCTAGGAGTTTGAAAATCATTTTGAGGACTGTGAGTTTTTCTAAGCTGTGTTAAACCACATTGAATTGCTGTTAAAGGGTAATAGTCATACCTTTTCATATTGTTTTGAGAATTAAACAGAATAAAGCACATGGAACAAAAATTAATACAATTTCTTTGATCAAAAATATTATAATAATATTCTTGGTACAGTAAATATTGGCCCTAAAAAAGCATGTAGTTCTCAAAATTGTCCCAAATAAAATATCATTTTCTGTTGGCTGTCATTGCTACGACCATGCCACTCTTGGAAACTGATAGAACTAACAAAGTAAACAGCAAAAAGAAATGTTGAGGACTACAATAATGCTTTCCTGATTCCTCCAAATCCTATAAAGGGCTGTACAATAAGATTGCTTAGTCTACATGCCTATCTGTTCCATTCATTGGTAATTAAAATTAACTGCTATAAAAAGGAGCATCAAAATATCAGTAGCTTAAAACAATAAAGATTTACTGTTGATGTGATCCTTCCATAAGAATCAGGTGGCTCTTCTTGGGGTCCCTCTTAAATCGTTTCTTCTATGTTGCAGCCTCCACAGTCTTAGTAGAAGAGAAAGACTTTATCTGATTGTTAGGGAGGTTTATGGCCAGGTCTACAAATAGCAATGTAAGGCCAGGCATGGTGGCTTGCACCCATAATCCCAGCACTTTGGGAGGCCAAGGCAGGTGGATCACCTGAGGTCAGGAGTTCAAGACCAGCCTGGCCAACATGGTAAAACCCCGTCTCTACTGTAAATACAAAACTTAGCAAGGCATGGTGGCAGGTGCCTGCAGTCCCAGCTACTCAGGAGGCTGAGCCAGGAGAATGTTTGAACCTGGGAGGCAGTGGTTGCAGTGAGCCGAGATTGTGCCACTGCACTCCAGCCTGGGCCACACAGTGAGACTCTTACTCAAAAAAAAAAAAAAAAAAAAAAGAAAGAAAGAAATAGAAACATAAAATCCACTTGCATTTTTAAGACCAGAACCTAGTCCTAAGGCCGCAAAGTAACTTCAAAGTGTAATGGGAAGTGCCTCTTCCTGTTTGCATGGGGTAAAAAAATAAAACAGGGTATGCTTTCTTGATTCTTCAAAGCAAATAAAGGTTCAAACTTCCCAGTATGTTCAGTTTATTTCTTAGCATGCCATTAAATGAGCTAAACAATTTACTGGAAAAGGGAAAATAAGGTACCACTTGACACCTTAATTTATGTATCTCAGTATGCATAGTTGAGGTTGGTGTTAAGCACAAAGTTCCAAGTCTCCTCGGAAGCTTCCCTGGTGATCCAACGGGACCTTCTGGTGATGTTCTCCTTTAGGCTGCTATAGTAACATTGATCAAATATGTCTCTGTATTCTTTCTTTCTATGTATTGTGTCTGTTATCTTCCTGTTTAAAGAATTCAGTTCTCCTCTGCTTTGTGTAGCGACTTATTTCTTTGTTCAGTTCTTGTATTCTTATATTTATATTTTCAGCCTGGTTTCCTAGGGGTCATCCCTGTGTTGTCTCAACTCGGTGGTCAACCAATGATTGGGCAGAGATTATATTCAAACACCTTTCCTACAAAGTACACAAAGAAGCAGGAAAGTCTACCCTGCAGCCTATACTCAGAAAAAAATAGTGTTCAATGAAACTGACTTACAGAGTCAGCCAGGATGTTAGATTTAGCAAAGACGTCAACACAACTATTAAAATTATGTTTAAAGAATTCAAGCTAAACTTCTTATGTTTAATAATATTATACAGTGTAGTATATTATAGTATAGTATAATATTGTAACTATAGTAATTAAGGACATGTGTTCTGGAGTCAGACTGCAAGAGTTTGGATCTTGGGTTCATTAATTACTTGCTGTTTACCTTACCTAGTTATTTAACCTCTTTCTGCCTCAGTTTCCTCATGTAAAAATTAGCGTAGTAACTAAAGTACCTACCTCATATATTTATTTATTTTAAGGATTGAACATGATAAAATATAGACAGCACTAAAATTGGCAAGTATTTTTTAAAAACGTGTAGTGAGCCCTCAAGAGATGCTAAATATAATTATTAATACAATATAGAACTATGACTTTATTTGCTTGAATCTTCTATTGCAGGTAGCATTATAGGCCCACTCATAGTAGGTCTCAATAAATGTTTGCTGAATGAAATTGTGAATTTTGTTTTGGTTGGTTAGTTTTTGTTTTGGTTTGTTTTGGTTTTGGTTTTTTGTTTTGAAACAAGGTCTCACTCTATCACCCAGGCTGGAGTGCAGTGGCACAGCCACAGGTCACTACAACCTTGAATTCTGGGGCTCAAGTGATCCTCCCACCTTAGCCTCTCAAGTAGCTGGGACTACAGGCATGTGCCACCACACCTGGCTAACTTTAACATTTTATATTTTTTGTAGAGACAGGATCTTGCTATGTTGCCCAGGCTGGTCTGGAACTCCTGACCTCTAGCAACCCTCCTGCCTTGGCTTCCCAAAGTGCTGGGATTGCTGGCATGAGCCACTGTGCCCAGCCAGAAATCATATTTTTAAAGCATGAAGTAGAGAGACTTTCACTTCAATGTAAGCAGACTATAAAAAAATCCTTCCCCAATGTATTTTGTCTAGTTCCACACAGATGCCAACCTTAATTAAGATGTAATATTTTTATTCAGAATTAGGAATCAATGTTAAATGCAAATAAACCTGAAAAAGTAACATACTGGCTTAAATTCACACTATAATTTTCCATTTAAACAATACAGTACACTCAACTTTAAGTGAAACACCTCCTGATACAGCATACTAAAAAGCTGGATAAAATTTTAAAATTTAATTTTATCTGTATAACTGCACTGTTGTAAAAGTAGAACTCCTGCAAAGGTCAGAAATTACATGAAAATGCAGTTCCACAGAAGCACAACCACTTACCCTGGGGAGTTTACCTTTTGCCTGTGACCCAGACCTGGGTTCCAAAGGTCTCACCCGTGGGATAAAAAACCAAGCCTAAAGACATAGCAAGGTGGAACAACATACATTAAAAGCAAGAAAAATTAGTGTAAGGACAAGTGCACATCTCATTGAGAGTTTATGGAGATAATTGCTTGCCTCACTGTTTACTCTAGGAAGAGCACAAAAAAGAAAATGTATTCCTTCAAAATGTCCAACCCCAGCACTACCAGGTTACCTTTGAACCCCCCCAAAAAGTAAGATCTGAGTTTAAAGTGGCCTCAGGTTGGTAGTATCCCAGTTTCTTTCTGCTTTACAGAAGAAATGCAGATTCTTTCTGAAAGAATGTACCTTAAACCCAAGCTTCATATTAAAAAAAAAAAATTATAAAGAATATGTGCTCCCAAACAAAAAGTCACCAAACGCAAAAAAGTGAGAACCCATTAGCAAAAGCCAAGAGAAACCACAAAGTGGAGAATTTCAGACATTGGAGTTACCAGACCTAGATTATGTAAGTTTGATCTGTAATATGCTCAAGGAGGTAAAAGCATATAGCAAGTATAGTAGAGTTACATAACATTAAACAGTGAAATAATAATTGAAAGTAGGAACTGCATTAATCATTGGATTAGACTTAGCTGAAGAGAGGATTTGTGAACTGAAAGGGCTTTTAATAATTTAAAATGCCACTTAAAAAGACAAAGCCGAGGTAATTGTGAAAGAAGCATTTGAAGAAAAAGAAAATATAGTGGGGAAGACAGAACACATTTCAGATTGAAGATTTGGGGTAGGGGAGGGCGGAGTTTTGTGAAAGATCAGATGGTAAATGTTTTAGGCTTAGGGGCCACAGAGTCTTGGAAATACTCAACTATGACATTGCAGTGCAGAAGCAGCCATAAGTAATAATGTAAACAAATGAGCCCGGCTACATTCTAAGAAGACTTTATTTCTACAATGGCTGCACACTAAATTTGGCCCTTGGATGACAGTTCGATAACTCCCAGACTAGAAAATCATAGAAAATCAGAGCAGAATAAAATTTGAGAAGAGAATGGATTATACCTATATCAAGATAATCTAAAAAATAAAACAACTCTAAAAAGAAAAAAAGAAGAAGTACAATAATGGCTGAGACTTTTCCAGGAATAAGAAAACAAAACAATTCTCAGATTCAAGGACCCCCAAAATCCAAAGTGAGATAAAACAAAAATAAATCCACATCAAGATACATTACTGTGAAAATGCATAAAAAGAATGACAAAGAGAAGATCTTAAAAGTAGCGACAAAAGCCAGCAAATTCTTTCCCCCAAAATTATGTAGACACCAGACAAAATTGTCAAAAATAACCATATATGGTTCCAGAAATCAACCAAAGGCAAACCAAAATTATGAAGCATTTATTTATGGAAAACTTCTAGAGCATTGGGTGAGAACAGTAGTCCATGACTTTCGTTCCTGGGGCTTATCCCCATCACCTAGCCACCAGCAGATGCATGGTTGATGCTGTAGTTTTACAAGAGGGAAGTTGGCTGTGAAAATCAGCAACGTAATTGTCGGAGGGGACCGATTTGATTTGGAATGAAAGGTAAAAACCACACTAAGTAGCATTGTCATTAAAAGTAGTAAACTTAATAAGAAATGAATGAGTAAAATCTGCTGCCCTTCAGCTTGAGGTTGTGGTCTCATTTGGGTGAGCGATGGACAAGCAAGAAACTTAACAAGGAGATCTTGGAAGAAAAGGCTATATAAGCTTCCCACAGCCATGGCTGGTTGGGAAGCACGGTTGCCCTTGAGAGAGACCAGAAGTAGACCAGAGAAAAGCAGAAGTCAAAGCAGAGGTGGAAATGCTCAAAGTTTGAACATGTTCCCCAAAACGCATATACACACACACAGAAAGTGGAAGCCTTATCGCTTCAGGTGTTTGAGTACTATCTCTGCCCAATCATTGGTTGAGCTGAGAAGACACAGGGATGACCCCTAGGAAGCCAGCCTGAAAAATACAAAATATAAGAATATAAGGACTGAGCAAAGAAATAAGAAGCTACACAAAGCAGACTCCATAGATGTAATTCCTAACAAGTTTCTAAAAAAGAAAAAAAAAAAAGAACCCTTGGAAGAAGTAGAAATGCTGTATTTTATGATCTAGCATGTTAGTTTTCCACAAAATGGTACAAAGTATACAAAGAAACAGGCAGGAAAGTCTACCTGCAGCCTATACTCAGAAAAAATAGTAGTCAACGAAGCTAACTTATAGAGTCAGCTGGGATGTTAAATTTAGCAAAGACGTCAACACAACTACTGAAATTATGTTTAAAGAATTCAAGGGAGGCCGGGCGCGGTGGCTCAAGCCTGTAATCCCAGCACTTTGGGAGGCCGAGACGGGTGGATCACGAGGTCAGGAAATCGAGACCATCCTGGCTAACACGGTGAAACCCCGTCTCTACTAAAAAATAAAAAAAAAAACTAGCCGGGCGAGGTGGCAGGCGCCTGTAGTCCCAGCTACTCAGGAGGCTGAGGCAGGAGAATGGCGTGGACCCGGGAGGCGGAGCTTGCAGTGAGCGAGATCCGGCCACTGCACTCCAGCCTGGGCTACAGAGCGAGACTCCGTCTCAAAAAAAAAAAAAAAAAAAGAATTCAAGGAAAAAAAATGTATAAAGAATTAAAGGAACATATGACTAGTAATGGCACAAGAGATACAACATCTCAATAGAGAAATAGAAATTATTTTTAAATAATCATTATGTATGTAGAAAATCCCAAAGAAACAACAATAACAAAAAATACTGGAATTAATAAGCAACTATAGCAAGATTGTAGGATACGAGGTTAATATACAAAAGCCGATTGTTTTCCTATATACCAGCAATCAACAATTGAAACTTGTAAGTAAAAACACAATACCATTTACATTAGCACCAACAAAATCAATGCTTTAGGTATAAATCTAACTAAATATACGCATGATCTTTATATGAAAAACTATAAACTCAAAAAGAAATCAAAGAAGATATAAATAAATGAAGAGAGATACATGTTCATGGATGGGAAGATTCCATATTGTCCAGATGTCAGTTATTCCCAATTTGATCTACAGATTCAATGTAATCCCAGTGCAAATCCCTGCAAATTATTTTGTGGATATTGACAAACTGATCTAAAGTTTACATGAAAGGCAAAAGACACAAATAGCCAACACAATATGGAAGGAGAAGAATAAAGCTAGAGGACTGATACTATCCAACTTCAGGACTTACTATAAAGCTATAGTAATCAAGACAGGATGGTATTTGTAAAAGAATAGATAAATAGACAGTGGAACAGAATGAACAGCCCAGAAATTGCCTGATACAAATATAGTCAACTGATCTTTGACAAAAGAACAAGACAATTCAATGAAGAAAGATTAGCCTTTTCAACATCTGGACATCAATATACAAAAAAATAAAATAAAATAAAATAAAGAATCTAGACACAGAGTCTGACAAAATTAACAGATCATACACCTAAATGTAAAACCCAAAACTATAAAATTTCTGAAAGGTAACATAGGAGAAGATCTTTTAATCACTTAAGATTTAATCTTAAAAGATTAAAATTATAAAATATACAACATAAAAGCAAGAACTCTGAAAGAAAAAAACTGACAAACTGGACTTTATTAAGATTAAAACTCCTGCTCTGTGAAAGACACTGTCAATAGAATGAAAAGACAAGCCACACACTGGAAGAAATATTTGCAAAACACATATCTGATAAAAAAAAAAAAAAAAAAAAAAAAAAAACTTGCATGCAAAACATACAAAGAACACTTAACACTCAACAATTTAAAAAACCATGCAACTCAATTTAAAAGTAAACAAAAGACCTGAACAGATGCCTCTCCAAAGAAGATATACATATGGGAAATGTGCATATGAAATGATTCACAATATTATATGTCATTAGGAAATTACTATAGAGAATTTTTACTTACAAGTTTCAATTGTTGATTGCTGGTATGTAGAAAAACAATTGGCTTTTGTGTATTAACCTCGTATCCTACAGTCTTGCTACAGTTGCTTATTAATTCCACTATTTTTTGTTATTGTTGCTTCTTTGGGATTTTCTACATACATAATTGATTATTTAAAAATAATTTCTACTTCTCTATTGAGATTTTCTACTTCTCTATTGAGAGAGGAAAACAAGAAGATACTATTACCCACCTATTAGAATACCTAAAATCAAAAAAGAAAAAAGAAAAAAAAAAAAGCTGACAAAACAGATGCTAACAAGGATGTGGAGTAAGAGGAACTCTCATTGGTTGCTGGAGATAACACAAAATGGTCCAGCCACATTTGAAGGCAGTTTGACAATTCCTTACCAAGTTAAACATCGACTTACTATATGATCCAGCAATCCCATTCCCAGGTATTTATCCAAGTAAGTTAAAAACTTATATCTACGCAAACACACACAAATAAATGTTTATGGCAGGTTTTTTTTTTCCACGATTGTCAAAATTTGGAAGAAGCCAAGATGTCTTTCAATAAATGAATAAATAAACTGTAGTGCCTTCCTAAATGGGAATATTATTTAGTGATAAAAATCAAGCTATCAAGCCATGGAAAGACATGTAGGAAATTATGACTATCCCAAAAGATTCAAAAATAAAACAAAAGTATATGATAAAAGTCAACAATTATTCATGGTCAAAACTTTTAACAGTCAGGAACTTAAGGAAAAAAATCTGAAAAAAAATATCTATAAAAACTTACAGCAAATACTATAGCCAGTGGTGAAATATTGAAGGAATTCTGTTTATAGTCAAGAACAAGACCCAACTGCTAACACCATTTCCTTTCAGCATTCTACTAGTGAGCCTAGCCATCACAGTGAGACAAGAAAGAGAAGCATAAAGATTGGAAAGAAACAAAACTGCCATTATATAGTACTTTTCTCTGAAAAATTCAAATGAGTCCATATATTATTAGAATTGGCAATTTAGTAAAATTTTTTCATGTAAGATCAAGCTGAAAGTTCACTTTTAATACCAAACGTGAAGAAACTGGAATTCTCACACTTTGATGAGGGAAGAGTAAAATTTTATAACCATTCCGGCAAACTGTTTGCCAGAATCTATTGAGCTAAATATATAATATATATAACCTATATATAGCCATTTTCCATCTATGTATACACAGTTGACTTTTGAACAATATAGGTTTGAATTGCACAGGTCCACTTGTAAGTGGGCTTTTTTCAACCAAACATGGGTAGAAAATAGAGTATTCACTGGGTACAAAAGCTGTGTACTGGAAAGACCAATTGGAGGACCAACTTTCCATATAAATACAATTTCTGTAGGGCTAACAGTGGGACTTAAGTATGTGCGGATTTTGGTATATGTGGAAGTTCTGGAACCAATTTCCTGCATATACTGAGAGACAACTGTAATCAATGAAAATAAGTGCTTATGTCCGTCAAAAGATATAAAATAATGTTCATAGTAACTTTAGTCATAATACAAAAAAAGAAAACAAAATCAAATCAAATCATGTTGTTACATAAATAGATACCACATAGCAATGAGAAAACACCAATGTGTATAACAACATGGATGAGTCCCGCAGACTCAATATTGAACAAAGAAGGCAGAGATTAAAAAGTTCATGCCATGTGATCCTATTTATATGAAGTAGAAAAAAGGAAAAATTAATCTCTGTTGATAGAGATCAGATGAGAGGTTCCAAGGTGAAGGGAAGCAGTATTGACTCAGAAGGTAAATGCTAGAGCCTTCTGAGAGGCTGGACATAATCTATATTTTGGTCTGGGTGACGGTTACACAGGTGTATACATGTGTAAAAATCAACCGCAATTTTTTGTTTTTTAAAATTTAGAGAGTTAAAATCTCCTAAGTTTCATTTTAATCAGCTTTATTGAACTATAATTTATAAATATTAATAATTCACAAATATTTAATATACAATTTTATAGGTTTCAATAAATACACGCAGTTTTGTAACCACCAACATAATGATGATATAAAGCATCCCTAACACACCAAAACTTTCCATTGTGCTCTTTTGCAGTCACTCTCCATCTATCCTGGTCCTAAATAAATGGAATCATAAAGTGGGTAGTCTTTTGTGTTTGATTTATTTCACTTGTAACAATACTTCATCCAAGTTGTTTTGTTGATTGGAGTTTTATTTATTTGTATTTCTGAATAGTATTATATGGGTATTATTTTTATCCACACAGTAGTTGATAGATATTTGGGTTGCTTTCGGTTTAAGGCTTTATAGACATACCTATGATGAGTAGTTGAAAAATTCTACATGTGGACATAAGTTTTAATTTTTCTTAAATAAAAACCTAGGAGTAGAATTGCTGGGTCATAAATGAATACATATCAAATTGTATAAGAAACTGCTAACCTGTTTAAAAGGTGGTTGTATCATTTTGCATTTCTACCAGCAATGTATGAGAATTTCATTTGTTCCACATTCTCACCATAATTTGGTATTTTTAATTTCAGCCATTCTGATAATGTTTTAATTTGCATATCCTTCATAAGCAATGATGTTGAGCATCTTTTCATGTGCTTATTTGAAACGTGTAAATCTTCTTTAGTGAATTAACTTTTCAAATATTTTACTCATTTCTAATCAATTTGTCTTCTTATGATTGAATTTTAAGAATTCTTTATATATTGTAGATGCAAGTCTGTTATCAGAATATACTTTGGAAAATATGTCTCAATCTATTTCTTACCTATGCATTTCCTTACCTTTAACTTTTTAATTATGTAATATAATACTTTCTTATTTTATGGTTCACACTTTTTGTGTTCTAAGAAATCTCAGTGTAACCTAAAGTCACAAAATATTCTCCTATGTTTTTTTCTAAAAGTTTGAATCTTTTTAGGTCTTACATTTAGGTCTATAATCAATTTGAATTAGATGCTTGTGTTTGGTCTGAGATAAGCGTTGAGGCTCATGTTTTGCCTATGAATATGCAACTATTCTAGTGTGATTTATTTTAAAGTTTATTTTCCTCATAAAATTCCTTGGTACTTTCTTCAAAAATCAATTGACCACATATGTGTGGGTCTGTATCTGGAATTTCTATTGTGAACCATTGATCTATATATCTGATCTTATTCTAAACATACTTTCTTGCCAGTTGTAGCTGTGTAAGATTTGAAATTATGAAGAGTTAGATCTTCCACTTTTGTTCTTTCTTTTCAGAATTCTTTTGGCTATTTGAGGTCTTTACATGTTTATATAAATTTTAACATCAGTTGCTATTTTCTACATAAAATCTAGCTAAAATCTTAATTGGGATTACAATGAATCTACAGATGAATTGGGGGACAATTAAAAGCAAAACAATACGTAGTTTTCCAATTCATGAACATGGTATGTCTCTCCATTTATCTGTGTCTTTCTTAATTTCCCTCAGCAAAGTTTTGAAGTTTCTAGCGTACAACTCTTGCACATATCTTGTTAAACGTATCTCTAAGTATTTCACTTTTTTGTTACTATTCTAAATGGTAATTTTGAATTTTAATTCCCAATTATTCTTTACTAAAATATAGAAATACAATTAGTCTTATATATTTACCTCATCTTCTGTGACCTTACTAAACTTACTTACTGGTTCTAGTAGCTTTATAGTAGATTATTTTGGATTTTTCTACATAGACAATCACGTTGTTTATAAGTGACAATAGTTGTATCTTTCTCTTTCTAATTGGAATGCATTTTATTTCATTTTCTTGCATTATCATACCAGCTAAAGCTATCAGTAAAATGCCGAATAGAAATGGTAAGGGGAAATATAGTATCATTTTTCAAATGTTAGAGCAACTTTACATTTCTGGGATATATTCTACTTGGTCTACTTGTATTATCCTTTTTATATAGTGCCAGTTTCAAGTTGCTAATATTTTCTTAGAGATTTTTACATGTATGTTCATGATAACTTTTAATCTGTAGTTTTATTTTCTTACAATGTCATTTTCTGGTCTTGGTATCATGATAATTCTTACCTGAGATTGAGTTAGAAAGTATTCCCTCTGTTTCTATTTTCTGAGACAGTATAAATAAAGTTTGTGTTATATTATTCTTAAATGTTTGGTAGAATTTACCAATAAAGCCATCTCAGCCTGGAGCTTTCATCTTGGTTAGATTTTTAATCACCTATTCAATTTCTTTTGTGGATATAGGACTATTACCTATATCTTCTTGAATGAATTCTGGTAGCTTCTATCTTTAAAACAAGTTGTAAATTTCATCTATGTTGTCAAATTTATTGGTATAAAGCTATTCATAATCATTTATTTATATGACTATATTCTCTCTCTCATTCCTGATATTCATAATCTGTGTGAATCTCCTTTTTTTCTCAGTTAGGCTGGCTTGAGTCTTATACATTTTATTGATTCTTTCCTGGAACTAGATTTTGGTTACACTGATTTTTTTTTTCCATTGCTTTCTATTATTTATTTCACCGATATATATATATATTTGTTCTTTATTACTTTTGTCCTTCTGCTTATTTTAGATTTATTTTTTTTCAAGATGGATGCTTAGGTCATTGACTTGAGACTTTTCTTATTTTCTAGCATAAATACTTACAGTATAAGTTATATAATATCATATAATGCTATAAACTTACCTTGAAAGCATGCTTCAGTAACATCACTCACATTTTTATGTCATTCCAATTTTCATTCAGTTCAAAATATTTTATAATTTTTCTTTTATCATCTTTAACCCATAGGTTGTTTATATGTTTGTTGTTTAACTTCCAAATATTTGGGGCTTTAAAAAATATCTTTCTGTTACTTATTTTTAATTTAATTCTGTTGTTGTCAGAGAAAATATTCTACATATCTTCATAGCTCTGTGCAGCACCTCCTCTGACTGAAAATTATGGCTTTGCCTCTCTGAACTAGGAACTCTTGTTTCCTCAACTCAGAGAAACTGCTGAGCTCTGTTTGGGTGTCCCCTCCCTGCACTATGACCTGGAAACTCTTCAGACGATGACCTGGGGCATTCACTGGGCTTACCACATTTGTTTTTATTCTCTTAGCAGTCACTGTCCTGTGCTATATATTGTGCAATATCTGAAAACTATTGTTTCATATATTTTGTCTGTTTTCCTGGCTGTTTAAAGAGGAGGGGTAAATTTGGGTTCCTTTTGCTCTAGCATTGGCCAGAAACAAGTCAAAAACTATTTAAAGTCATATTATGTTTCATCATATACCAACAAACAGAAAATGTAACTTTAAAATGATGCCATTTACAGGTGCTGAAACAATATATCTGGGAATACATTTAACAAAAGATATACAATTTGTAGAATATTATAAAACATGATAAAAACACATTATTTAATACCTAAACAAATGGAAGAAAAATACCATGTTAATAGATAGAAAAACTCAATAGTGTAAATTTATTTACAGACAATAAAATATCAATGAAAACTTTAATAGGTTTTGTTTCACAGATGTTTATAACATTTGTATATAAGAGCAAAGGACTAAGAATTCCCAGGAAACTCCTAAATAAAATAAGACCTATCTGCCCAATCAGAAATCATGATTTATAATGAGTCAGATTTGCACAGTCTAATAGCACAATCTAGGTGAATAGATTGCCTGAGTTTCAAATCTTGCTTAGGTACCCACAATCCATTTCTTTGAGCTCAATTTCTTCATCCATATAATAACAGTGCCCACTTTGCAAGGTAATGATGAGGATTAAATTAGTTAACATGTGAAAACTGCTTGGGACAGTGGCTGGCATATCATAAATATAAACATATATTCACTATTTTTTATTATTATTGTCTAGCTCCAAATCATTAAGACAGCAAAGCATAGAGATAGACAAGTAGACAAACAAAACATATTAGGAAACCCAGAAAAAGAGTCCTACAAAAATGGAATTTTGGCAAAGCTGAGATTTCAGATCTTTGGGAAAAGGTGGGTTATGGTGTGGGATGACTGATCAATTGATTATCCATGAAGAAAAAAATGAACACTGAAAACAAACGAAATGTTCATCAGCTGTAGAATGTAATATATTCATTCATTATAATATATTCGTGCCATGCACCACCACAAAAATTGAAAATGAATGAATTACAGCATGTCAGATACATACATACATACATAAATCTCAAAAAAGGTAATGTCGAGCCTAAAAAAAGTCACAGAAGAATAAATACAACTTACTTAGTGACATTTATGTCCACTTTTTCAAAAGCAAAACTTAACAATATATTAATTAGCGGTATCTGCACATTTGTAAAACTATGAAAGAAAATAAGAGAATCATTAAAATTAAATCCAGGAAAAGCTGTCACATCAGGGTCCAGGGAGCATGTGACCAGTTGGAGGCACTTAGAAGATTTCAACAACTTCAAAGGGAAATGTATTATTGCTAAAGCTTGGCAATGGGTACTTGTATATTCTTTGTATTGTTTTTATCTTTACATTTTAGCACATATACTTTTTATATCTGCTGTATTTTAAATGTTTTATTTCAAAATCATCTGAGGAGTGCCGAAAAAATCTAAATGACTATTATTTGTGCTATACCAATAGTTTTATGCTTCTGTAAATAAGTGTTATGTTGAATATTTTAAAATGTATCATTGTGAAATGAACCTAAAATAATTCAGAGTTATAAATATCCCTGGACAATTCTTTCCAGAAAGCAGGCTTTCAATGGGTTAGAATTAGGGGTCTTCTGAGGACATAAAAGAGATGTCCAGTAAGTGGGAAGAAATACAGGGAGCCAAGGGCTGTGCAATAACATTAGAACATAATGAAAAACAAACTTATACTTCACAGTTTTCCTAGCTGCGTGGACAATTTTTTTTGTCTATGATTTTTTTAGGGAGAAAAATAATGTAATCATCCAAATAATCCTACCTTAGATTAGAGAGGCACGGTATCTCAAAAACAGACCTTAAGGACCTCATCTGGTTTTGTAAATTAAAACTGTCTAAAAGGAGGAAGAACATCAAACCTTTCTTTACAATAGACACTGCTCTATTTTTCTACATAAATATCTGCATTGCCTTGTTTTGTGAACATGAGCCTGCAGAGATATGAGAGGTGTAGACTGTTCTCACACATCGTTCCATAAATTTTTCCTTTCATCTACCCCAAGGAGTATTCAGGGACTGGTATGAGCTGCTTTTTGCTTATAAAAACAAGTGCAGGGTGCTCAGTGGATCTTTATTTACTCATTTAGAACATATAGCACACTCTAGTTCAGGACCCACTGTAATATAATTCTGGGCAAATTTTGGAAAGGCCAGAGGATTTACTAGCAAGGATGCTGAAGCCAACTGGGGGAAATTTCTCCCCCTTTTTAAGAAGGATTTACTGCACCTCTCAAGAAAGAAGTAATCTCCAAGAAAAATACAAAGCCAGGGCCAGAGAACCAAGGAACCAGAAGACAAGTTCTGAAAAGATCTTCTTGGAATCTTTATGAGACCATTTGATCTCTAGCCTTGCCCATGATGCGTAGAGTGGCCGTTTGTATTTGTCTTCGTTAAAGTGTGGAGACAGAGAAGTTTTAAGTTCCCTTACGTGGGCATGTAGTATCGTCTCTGTGTTGCAATGTGGCTGTGTGACAATGCAAGGGGACGTGGTGGAGCTGCTGGGCAGTCATGGTTAGGCCTCAGAGAGAAAGCCACATCCTTCTTCTGGTCACAGAGTGACTCTGGCCATCTTAAACCTACCTTGTGAAAACACAGCTTGCATCTAGGCATTGCTCAGGCTACAGAATGCTAGAGAGAGAGTGGACCATTATCTAACCCTCATTTTATAAGAAGTTCAAGCATCAACTACATGAAAATATGAATTCAAATAATTTATCATTGTGATCAAATAGGCATAACATAAAATTCACCATTTTAAGCATTTGTAAGTGGGCGGTTCTGTGGCATTATGTCTATTCACATTGTCGTTGATATGGTTTCGCTCTGTGTCCTCACCCAAATCTCATCTCGAATTTTAATCCCCAAGTGTCAAGGGAGGGTCCTGATGGGAGGCGACTGGATCCTAGGAGTGGTTTCCCGCTTGCTACTCTCATGATAATGAGGGAGTTCTCATGACATCTAATGGTTTAAAAACGGTGCTTCCCCCTTTGCTCCCTCTTTTCTGCCACCGCATAAGAAGTGCCTGGCTTCCTCTTTGCCTTCCACCATGATTGCAAGCTTCCTGAGGCCTCTTCAGCCATGTGCAACTGTGAGTCAATTAAACCTCTTCCTTTATAAATTACTCATTTTCGGGCAGTTCTCTGTAGTGGTGTGAAAACTAACTAATACAGTTGTGCAACTATAATCACCATCTGTCTCTGGAACTTTTTCATCTTCCTCAACCTAAACTCTGTACCCATTAAACACGAACTCCCCATTTCCCCTTCCCCAGTGCCAGACAGCCACCATCCTACTTTCTGTCTGTATGAATTTGGCAACTCTAGGAACCTCACATAAGTACGATCGTACAGTATTTGTCCGTTGGTGACTGGCTTTTTTCACATAGTGTAATGTCCTCAAGGTTCATCCATATTGTAGCACATGTCTGAAGTTCCTGCCTTTTTAAGGTGAAAGAATATTCCATTGTATGTATGTACCACACTTTGTTTATCCATCTATCGTTGTGTCTTCATTTATCCATAGACATTAAGGCTGTTTCTACCTTTTGGATCTTGTTAATAATACCACTATAAGCACGGCTGTACAAATATCTGTTTGAATCTTTGCTTTCATTTTTTGGGAGGTATATCCCGACAAATAGAATTACTGGATTTTATGGTAATTCTAAGTTTAATTATTTGAGGAACTACCATTCCATTTGCCACAGTGACTATCCCATTTTATATTCCCACCCACAGTGCACAAGGGTTCTAACTTTTTCACATCCCCACCAACATTTCCTTTTATTGTTTCTGCTTTTTGTTTTTTTCATGATATCCACTCTCATGAATGTGGAGCCTCATTGTGCTTTGGAGTTGCATTTCTCTAATGATTAGTGATGCTGAGCATTCATTCATTCATTTACTTAGAGACAGCGTCTTACTCTGTCTCCCAGGCAGGATTGCAGTGGCACGATTACTGTTCACCTCAGCCTTGACCTCCCAGGCTAACTAAAGTGATCTTTCCACCTCAGCCTCCCAAGTAGCTGGAACCACAGCACATGCCACCACTTCCAGCTGATTTTTATATTTTTCCTAGAGGCAGGGTTTCACCATGTTGCCCAGGCTGATCTCAAACTCCTGGACTCAAATGATCCACCCACTTTGGCCTCCCAAAGTGCTAGAATTATAGGCTCACACCACTATGCCCAGCCGCTGAGCATCTTTTTATCAGCTTATTGGCCTTAAATAATTTTTAAAGCTGTGCAATTTCACATTCAAAAAGCCATTTCTTAATTTCACTATTTGTGTATGTGTCACTTCTTTATCATTTATGTATAAAATTTATGCGGTTTGAGTAAAGAGGGAAAATGGAAATGGAATCTTTAAATACATTTTAAAACATTTGTGTTTACTTTGTTGATGGACACGTGATTTTCAAAATGTTTAATGGACTCACTTTCTCCTTACTCAACCTTCATCAAAAGTTAATTAAATACGTAGAATTTTCTTAGAAGCTAAGCACATTCTTAGGTTTATTCAGTTTTGCTCATGATTTTGCATACTTCCCACTGCCGTTAAATCAGAGCATTGGAAACTACAAAGGATTTCTATAGGTAGCTCAGAAAAACAGCAAATGTGCGTTGAACTACCTGTCATCTATTTTTTCACAAGTGCCTACAATTTATGAAATAACCTCTTCTTTTTATAATATTTGGTTTTCAGTAACCAGAAAAATCCAATATGTTGGATGCTTTATAATAACTAAGAAGTTGAGGAAGAAAACTTGAAATTATACAAATGAAACCCCATCACCCTTATAAGTTACAGTCAAAGACTTAATAAGCTCATCTGATTGCCTAAGTATTCATAGTTTTGTTTTGTTGTTTTGTTTTGTTTTTGAGATGGAGTCTCGTTCTGTCATCCAGACTGGAGCGCAGTGGTGCTGTCATGGCCCACTGCAACCTTGGCCTCCTAGATTCAAGCATTCTTCCCACCTCAGCCTCCCAAGTAGCCTGGACTACTGCTCAGGAGTAAGTTCTGTATTTCTTGTAGAGATGGGATCTCACTGTGTTCCCCAGGCTGTTCTCCAACTCCTATGCCCAAGTGATCCTCCTCTTAAAGTGCTGGTATTACAGGCATGAGCCACTGTGCCGGGCCTCTTCATGATTTTTAACTTTTCGTTTTCCTCCTCAGAATGATGTAAGTCTCATTAGAATCCTTTAAAGAGAGAGAGGGGACTCCATCATTGGCTCACTTGCATTTTAAAGTAAGAGATCATGCCCACTAGAGTCACAAGTATTTAAAACTTCAGGGATAAATCTGAATACATATTCCTATTATTACTGATAAGTCATAAGAATAACTTTTAAGTCACCCAGTGTTTTGGGGTTGTTGTGCTTTCATGCTTGAAATTATACTTTCAATAATATCATGGGAGACCACCCTAATAAGAAATAGCTTATTTTTACTTCAGGATTCTACTCTTAAATATAAAATTTTAACTTGCACTGAGAGCCAAGATAATTCTTAAAATGGCACATGGAAAAACTGTGACTATAAAACTCCAGCCTCCATCACAACCTGGCTGTCTAACACATTTTTGTACAACTTTTCGAACTGCTTCTAAATCCACTGTTGGTTCAGATAAGTCATTCAGCCTTCTATGTAAGGGAGTGTTTTGCAATAAAAAACCAAAAAAGTTCCTCTTGGCACTGAATTTTATAACATAATGAAGCATGTCCTAAATAATTTTAAGATTCTTTTACAATATAGAAGCACAGATGGGTGACATCATGGTATAAAGCAACTTTTACTGAAATCATTAAAAAAAAAATGCTTTTTAAAGGGTTCTTAGAAATTAGAGTTGTTAAATCAAGAAATCTTTCTGTAGCATTCGACTAGAAAATTGAGGAATCTAAACTTACTAGGAAGCATGAAAATTTTACAAGATAAATGCAGACCACAAATTCAGTTATTCAAGCACTCAAACCATGCCTCTCTACATATGGCCCCCTATATAAAGTAACTATCAGTGTAAAGTGGCAAAGCGTGACATAATCCAAATAGCTAAAGAGGTGGACCTTGCTCCTGTTCCCACTATGTTTTATAATTAAGTTAGAATCAATATTGGCTGTTCTTGAAGACCATCATGACACTTACCTCAAGTCCCTCAATGTGACATAATGTCCAAATAGTAGAGTGAGATAAATTTAAGAAATTGTTCACATATAGGTTTGGAACCAGAACAGAGTTCACCCATCTAGACACAAAGGGAGGTAAAATATCCATATAGCAGGTATTGGTCAAGGAGACAGGAATCAGAATATTATTCATACATAGTTGTAATTGGCTGCTACTGAACAGGTGTCAACAAAGTACTACCAAATCTGTCCAGCCACCTGTTTTTACAAATGAAGTTTTATGGGAACACAGCCTTACGCATGCATTGGCATTTTGTCTATGGCTATTTTTACTCTCCAGTGGTGAAGATGGATAGTTGAGCACAGGCCATAGAGTTCAAAAAGCTGAAAATATTTACTGTTTGGCCCGTTACAGAAAAAGTTTGCTACAGAACATTCTGCTAAGATATCAAGCCAATCATAAGGCAGGACCAAGTAAAAAAACTGGATTAAGCCAGGATGAAGTAGGACATTGGTATTTTATAACCATTAAAATTATTACCTTTAATTCATATGTATTCTTACATTTGTCAAAGTGCTTTCTTATTCATTATCCCACTTGACTGTTGGAAGAACCCTGTAATATAACAGGGTAGTTGCCAGAACAGCTTTTTCAAGGTGATTTGGCCCTGAGAGGTGAAGTATTTTCTCCTGGATTACATAACAAGTGGGGGGTCTTCTAGCACAGTGAGCTTAAAAGTCAAACAAAGCTAAGTGGGGTCTTCTGGCATGGTGAGGTTAGGAGTCAAACAAAGCTGGCCAGGTGTGGTGGCTTACACCTGTAATCCCAGAACTTTTGGAGCCCAAGGTGGCGCAGATCGCTTGAGCCCAGGAGTTCAAGACCAGCCTGGGCAACATGGCAAAACCACTACTGTACAAAAAATACAAAAAAAAAAAAAAAAAAAATTAGCCAGGGATGGTGGCACATGCCTATGGTCCCAGCTATTCAAGAGGCTGAGGTGGGAGGATCACCTGAGCATGGGAGGTTGAGGCTGCGGTGAGCCACGAGCACACCACCGCACTCCAGCCTGGGCAATAAAGTGAGACCCTGTTTCAAAATAAATAAATAAATAAATAAATAGACAAGTAGAAGTCAGAAAGTCAGACAAAGCTTACCAAGTTACCAAGTTGTTTGTCTTGACATCTGGTCAGAAAGCAAGATCAGGAGGCAGGGCAAAGGTGAAAGTTCAAGAAGCCCAGCAGACACTGTGCTGAGGCACCTTACACCTCAGGAGAAGATGCAGACATCCTGGAGCATGTTTCCCCACTGACCTTTGTGGAGACTTGCTGACTGCACACAGGAAGCTGCTCTGCTCACATCCTCCAGGCTGCTGCCTTCCCATCTGCTCTTCCACACAGGATGTTGTTCTCCCAGATCAGAGCTGCTGGATTCCCATGACACGAAGCTCATGCACGCATCCTATCTGGGGATGCTTGTAGCCACCCAAGTGCAGTGCATTTTGGGGTCTGGCACACAGCATCCAAGATGACAGAGGCACTCTTCCCAGGTCACCGCTGTGACTGAACAGTCAGTCTATGTTCACACTCAGTGTGTGTGTGGATTGCAGCCAGACTTTTTGCTTTGTAGAGAAGAGGGCAGATTCTAGGGCCAGACTGACTGAGTTCATTTCCCATTCCTGTACTTAGTATCTGTGAGATCTTGGGCCTCTGAGAGTTTCAGTTTGCTCATCTGTGAAATGGAGATAATAATGGTGTCCACCTTGTCAGGTCACCACGAAGGATAAATGACTTAGGATAGTGTTGGGCACACAGTAAGTGTACAATAAATGCTAGCAATTGTTCTCAATGATCATTACTGTCTCAAGGAGAGCTAGGGCCCTACCACAGCCTGTAGTATTTTCTTCTTGGGAGGCAATTTTTGTCTTGGGGTACCTGATGCCTTTACACCCTTAGTTAGATGTAAATTGTCACCAAGATATTTGCTCACATCTTGCAGATGGGAAAGCAGATAGAACTTTGGAAAAAACAGTCCATATCTAGAACACCAACGTGCTGATATACCGGGAAGAGACTAATCACTCCAGCTTCTGAGGCAGAGTGTAGCTTCAGGGCCAATTAGTATCACCAGCTCATGATGCAAACCCCAGTTAGATGCTGCACAGAACTCTTGTCACGTGAGGTTCTTCTTAGGGACTATCTCACGTGAGGTTCTTCTTAGGGACTATCAAGAAATGAGGAAGGGTATTCCCTTATAGATGATCTCCATTTCCATGTTCAAAACTGCAAGAAAAAGTTTGTTTAAAGCCCATAGAAGGAATGTAGGTTAGCTACAAGAAAGAACTAGTAAGCATGGAGATTTCCTGTGCTGCCAACAAAGCAAAGTTGGCTATGCCTTTGGGATTTGGAAAACAGAATAGAGTCAGAGAGGTGTGAGGCAGCTCAAAGCTAGGTGTTGCTGAACCAGGAGAGCACAAGAGATCCTCAGAGCCAGCCTCTAGCTATGGATGGAAGAAGGAGTCATGCATGAGCAACCATTGGTGTCAAATCCTACCAGAAAACAGAAGTGCACATCACCATGTAGAGCTGCTCATCAGAGCCAAGGTGAAGTCCAGCCGAGCACAGGGTTACTGCAGGCTGTGGCCTCGAACCAGCCCCAGGGAGGAGAGCCCCCAGCAGCCACCTCCTTCACTGGGGTAGCCAAAGATCATCCCTAAACCAGGACAGCTCAGGCAGTTAAAAAGCAGAATCAGGAAGCTTTGGCAAAGGCTCAGAAGCCAGGAAGAGAGTTCATGGGAAGGGCTAGCCCCATATTTGGAATACTGTAATGTTCTTTCTCTTTGGTGAGGATTTATGTCAACAGAAAGGGCTTCCAGACAGGTGTGGAGGCATCCAGTCACGAAACTAAATAGAGATATATGTGGGGATGGGGTCAGGGAGGCCCAAAAGTACAATGAATAATTCAATAGTGATATCACTGAAGATGGTTCAGGAAGATGTTCTCATGCTAAAAAAGTGATGGCAGCTGGATTTGGAATAGACAGGTTTATTTGTCCATTTGCATTGCTATAAAGGAATACTTGGAACTGGATAATTTATAAAGAAAAGACATTTATTTGGCTCATGGTTCTGCAGACTGTACATGAAGCATAGTGCTGGCATCTGCTCCTGGTGAGGCCTGCAATCATGGCAGAAGGTGAAGGGGAACCAGCAAGTGACATGGCAAGAGAGAGAGCAGGAGAGAGAGGGGAGGGCACCGACTCTTTTTAAACAACCAGATCTCATGTAGACTAATAAAGTGAACTAATAGAGTGAGAACGCACTCATTACCACGAGGATTGCAACAAGCCATTTAGGAAGGATCCACCCCCATGACTCAAACACCTCCACTAGGCCCACCATCAACACTGGAGGTTGAGACTTGGACGGGACACACATCCAAACCAAGTCAACAGGGTGAGCACTTGGAATTTTTAAGTAGGAAGAAAACTTCCAGTCCTATCCTTTCTGAACAGGCCAAAGGATGATCAGCCCAACTCCAGAGGTGCTGACAGTGAAATCATGAGACTCAGGGAGAAGATCCGTAAGGCCCTGGAGAGCAGAGGCCATCACCAGCACATGCAGGAGGCTTGTTACAAAGTCTTAAGGAAAAAAGAAATGTCAAGGTTCAGTGTGTTGAATCCTGCTAGGATTAGGTCATTGTGGGGAGATACTAGACCGGAAGGGACCACACATAGGAGTAAAACCCAGTCTGGGCACAGTGGCTCATGCCTATAATCCCAGCACTTTGGGAGGTTGAGTCAGGAGGATCACCTGAGGTCAGAGTTCAAGACTAGCCTGGCCAACTTGGTGAAACCCCATCTCTCTAAAAAAAAAAAAAAAAAAAAAAACTAGCCAGGCATGGTGGCAGGTACCTGTAATCCCAGCTACTCAGGAGGATGAGGCATGAGAATTACTTGAACCCAGGAAGCAGAGGTTGCAGTGAGTCAAGATCGTGCCACTGCACTGTCTCCAAAAAAAAAAAAAAAAAAAAAAAAAAAAAAGTAATGTAACCTATGAATTCAAAGTAAAACTCAGAGCAAACCTGATCAACTGGTGAATGATCTCAGTCTGGAAGTCTTAGGCTCTGGAGTAGATGGGCAAGTTGCCTGTTGATCACAGGAGACAGATTGTCTATTTCAGATTAAAGCAGTATTCTTGGTATAAGCTGTATAGGTGTGTACTATTTCCAGAGTGAGACAGGGTTTGTCCTATAGAAACTGGTCTTTTACCCTGAGATCACTCACAATTCAAACAATGTCTTTGTGATATAATGGCTACTTCCTTATTTTTGGACTCAAACTAACGATAAAAATAACATAGATTCTACAAACTCTTCTCTTTCCTTTTTTGCTTTGGTGCTAGGAAGCTCACAGCCAAATTTCTTTTCCTCCAGACTCTATGATTATTCATTTCTTATTTTAATGTCACACAAATTTTATCTTAGTAGTGTATGTATTTTGCAAGCCAACTCACATCCTTTGTTAGGAATGAGGTAAGGATAGAAACAAAGTAACAAAACCTCTCTTCTTTATTTCTGCCTTTATTTTTTTAAGGGTTTTTTTGTTGGGCAGGCTTGAAACTGCATGACCAAGCAGATGTTTCTGTGTCATCTTTCTATTCTTTCCTCGGTTTAAAATAAAAATATACCATACATTGTTGCCCATGGCCCTTGTGTTCAGCCTTTAGATTGGCCTGAGGGTTTGATATACACTAAAATGACAAAGCATTTCAGGAAACCTCCATTGAGTGGAGAAGAAAAATAATAAATCACGTGGTACTCTTCAATGCACTTTAAAGTATTGACCTTGTGGATGAACTAGCTTTATTTAAACAGATGCATGAGTTTTGGTACAGACATGTGAAGTCTGTTTCTTGAGTGACAGGGGATACATTTACCCCAAGTGTTACAGCTCAAACTAAGCATGGTCACTGAAACTCTGATTAGGTGACAAGTGAGATGAGCTTGAAGTTCTCAGGCAGGTTCCCCAGTGTTCCCATAAAGGGACATAACCTGTTTATGGCTGGTAGTCCCTAGAAAATGGAAGGAGCAAAAATGAGCAAGCAGCTCTGCAAGTGACCTATCCCCCTAAGGTGCAGTAGCACCTCGGAGGGCAGCCGAGGAAGGTTGGATCCAGTAGTTGCTAGCACAGCCACAGTGAAATGAGACAGCTTCCAGTGACCCAGACAAGCAGCTGATTCCAAAGCCCATTAGGCATGACAATCACCTGAGAATTGCTTTTTTTTTTTTTTTTTTTTTTTGACAGGGTCTCACTCTGTCACACAGGCTGGAGTACAGTAGCATGATCTCAGCTCACTGCAACCTCTGCCTCCCGGGCTCAGGTGATCCTCCTGCCTCAGCCTCCTAGGACTATAGGTGTGTGCCACGATGCCTGGCTATGTTTTGTATTTTTCATAGAAACAAGATTTCACCAAGTTGGCCAGGCTGGTCTCCAACTCCTAATCTCAAGTGATTCACCCACCTCACCCTTCCGAAGTGCTGGGATGGCAGATGTGAGCCACCACGCCCAGCTGAAAATTGCTTTTGTAAATTTCTGGGACCCTGTCTTGGGCTTTTTCCAGAAATTCTAATTCACTGGGCCTGAGATGGAACCCAGAAATGTTGATTTATTTTTTAGAGGTTCTCCAGCTGATTCTATAGTCTCTCAGGTCTGGAAAAACCACCATGGCCTAAAGACAGCTGCCCTAGCCACCCTCCAGTCCACCCCACCCCCACCCCAGCAGTGCAGACATCTATGTTGTACATATGTGTATATTCTGTTGATGTACACACAGTCCCAACATATGATAGTTCAACTTAGGATTTTTTGACTTTACAATGGGGGGAACAATATGCATTCAGTGGAAACCATACTTTGAATTTTGAATTGTGGTCTGTTCGCAGGCTAGTGACATACAACGCAATACTCCCTCGATATGCTGGGCAGCAGCAGTGAGCCACACCCCCCTGGTCAGCCACAAAATTGAGAGTGTGAATGACAGACACTCTACAGTGTTTTGCGTGGCCAGACGGTTGGCCCAACTGTAGGCTGCTGTAAGTGTTCTGGGCAGGTTTAAGGCAGGCTTGGCCAAGCTATGATGGTTGTTGGTAAGCTATCAACTTACCCTATTTTTTTTTTTACTTACCCTATTTTCAACTTTCAGTGGGTTTATCAGGACCTACTCCCGCTGTATGTCAAGGGACATTTGTATATACATATGTATGCATACGAATGAATATATACATCTTCTTGACCCTATATATAATATGTATTATATATTATATATAGTATATTATATATAATAAAACATATATAATAAAATAAAATAATATAATATAATATATAAATAAAATAAAATATATTTTATATATAATAAAATAAAAAAATATATTATATTATTACATATTATATTATATATTATTTTATTAAAATAAAATATTATATATTATATATTATATTTTGGGTGTGTGTATATATATATACACATATATATATATACACACACCCCATTGGCTCTGTTTTTTTGGAGAACCCTGACTAATACAATTCCCAACTCTACAAGTGGCCTATAGCATAATCATCTTGATTTTTTCCCCTCCCCTTTGTAAAATTAGTCTCATTACACTGGCTCTCCCAGAGAAGGAAAGTGTGCTATAATGAGACGTCATTCTATTCCTCTGAAATGCTTCTATCCACACTGCATGGGATAAAACCACCTGTTTTAAATGGTGTCAAGATGCAGTCACACTTCTTTCCTGGCACTGATCCTTCCAGCCAGCTTCCCAGGCCAAAGTCCTTTGCCAGGTGCCACAGTCCTGGAAGTCATGTGATTTGTGTCCACCAGGGTCCAAGCTATGTCGCTGTCCGTCATTATTCTGAGGCATGAGTCTAAACTGTGAGCCTGGTCTCTGGAGTAGCCTCTTGGCTAGTGGGTGGAGAATCCTGACTGGTTCCTCTCTCCTCCATCCCTGCACAACTGGAATGCTCTTCATTTGACAGCCTATAAAGTAGCCAAGGTTAGTTTCTTTGTGAAATCTATTCCTGAAAAGAAAGTGACCGCTAATATGAGGAGGGAACTGAGGAAACCTGAAGAAGCCTGAGAAAGCAATGGTACTTGGGCAGAAATAAAAGATAATTTGGAGAAATGAAAGCATGGAGTTTCTTATTTGGACAGAATTATTAAGAGTAAAGGGCTTGCTCAAATTTTGTAGTTATGCTTTACTAAATTTAATGGAGTGGATTTTATGATACAACAGTATTTGCAAATGTGGTGGTTCATTACATTTGCAGGACACTTCTCATAATATTAAGGGTTTACTCTCACATTTTTTCCTCCCAGTTTATAGGGCTGAGGTTATGAGTGTGATCCTACTATGGACTCTGTGGTCTGAGTGAAGATTTGATCTTGTAACCGACATTTTTTATAAGGCTGTGCTAGACCTGTTAGGAATCATTAAAACTGAAGTTTTGAAAAGACGGGCTAAGGAAAGTATTTATTGAGTGCTACCATGTGCCTGACAAGGTGCAGAGTTGTCATTTCAGTTGATCTATGTAGTAACTCTCTGTGGCAAAAATTACTAACCCAATTTCAATAACGAAAAGCCAGGGAAGGTAACTTGCCTGGGGCTGGGCCCACATTTAGAAGTTAGAGGTAACTCCTGTTCCCATTGATTCCAAAATTTATACTCTCTCTAGCACATAACTACGTCTGATAAAGTGCTAAGTAGCTTCACATTTATCAGCTGTAAATGGGGAATAGCACGGTATTTACACTTGGAGTGGAGTTATATGACCACATCTTCCCAGAACCTTTTTATAGTTCACAGAGAGTTTGTGTAGACTCTCCCCAAGGGAATACAGAATAATCGAGGTTGGAAACAGCTTAACCTCAAGTCATAAAAATCACTGACATGGGAAACTAAGAGGGAAAATGGTTATCCTTAGTGGAGGAGAGGTTGTATGCCTCCGGTATGGGCTACATGTTCAATTGGTGGAAGCAATGTTTTCAGCCCTGAAAAATGTGACCCCTTGAATACATTTGATTTTTACATCATGACTATTGTTTTTTGTAAAGCACGCTAAGTACAAATATTTGTTAGAATAAACTCCAAGCTCTTTAAAAGGTAAAATAATTTATATCTCTTTCCCCAGCTCGCTCTCTCTGACACACACACATATGCACATACACACATACATACACATCCCACAACACATCACACAGACACACAATTGCCCTTTTTATAGATTAGTTGGTAACCTGTGGCAGCCCGAAGAGGTTGGAAATTACATTCTTCTGTTTTCTTACTTTGTCATGGTTCTGTGCCTGTTCTGTAAACGGCAGGAGAAGTAATTATGTAAGGTGGGTATTCGTTTCACGGTCACCTCTTGGAATATACTATAGGAAGGTGCTAAAGCAAGGAAATATTTGCTTGAACTAATGCCTGGAAACTGAACGTGGTATGCACTTCATAATAATATAAACCACACATCTGGCTCATTTTTATGTATTGTACCTGAGTGGGTGGGGTAATATTTACATTATTTTTCCACTTCTAGGCTGTCTGGTGTGTAGTCTGTGCATGCATGGGAGTATCGTATGTGTGTGTGTGTGTGTGTGTTTGTGTGTGCGTTTCGTATTCCCTATTGCAGCATCTGCCGTTTGCTCTGAATTGGAGCATTTACCATTGCAAAACTGTCACTGGCATCTTAGAAACACAGATTTACATTCCACAGGTCCCGTAAATGGGCTACGGGGCTGCATGATGCCTTGTGTTTAAAAGAGATCCAAGTGACAGCCCAGCACTTTCCGTCCCGCTGCACTTCATACTGTAACTGTGTCCGTTGAAAAGTGAAGCTCAAAGGATATTTTAGAATCTGCTGCCCCAGCAGGTAACACTCTGAAGTTTTTTTTTTTTTTCTTGTTGTTTTTTCTGCCATTTAAAATGTCCAAACCCTCTCGCTTGGCTAGACCTTTCTTCTCTAACGCAGCTTCTAAGCTGCCATCAGCTAGGCGGGATGATTTGAACAGCAAGCAGAAAAAAAACAGCTTAGGTGAGAAGATTTTGAGAACTGGGAGTGAAGGAAATTTGGTCAAACAGCAGCAGGTGCAAACGGCGGCAACTTCTGCCCAACGGAAGGCTACAGCACACAAAGGTAATGTTTGAAATCCACTGCTTTTGTGAGCGTTTGCTTAGAAACCTCCTGCTTAACAATACTGACCAGTAACTTCAATGAATGAGACTTTTCATGGCTTCAAAACTTATCAATTTGATTGAATGTGAAATTTTCTAAAATCCTGGAGCATGTTGCTAAAAATAACCAATAATTATTAGGAAGATGGAGGTGATAGAACTTTCTGTCATTAATTAATGAAGAAGAAATGCTGATTGTTTTCACTTGTCTTCCAGAATAACAGATTTTATTATTGGTCGTGTTTTGTAGTCTTTTATAATCCAATCATATCCAAAGTTTCTTACCATTTACCTATAAGAATAGAAACTAAAAAAAGAAAGAAATTGTTCTAAAACCTTATCATTAGCCAGCAATGGAATTGTTGCATACTGAATTGTTTACACTCTCTTTTAAAAATGAATTGTATCTGAAATACTAGTCTAATGTATGGTTCCTTGAAAAGCATGATAAAAATTTCTGCTAGTGTTGTTACCTGGAGCATTTAAATTAGCCTTCTCAGGTGAATGTTGGACTGTTTCACCTAGCAAGGGTATTGGTGGATATTTGCCCAGGAATTGAGAAATGTGATAACTAAAGCTATCTGTTATTTCAGCGTATATAATCACAGAAGGCAATGAAATCATAGCTAAAAATATAATAGTAATTCCCCCATTGTACAAAGAACTACATATTAAATCACTAAGCAGCATTTATAATACTTATTTTAATAGAGTTTGAGTTATCTACTACAAACGTAATATTTGGCCCTGTGATTTTAGAGTAAGACAAAAAATTGTTTTAATATTCTTATTATTACTGGGGGTTTTTATTTTCTAAAAAGTCTATTTTATAATTTTAAACCTGACCTCTTCTCCATTAAAAACTATGACAAACAAATATGCAATGATACACTTTTGTGCCCTGTACTATTTCGAAGAGGTAAGTATCTGTCTGGAAAATTTGAATTTTTCCCTTAGTTGCATTATTATTGTTTCATCCACTGTGATCAATGACATGCTTGTATAAAAAACTGAGACCAAAATGCTTCATAAAAGGCACATGCAATCAACACTAGAAGACCTTAGAAATGTTGACAGAAGTGGCTGAATAGAATGAATTTTGGCTGCATAAAAGGAAAACTTTCTTTTCTGTTAGACTATGTATAAAAATCTGAAAAATTCTTAGAAAAAGGAATGTCAACTACCTCAACCTAAAGAGTGTCCAAACATTTATACAGAGTATATCCTTTTTTAAACAAACAATCTGAGGCTCGGTGCTTATTCCAAAGATTTATTCAAAATGCTGACCTTTTCATGGCCAACTATGAACATTTTTGAATAGACTTAGTGGGTGAAAATAATTTTCTTTGATAACAGGTTTGGGTTGGGATTAGTTCAAAGTCATTTAAAACCAAGAGTGAGTATTAAAGTCCAAGATCAATATAAATAAGACACACTTTTGTAAAAAATAAACTAGGGGTAAATTATAAAATAATAAGTTGGGTTTTTTTTTGTGTTTCTCTGAGAGGAAAAGGAAGTATTCTACCACAAGACATTTTGATACTGACAGAAGGACTGGATTATTCTCAAAAGACATCATCATCACATATATTTGTTTTTCTTCTTTAATCAGTATTTTTTTAATCCAACACATTGTACCATATAGTACCAATAGAAACCTTTAGTAGTTGGCAAGTCGGACTATGAGTCTCTTTCTAAGATAGCTCTCTTGCATTAGGCTTTCACAGGACATGGTTGTCGTAAGATCAAGAAATCCAATAATAGCCACACCATCTGAGATTTATGTTGAATTAATGTGGTGTTTTCTTGCCCTCCTCACCAAGATTTTAGTGTCAGTTCTTTAGAATGTTTATTTCATTTGGTGCACAAGGTTTAGCTTAATCTTGACGCAGTTTATCGTGTGTCAGACTTTATTTCTCCCTTGTGTAATTTGTCAAATGAGGGTACCCTGGTACGTTTCTGACTTTTTTTTTAAGTGTGTTTCCCATTTAAGTGTATTTCTTAGATTAGTGTAGTGACCCTTCCTTTCACCTCTTTTCCATGCTCCCCTCTCCACTTCTTAAATTTTCTCTTCTGTACTTTTATTTGGGTATTAAAATATTGATAATAGTTATGTTTGGTTATCATAATTAGTTTTTCGTCATCCATCTATAGGCTAATTCTAAAAGTTGAAAATCAGTAAAGTGTGTAACTAATATGACCTCATAAATCTTTTTATTACTAAGCTGAAAAGTGTGCTAAATCATTTTCTCTTACAGTTTTAAAGTCTTTAGTCCTCTGTCCTCAGCATCTCTATTCTCCAAAGGACTGTATGGTCACGGTTATACTCATAGAACGTCCCTTTTTTTCTAGATGCTTTTCTCTGCATCCCTCAGTTCTTCTGCCCTGCTATTTCCTGCCTGATTTCTAGAACTCCTAAACAGGTATCTCTTACTTTCCTTTATGATTTTGCTAAAGCACATTCCCAAGAAGCTTAAGGAAAACTAAATGACAGGTAAACTTTCTAAATGTTTGCGTGTCCAAAAAACATCTTTATTTTGTTTTCACATTTCAATGATACTTTGGACAGGCATAGATTTTTAGACCAAAAATCACTTTTTCCTCATAATGTTAAAGGCCTTTCTCCATTGTCTTTTGAGATCTAGAAGTGTTGATGAGAAGTCCTGTGTTGTTCAAAGAGTCACAGTTTCCTTTGTAGGTGATTTCTTTTCTCTCTCTCTTGAAGCTTTAAGGATCTCCTTTATCCTTGATGTTCTGCAATTTCACTGAAGTATTTAAAAGTATAGGGGTCTTATTCATTCATTTGGCTTGATGAGCTCTTTCAATTTGAGGAATAATGGCCTTCAGTTCTGGGTGTTCTTTCCTAACAATTCTTTGATAATTTCTTTCTCTGTATTTGCTCTAGTTCTCTCTTTACGGGCCTCCTAGGAGTTGGTTCTTGAATCTACTACATCAATTTTTCTGATCTCATCTTTCCGTTATGTTTTTAAGCTTTCATCTCTTGAGTTTTTCTAGGAGATTTGCTCTTATATTCCAACTCTTCTGCTGTCTAGTTTTGATCATCATCATATTTTTAATTTCCAAGAAGCTTTATAAATTCTGATCATTTGGGGACCAACACACATGGTGTTATTTTCTGTATATAAGCAATATATTCATGTGCTTCATTTACCTAATGTACTTATCATTACCTGTTCCAATCTGATGGTACCATATACCCATGTTTCATGATGAGGGTAACCATATCAGTGTGATACTAGTACGTTTTTATTCCGAACCAATGGTCTGAATTGACTCCTAGAACAGAAGAGCCTGGCAATCAATAATCCTTAGGACAACAGCCTTGAAACTCATGTTCACCAATGGAGAATTTTTTCATGATACAAACCCACCAAATAGAAAATGAATGTTGAAGTGTATGTGTTGATATATGTCAACAATTTTATTCAGGATGAGGATATGAGCCAATATCTGAGAATGTGGCATTTCTTCCTGGGTTTTCTGGTTCTTCTGATCCTAAATTGTATTGTCCGGATCTTATTTACTTATTTATTTATGTTTACCTTTTATTGTTCTAAAGAACAACATTCTTTAGAAAAGGACGTAAATACTGACTTCAAACTTGGTTTGAAAAAATAGCTTCCATCTCTTATATATTTGTGATGATGATGATGATGTTGATGACGTTGATGATTATACCTAACCTCTACTGGGCTCTTCCTATGTGGCCAGCACACTTCTAAGCACATTATAAATACATTGACTTATATAGTCCTCACAACAATTCTGTGACGTAGTCCTATTGCTATTCCTATTTTGCTGATGAGGAAACAGACAGAGAGTGTATTAGTCCATTCTTGCACTGCTATAAAGAACTACCTGAGACTGGGTAATTTATAAAGAAAAGAGATTTGATTGACTCAGTTCTGCAGGACTGAGGAGGCCTCAGGAAACTTACAATCATGCCAGAAGATGAAGGCGAAGCAAGCACATCTTACCATGGTGAAGCAGGAGAAAAGAGAGAGTGAAGGAGGAAGTGCCACACTTTTAAACCATCAAATCTCATGAGAATTCACTCACTATCAGGAGAAAAACAAGGGGAAAATCCACCCCCATGATTCAGTCACCTCCCACCAGGCACTTCTCCTAACACATGGGGATTACAATCTGACAAAAAATTTGGATGAGAACATAAAGCCAAACCATATCACAGAGTTTTGAGTTATTTTCCCAAGATCATGCAGACAATAAGAAGTGGAGCCAGAATTCTGATTCCAGCGGTTTTGAGCCTTGTACTTGCACATTTCACCGTGATGCTAGAGCACCTTTCTACACAGAAAAGAAAAAGAAATTCACTCATCAAAGAAGTTAATAAAATGAGTTAACACTTTGTGACTAGTTAGCTAGTTCCTGAAAAATCTTTCTGGTGACACTCTGTAATTCAGAATAAGCTCTTCTGTTTTCAGCATTTTTATTTGTTGCTCAGGATTACTGTATCTTAAACAAAACAAACAAATGGAAAAGGATGAGAACAAATTTCAGAGTTAATAAATGTATCACAAAACTGTAAATGTTATACTAATATTGAAATTAAAGGATACATTGTCTATAGGGCCTTGATGTCCTAATATGTATACTTATCCCTGCAGACATGAGTGTATACACACACACACATACTCACACACACACATACTGCATACAATCCAAGAAAGGCTCTTCCATCACACATGACCCGGTGGTCCTAGTACAAGCCTGCAGGCCAAAAATCACTCAAGTCTAATTCTCTTCTGTCACAGGCTCCCTCTGTGGCCTTGAGCAAGGCAATTATCCTTCTGGATTGAATTTCGTCAACCATTAAAGAATAATAATATGTGGTTTATGGGGAGAAGTAGTGGTGAGGATTAATGACTTAGTTAATGTATGTCCAGTGTTCTCAAGAGCTCATATCCTGCATGAATACTCTTAAGTCAAGCACAATGGGGTCTCTATTTACATACCTACAATTGCTGTACAGAATAAAATCTTACTCTGTTGCAAATACTATCCATGTACTCATACCAGAAAAACTCCATTATCAGCCCCTGATTGATTGCATACCTTGCCTTATTCTTTATGTTTAAGGAGTAAACTTACATACATCTTCTTTTCTGTAGCACATGTTGATTGAGATCGCCTTTAGATACCTGGAGCTCAATATTGTCCACCTCTATATTAATAACTGGAGAACAAAAAGTGTGTCCCCTTGCTAGTGGCACTCAAATTTATTCTGGACCCTGCAGATGACTGCAGTGATCTTAGACCAGTGCACAGTGAAGTAGCCTGAAGGCAGTCATGGCTGTGGATAGGCAATGTCCTGAAAAGGTACACTTAGTGTATGGCTTTTTCCTAATAATAAGGAGCAAGCTGATAATACCAGTCAATGGGTATCGTCCATTGATAGGACTTATACTTTTTCTAGTATTTTCCAGAAGCAGCAATGGATTTATATTGATTATGTGCCTTTCTTTATCTGACTGCCTTTAGGACCAATTCCACTCATTTGTTGAGAAGCTCAGAGGTTAAGGGTACAGTATGTATTCAACAGAGCACTGGCAACTTATGCTCACAGTTATTAAATTCATAGTTTTGGCTCATTACTGAGATGTGTTAGTCTAGATCCATGCATTACATATCTATATGGGTCATTATGTTTCTCCCCATCCTTTTGCTAAAATTTGCATAGCTTACTCTGAACAGACACTGTACAAATGAAAAGTAAACATATTTAATTTGCTTAAGAGTATTTAATGGCAATTTTCCTCCAATTAAATGTAGTATGAGCTATAACTGTGTGGATATGAAAACTTACACTTACTTCTAGAGTTTTCCATTTTTTTGACTATTCTTATTTAAAATTTTCTCCCAGGCTGGGCATGGTGGCTCACACATGTAATCCCAGCACTTTGGGAGGCCAAGGCGGGCAGATCACTTGAGGTCAGGAGTTTGAGATCAGCTTGACCAAAATGGTAAACACTGCCTCTACTAAAAATACAAAAATTAGCTGGGTATGGTGACAGACACCTGTAATCCCAGCTACCTGGGAGGCTGTGGCAGGAAAATTGTTTGAACCTGGGAGGCAGAGGTTGCAGTGAGCTGAGATCACACCCCTGCACCCCAGACTGGGTGACAGAGCAAGACTCTCTCAAAAAAATAAAAAATTATCCTATCTAGTAATGAATGAGAAAATAAATATAAGTAATTCTTCCTGCCATACTTTATTTTCTTCCTAGATTCTGTTGAAATTCAGTATATTGGGAAAGTAGTATAGAGTCACCTCTTAAAGTAAATCTGGGGTTTTCTCTGAGCTGATCTGTAGTTTTGGTTACCCTGGCATAGCCCGCTTAGGGTAGAGAGATCAATAACTCAAAAGTATGATCAAAAACTAAATGCACTTGCATTACAGAAGCATGAATCACTGTGGAAAAGAGAATTAACAGCCTCTGAATTTGATAGTGGCATAGAAACCTAAAGATAATCTAAATTATCTCTTTTTTGAACTTTATTTATTTTTATTGTTATACTTTAAGTTCTGGGGTACATGTGCAGAACATGCAGTTTTGTTACATAGGCATAGACATGCCATGGTGGTTTGCTGCACCCATTAACCCGTCACCTACATTAAGTATTTCTACATTAGGATAACATGTGGTGTTTGGTTTTCTGTTCTTGTGATAGTCTGCTGAGAATGATGGTTTCCAGCTTCATCCATGTCCCTGCAAAGGACATGAACTCATCCTTTTTTATGGCTTCATAGTATTCCATGGTGGATATGTGCCACATTTTCTTTATCCAGTCTATCACTGACGGACTTTTGGGTTGGTTCCAAGTCTTTGCTATTGTAAACAGTGCCGCAATAAACATACGTGTGCATGTACCTTTATAGTAGAATGATTTACAATCGTTTGGGTTTATAACCAGTAATGCGATTGCTGGGTCAAATGGTATTTTTAGTTCTAGATCCTTGAGGAATTGCCACACTGTCTTCCAAAGTGGTTGAACTAATTTACACACCCACCAACAGTGTAAAAGCATTCCTATTTCTCCACATCCTCTGTAGCATGTGTCATTTCCTGACTTTATAATGATCGCCATTCTAACTGGCATGAGATGGTATCTCATTGTGGTTTTGATTTGCATTTCTCTAATGACCAGTGATGATGAGCATTTTTTCATATGTTTGTTGGCTGCATAAATGTCTTCTTTTGAGAAGTGTCTGTTGATACCCTTCACCCACTTTTTGATGGGGTTGTTTGTTTTTTTCTTGTAAATTTGTTTAAGTTCTTTGTAGATTCTGGATATTAGCCCTTTGTCAGATGGATAGATTGCAAAAATTTTCTCCCATTCTGTAGGTTACCTGTTTACTCTGATGATAGTTTCTTGTGCTGTGCAGAAGCTCTTTAGTTTAATTAGATCCCATTTGTCAATTTTGGCTTTTGTTGCCATTGCTTTTGGTATTTTAGACGTGAAGTCTTTGTCCATGCCTATGTCCTGAATAGTATTGCCTAGGTTTTCTTCTAGGATTTTTATGGTTTTAGGTCTTAAATTTAAGCCTTTAATCCATCTTGAGTCGACTTTTTATAAAGTGTAAGGAAGGGGTCCTGTTTCAGTTTTCTGCTTATGGCTAGCCAGTTTTCCCAACACCATTTATTAAATAGGAAATATTTTTCCCATTGCTTGTTTGTGTCAGGTCTGTCAAAGATCAGATGGTTATAGATGTGTGGTGTTATTTCTTAGGCCTCTGTTCTGTTCCATTGGTGTGTATATCTGTTTTGGTACCAGTACCATGCTGTTTTGGTTACTGTAGCCTTGTAGTATAGTTTGAAGTAAATTATCTCTCCTAAAGTATATAAGGAAAAAGCCAGAGTTACTTGATTTGATCAAGACTAGAGGCACACTAGTTTGAATCAATGTCTTCTAACTCAATGCTTTTTTTCCTTCTATATCCCTAAGCAGAAAAAGCAAAAACTGCTAGAACACCTCCAGGTTCCCTTCAAACATCCACTTCTTAACATGCCTTCTTTTTTTTCATTTCACTAAATTTGGGGAAACAGTGTTTGGTTGCATGGAAAAGTTCTTTAGTGGTGATTTCTGAGATTTTGGCACACCGATCACTTGAGCAATGTACACTGTACCCAATGCATAGCCTTTTATCCCCCACCCAACTCATACCCTTCCCCCTGAGTTCCCAAAGTCCATTATATCATTCTTATGCCTTTGCATCCTCATAGCTTATCTCCTGCTTATAAGTGAGAGCATATGATGTTTCATTTTCCATTTCTGAGTTACTTCACTTAAAATAATGGTCTCCAACTCCATCCAGATTGCTGCGAATGACATTATTTTGTTCCTTTTAACGGTTGAGTAGTATTCTACATTTTCTTTATCCACTCATTGGTTGATGGGCGTTTAGGGTGGTTCCATATTTTTGCAATTGTGAATTGTGCTGCTATAAACATCCATGTGCAAGTGTCTTTTTCATATAATGACTTATTTTGCTCTGTGTAGATACCCAGTAATAGGATTGCTAGATCAAACGGTAGTTCTTCTTTTAGTTACTTAAGGAATTTCCATGTTTTGCATAGAGATTCCACTATAAATGTATTTCCTTATTTAAGGAATCTCTGTTTTCCACAGTGGTTGTGCTAGTTTACATTCCCACCAGCAGTGTCAAAGTTTTCCCTTTTAACCACATCAACACCAACATCTGTTATTTCTTTATTTTTAAATTATGATCATTCTTACAGGAGTAAGGTGGTATCTCATTGTGGTTTTGATTTGCATTTCCCTGATAGTGATGTTGAACATTTTTCGTATGTTTGTTGGCTATTTGTATATCTTCTTTTGAGAACTATCTATTCATGTCCTTTGCCCACTTTTTGATAGGATTATTTGTTTTGTTATTGCTGATTTGTTTGAGTTCCTTGTAGATTCTGGATATGAGTCCTTTTTCAAATGCATAGTTTGCACAAATTTTCTCCTACTCTGTGTGTTGTCTGTTCGCTCTGCTGATTATTTCTTTTGCTGTGCAGAAGCTTTTTAGTTTAATTAGGTCCCATTTATTTATCTTTGTTTTTGTTGCACTTGCTGTTGGATTCTTGGTCATGAACTCTTTACCTAAGCCAATTGGCATGGCTTCTTATTAACCTCTGATATATTGTGTCTCTCGTGCTCTGTTACCTGCAGTCATATTTTCTGTTGCTACTTGCGTACTCCAAGTTTAAGAAGAGTGTGCATTGAGCAGGCAATGGTTGTGCCGATTCTTTTTTTTTTTTTTTTTTTTTTTTTTTTTTGAGACGGAGTCTGGCTCTGTCGCCCAGGCTGGAGTGCAGTGGCCGGATCTCAGCTCACTGCAAGCTCCGCCTCCCGGGTTTACGCCATTCTCCTGCCTCAGCCTCCCGAGTAGCTGGGACTACAGGTGCCGCCACCACGCCCGGCTAGTTTTTTGTATTTTTTAGTAGAGACGGGGTTTCACCGTGTTAGCCAGGATGGTCTCGATCTCCTGACCTCGTGATCCGCCCGTCTCGGCCTCCCAAAGTGCTGGGATTACAGGCTTGAGCCACCGCGCCCGGCCTGTGCCGATTCTTTATTGGATTTTATCTGTGTAACTAAGTTATAATCAGGGTTCCTTTAATGCTGATAACATGTGAGCAGTATCTCTTATTATGTTTATAAGACACAGGTTTGTTTTTGGTGGCTTATCTCTAATGGATCTGATAAAGAAACTTTCCTTATCTCAATAACATTAAAAAATCACAAAATGATTTTCTGTTTCTGCTTTAACTAGAGTGGAAACTAAAGTAACAAGCTCTATTTTTATAAATGTTTTCCTAAAATCTGTACTAGTCAGTACCTTCAAAACTTTCGATCAATGTCCCAGTGAAATATTTTCTTTATAAAGAACTTAAGAGATTGTATAGCATCACAAATTATAGTTTTAGCCAACTCCAGTAGAATATTTTGCTACCTAAACTACTTTTCCATTTAATTTCCTTGTACTCAGTTCTTGGTGCATATATTGCTTCCAACTTTCAGTTGTCAAGTCTAAGGAGTCACTTTACATTTAAAATACTTATAGTATATTACATTCATTTAAGCAATCAGAACTTGGCCATTTGAAAAATAACCAGAATTAGTATAGATGAAAGAGTATGTGATTACCTTGTTATTTGGGGCTATATCTCCCAAGCAAATAAATCATTTTCTTATATTATTGTATGCTATATATGTTGTTAAGAGTAGTTTTATCAATTTTGGCTGTTTAGGAGCAAACTATCATGAGCCTCTCTACCTATCTATCTGCCTTTCAGAGTACCCATCTCTTCTGTAATCACGTAATACCAACCTTCCTAGCTCATGGCCACATATGGGTAGGTGAGGCATCTGAGAATTTGAAAATTTAGACAAAAGAAGAACCTTCTTCCTAATGACGGTGCTAGAGCAGGTTAACTATTATGTTTCTTAAGTTAATAATCTTTAGAGTTTTAAGGCAGATCACAAAGTCAGCCTGCATGGTTTTCTCCCCTTGTTTTCTAACAGGAAAAAATTCAATTAAATTCAGTGTAATTTTGTTCTCTCTGTTTCCAAAATATACAATTCCATTACTAAAATAACCTAGAGAAACCATAACTAAGTAAAGAATACCTTCTTATATACCATAAACATTGGTTAAATATATCTCTCAGGAACACAAATAACTTTTGTTATATTTTGTATTTCTTGGTAATTCATATTTATAAATATGATACCCAAGTTAGACTTTAACAGACGTTCATGGTTTAAACAGAATTATTTAGACTATAGAATATTATGGTTGTATCTGACAGCTTATCATATGCATTATAAATATATATATATGACATTATGCTGGTATATTACATTTTTAACATACTCATTAGTTTGGAATTAATAAACTTAAGTAGCTCCATTTTCAATATATGTAGGATATATGTTAGAGTTCTTGAGCCACTGTTTTAATGTTTTACCCTGGCGATCAGATTGTTTTCTGAAAATATAATTCCTACAATGCGTTTTTCCACTCCAAAAAAAGAAGAAAGGAACCTATTTAACCATCTACTATGTGTCTGGCATTGTGCTAAATACTGGAAAGTTAAAAATAAGTAAAACATTGTTCTTGCCCTGAGGAGTATTATACAATAATAGAAATAACCAGGTTATCTGGATATCTAAATGGATTTTTCTGAATAGAATTTATATACAAAATGGCATGAATGCACAGAACAGGCCATTTCCCCCAGGTAATATGAGTTCACCAGGTAGAATGAGAAAGGAAGCATCATAATAGACCATGTTGGTTGCATTTAGGAAATAGCAATGTAGACCTGTGTGGCTGGTGAGAGAAACATGGAGAGCAGAAGAGACTGAAATAATTTCAAGGGAAAAAAAAAGTTTGTTCATTTTTTTCTTCCATCAGTGAACATTTACTAGGCTAAGTGTCAGACATTATTCTAGGATCTAACCAAGATGAATGCCATGAGAGATGAAGGTTGTGCTTCCACAGGGTTTCACTGTGGGCTCTATGACAAAAATTAAGGCAAAGTGATGGAGAGTAATGAGAAGCAGGGAAGGAGCAGGTTTTGGGAATTGAGAAAATCAAGTTTTCTTTGTGATGTTGATGTGGTACAGCTATAAGCATTCAAGAGGAGATGCCAGATAGGAAGTTGAATACGTGAATCTAGAGATCAGGGCAGGACAGAAGCTACAGATAGAAATAAATGAAACACCAGTATATGAGTGCTATTTAAAGCCATGGGATTGGTTGAACACCTAGGGAGATGGAGGGGGATAGAAAAGAGAATGTGGCCCATCTCTGAGGAGAGAAAGTAGCCCAGGACCCTGGGATATTCCAAGATTCAAGCTTCAAAGCAGGAGCAAAGATAGGATGAAAGTATTAAGGCTTATGTGCACTAACTCGAGAACTTTCTTTTAAAACTCCAGGCCAGGGTATTCTAAATATTTCCTCCCAAAAGAAACAAATTCATGCCTGCCCCTTCTGCAGTTGCAAACAAATACAGTCATACATTACTCAATTACAAGGATATGTTATGAGAAACATGTCATTAGGCAATTTCATCACTGTGCAAACATCATAGAGTGTACTTATATAAACATAGGTGGCATAGCCTACTACACACCTAGGCTATATGGTATAGCCTACTGCTCATGCGCTATACACCTGTACAGTCGATTACTGTACTGAATACTACAGACAGTTGTAACACAATGGTAAGTATCTGCGCATCTAAACATAGAAAAGGTACAGGGAAAAAATACAGTATTATAATATAATGGGACTCCTGTTGTATCTGTGAATTGTCCTTAACCAAAATTTTGTTACACGGCATATGACTATACTCCAAATAAGAATTTTCTTAAAGGCTGGGCACAGTGACTCATGCCTGTAATCCTAGCATTTTGGGAAGCCGTGGCATGCAGATTCCTTAAGCTCAGGGGTTGGAGACCATCCACGGAACATGGCAAAACCCTGTCTCTACAAAAAAGAAAAAAAAAATGCCAGGCATGGTGGCATGCACCTGTACTCTCAACTACTCCGGAAGCTGAGGTGGGAGAATCGCTTGATCCCAGGAAGTTGAGGCTGCAGTGAGCTGAGAGGGTACCACTGCACTTCAGCCTGGGCAACAGAGTGAGACCCTGTCTCGAAAAAGAAAAAGAAAAAGAAAAAGAATTTTCTTAGAAATATTTTCTATTTAAAATGATGGAAGTCTTATCATCTAGCCTATAAGATCTTGTTTGATTTAATATTAGTCTATGTTTAACTAAATTACCATCAGAATTAAAATATTTCTTATTATGTTTAATTTATAGCTTCAAGTATCCACAAATATCTCTCACACATTGCTAAGGGGACCCCTACTCCACCTTAAGAAGAAAGACTCAGCCATGGGGAGCCATTTAGAGACATTCAGCATCCTTCCATTCTTACTTATAATTTCAGATTTGCATCACATCATTATTTTATATGGTTTGTTAGTATTTGTGTGGCTGTCCTTCCTCTCTCCTTGAGAATGGAGTTTTCTGGTTTTGATGATGAACTTCTTTCTAACAAGGTGAGGGCTTATTTGCTACTTCAATTTCTGGCACAATGTAAAGCCATTCTTTTTTTTCTGATAAAACTTCTATTTACATTGTTAGAGATTTGTGAAGAAGCATCTTCAATATTTAAATACACCACACTAGGAAAATCTCAAATCTATTCTATTTGTGCCCTACTTATTAAAGTTATTTCACAACATTTTTGGAATAGCTATAAATAGAAGAATCATCAACAAATAATAACAGGAGCTGTATGTAATAGATGTTCAGAGAATGCCAGTGCAGAAGGCTAAAGCTAAAAACATGAAATTAAAAAAAATACCCCAAATGTCTTTTATAATGCTTAGTTGCTCTGGTAGAAAGTAAAGAAATTCCTCTGAGGCAAAGGCAAACAAAAAAGCCTCAATGCAAAGGACTAAGTGAAAACTGGAGCCATCATTTGCTTTAGTGGCCTCTCTCAATCTCCTGTTGCCTAGAGGAGTTTAAAAGACACATTCACTGACAATAAGGAAATCCGGAATCCGAAGAATAGTGGTAACACAGTTAGTTGTGTGCTGTGGCACGTGCATGTAGTCCCAGCTACTTGGGAGTCTGAGATGGGAGGATCGCTTGAACTGGGGAGATGGAGGTTACAGTGAGCCAAGATCACACCACTGCACTTCAGCCTGGGTGACAGAGGGAGGCCCCATCTCAAAAAGACAAACAAACAAAGAAACAAATAAAACCAGCAGTGATACCATCAGCAGATGAAGAAAAAGTGTTCCTGCCTTGCAGACAGAGACCTTGGAGAAAACTCTTGGCTCACCCTCTGGTCTGGGTGGAGAAGAAAAAAAGAAAGGACTATACTGAGAATGTCTAACCTCGGGTCTAATGTTCTATTATCATACGACAGGAAAAAAAAATCCAAAAGCCAAAGATGCTATTTAATGGTTCCAGGTTGACCATGTAGCCAGCCACCTGGAGGCAGAAAATGAAAATCCTGTCGGAAAGAAGGCACTTTATATTCAGGCATCTAAGAATTCCGACAGATGAAGATCCACAAACATGAGTTCCCAATAAAAATTTCACTGAACACATAAGGAAACAAATGACCATGAGGAAGAGGCAGGAAGGGGAAAGAACCCCACTGAATCTGATCTACATAAACTCCCAATATTAGAACTATCAGATACAGAATATAAAATAAATGTATTATATTTTGAAATAGCAGATTCTAGAAACATTGAACTGTGGTTATTTAAAAAACAGATCTTCTAGAAATGAAAAATGTAATAATCAAAGGTAGAACTCGATGGATTTTTAAAAAGTCAGAGTAAATACAATGAAGAGAAAACTGATAAAATAGAAGACATACTTTAAAAAACAATTTTGGCTGGGCATAGTGGCTCACACCTGTAATCCTAACAGAATACCAGCCTGGGCAACATAGGAAGACCCCATCTCTACGAAAAAAAAAAAAATTAAAAATTAGGTAAGCATCATGGCACACACCTGTAGTCCCGGCTACTTGGGAGCCTGAAGTGAGAGGATTGCTTGAGTCCAGGATATGAAGGCGGCACTGAGCTGTGATCTTGCTACTGCACTCCAGCCTGGGTGACAGAGCAAGATCCTGTGTCAAAAAAATAAAAATAAATAAAATTTATTATGGCAATATAACATGTGATCTAGCTTCTTAACACATTTTTAAGTGTACAATACAATATTATTAACTATAGATACAACATGTACAGCAGGTCTCTAAAATTAATTCATCTTGCATAACTGAAATGTTATACTCACTAGATAGTAACTTGCCATTTGTCTCTCTCCTCAATCCCAAGCAACCAGAATTCTACTCTGTGTTTTTACGAGTTTGACTATTTTAGATATCTCATGCAAGTGGAATCATATGGTATTCTTCCTTCTGTGACTGCCTTATTTCACTTAGCATAATGTCCTCAAGGTTCATCCATGTCGTGGCACATGACAGGTGATATCTCATTGTGGTTTTCATTGGAATGTCCCTGATGATTAGTGATGCTGACCATCTTTTAATATTTTAATATACCTACTGGATATTTGTATGTCTCCTCTGGAGTAATGTCTATTCAAATTCTTGGCCCATTTTTAATCAGATGATTAGGTTTTTTTGCTATTAAACTGTAGGAGTTCCTTACCTATTTTGGAAATTATTCCCTTCCTAGCTATATGGGGTTCACACATATTTTCTCCCATTCCACAGGTTGCCTTTTCACTCCATTAATAGCCTCCTTTTCTGTGCAGAAGGCTTTTAGTTTGATGTAGTCCCACTTGTCTATTTTTGTTTTCGTTACCTGTACTTTTGTTGTCATTTCCATGAAATCATTGCTGAGGCCAATGTCATGAATCTTTCCCCCTGTTTTCTTCTAGGAAATTTATAGTTTCAGGTCTTACGTTTAAATTCTTAATTCATTTTGAGTTGATATTTTTGTACAGTTAAGTTAAGGGTCCAATTTCATTCTTTTGCATGTGGCTTTCTAATTTTGCCAACACCGTTCGTTAAAGAGATGGTCCCTTCCCCATTGTTTATCTTAGTACTTTTGTTGAAGATCAGCTGATTGCGTATGCATGGGTTCATTTTTGGGCTCTCAGTTCTGTACCATTGGTCTGTATGTCTGTCTTTATGCCAGCGCCATTCTGTTTTAATTACTGTAGATTTATAATATATTTTGAAATCAGGAAGGATGATGCCTCCAGCTTTGTTCTTTTTTTCTGAAAATATTTTGGTGATTTAGGATCCTTTATGATTCCATGTGAATTATAGAGTTGTACCTTCTACTTCTGTAAAAAATTTCATTGGAATTTTGATGAGGATTGCATTGAATCTGTAGATTACTGAGTAGTATGAATATTTTAACAAAATTAAGTCTTCCTATTCGTTAACATGGAATATATTTTCCATTCATTTGTGTCTTCTTTAATTTATTTCATTAATGTTTCACAATTTTCAATGTGCAAGTCCTTCACCTCTTAAGTTTATTCCTAGGTATTTTATTCTTTTGGATGCTATTGTAAATGGGATAAATTTTCTAATTTCCTGTTGCAGTAGTTTTTTAGTGTATCAAAACACAACTTCTTTTTTTATGTTGATTTTATATCCTGCAGGTTTACTAAATTCACTTATCAGTTTACCTTTTTTACTTAGAATTTTTAGGATTTTCTAAGGGTGTATAAGGTAATGTCATCTGCAGATGAGGATAACTTTACTTTTTCCTTTATGATTTAGCTGCCTTTTTTCTTGCCTAATTACTCTGACTAGAACTTCCATTACTTTATTGAATATAAATAAAAAGAGTGATCATTATTATCTTCCTAATCTTAGAAGAAAAGTTTTCATGTTTTCACCATTGAGTGTGATGTTAGCCATGAGCTTGTCATCTATGGCCTTTATTATGTTGAGGTAATTTTCCTCTATTTCTAGTTTGCTGAGAGTTTTTATCATAAAGGTTTGAATTTTATGATTACATTTTCTGCATCTATTGAGATGAGCATGTGATTTTTAGCCTTCATTCTGCTGAGGTGGTGTATCACATTAATTTATTTTTATATGCTCCATATAAAAATATGTGTGTGATCTTTATATGTGTGATCCTTTTAGTGTCGTGTTGAATTCAGTTTGCTAGTATTTTGTTGGGGGTTGTTTTATCTATGTTCATCAGTAATATGGGCCCGCAATTTTCTTTCCCTGTAATGTTCTTGTCTGGCTTTGGTATGAAGATAATGCTGGTCTCATAAAATGAGTTTGGAAATGTTCTCACTTCTTCAGTTTTTTGGAAGTGTTTGAGGGGGTTAGAATTAATTCTTTTTTAAATGTTTGGTTGAATTCACCAGTGAACCATCTGGTCCTGAGCTTTTGTTAAGGGATTTTTGATTACTAACTCAATTTCCTTACTAGTTAGGTCTATGCCAGTTTTCTATTTCTTCATGACCCAGTCTTGGTAAGTTGTATGTTTCTAGGAATGTATCCATTTCATCTAGGTTATCCAATTTGTTGGCATACAGTATTCTCTTACAATCTGTTCATAGTAGTCTCTTATGATCCTTTTTTCCTGTGGCAGCAGGTGTAAGTAATATCTCCTTTTTTATTTCTGATTGTCTTTATTTGAGTCTTCTCTCTTTTTTTCCTAGTCTAGCTAAAGGTGTGTCAATTTTGGTTTTTGCTTTGAAAAGCTAACTCTTAATCTCACTGATTTTTTTCCTATTGTTTTGCTATTCTCTATTCTATTTATTTCTGTTCTAATCTTTATTTCCTTCTTTCTGCTAACTTTAGACTTAGTTTCTTCTTTCTTATTGTAGGCATTTATCCCTATAAACTTCTCTCTTAGCATTGTTTTTGCTCATTCCATAGTTTTGGTGTATTGTACTTTCATTTTTGTTGGTTGCAAGATATTTTCTGATTTCCCTTCTGGTTTTTTCTTTTACTCACTGGTTGTTCAAAAACCTGTAGTTTAATTTCTACATATTTGTGAATTTTCAATTTTTTCTTCTGCTATTGATTTCTAGTTTCATTTCATTATGGTTGGAAAAGACACTTGACATTATTTCAGTCTTCCTAATTTCATTAAGACTTGGCCAAACACAGTGGATCATACCTGCAATCCTACTACTTTGAGAGGCCAAGGTGGAAGGATAACTTGAGGCCAGTAGTTTAACACTAGCCTAGGCAACATAGCAAGACCCTGTTTCTACAAAAAAAATTTTTTAATGAGATGTGCATGGTGACACAAGCCTGTAGTCCTAGCTACTTGGAAGGCTGAGGCAGGAGGTTATTTGAGCCCTGGAGTTCAAGTTTATAGTGAGCTATGATGGCACTCCACATCTTTGGTGTCACAAGGATGTCACAGCCTTGCCACAGCTTTGGTTACAGAGTGAAATCCTGTTTAAAAAAACAAATATACTGACCTTTGTTTTGTGACCTAACATGTGATCTCTTCTGAAGAATATTTTATTTGTGCTGGAGAAGAATGTGTATTCTGCTGCTATTGTTCTGTGTAAGTGTCTGGTTCATTTGTTGTATAATGTTGCTCAAATTCACTGTATCTTTGTAGATTTTCTGTCTGGTTGTTCTATTACTATTGCCATTTTGATGATCATTTTCTGTATGTCCTATGGTTCCTTTGTCCCGCTTTTCCTCTCTTACTGTCTTTCTTGTGTTTTGTTGATTTTTTAAAAATTAATATATTTTGATTCCTTTCTATTTTTCTCGTATTTTTTTCTGTAGGTATTTTCTTTGTGGTTACCATGAGGTTAGCATAAAATATTTAAAATTGTAACAGTCTGTTTTAAGCTGATAGCAACCTTACTTCAATCACACATAAGACCTCTACACTTCTACTTCTTCTCCCCTCACAATTTATGTTATTGATGTCACAATTTATATCTATTTACATTGTATATCCATTAACATATTTTTAGTTATAAAATTTTAATACTTTTATATTTTAACTTTTATACTTCAAATACAATGATTTAACCACAGTATTCTGTATTTGACTATATTTTTACCTTTACTAGTGATTTTTATACTTTCTTATGATAATGTGTTGCTGTTTAGTGTCCTTTGTTACAAGTTGAAGAACTCTTTAGTATTTCTTATAAGGCAGGTAAGCGGTGATAAACTCTCTCAGCTCTGCATGTCCTGAAAAGTCTTTATCTCTTCTACATTTTCAAAGAACAGTTTTGCCTAGCATAATCTTCTTAGTTGGCAGCATTTTTTCTTTCAGCACTTTGAATATATCATCCCACTCCCTTCTGAATTGCAAGTATTCTGCTGAAAAACCCATTGAAAATCTTCTCAAAGTTCCCTTGTATGTGACAAGTTTCTTTTTTCTTCCGGCTTTCAAAATTCTTTTTCTCTGACTTTTAACCACTTGATTATAATGTGCCTTTGGGTATATTTATTTGGGTTTATCTTATTGAGAGTCCTTTGGATTTCCTGGATCTGGATGTCATTTACTTCCTCACATTTGAGAAGCTTTCAACCATTATTCATTTGAATAAGCTTTCTGGTTCTTTCTCCTTCATCTTTATCTGGAACCTCTATAATGCACATAGTGTGTACTTGACTGGGTAATTTCAGATGACTTGGCTTTGAGTTTACTGATTCTTCTGCTTGGTCTTATCTGCTGTGAAACACCAACCTAATTAATTTTTTAGTTCAGTTATTGTATTCTTCAGCTCCAAGATTTGTTTGGTTTCTTTCCTTAATTTTTTATATTTTTATTGAAATTCTCACCTTGTTCATGCACTGTTCTACTGAGCTCACTGAGCATTTTGGTGACAGTTATTTTGAATTCTCTGTCAGGTAATTCATATATCTCTGTTTTGTTAGGATTGGTTTCTGGAATGTTTGTTTCTTAGTTTGGATCATGTTTCTGTTTCTTCATTTTCCTTGACTCTGTTGATATCTATAAAGTAAAAAAAAAAAAACTACCACTTTTCCCAGTCTTCATGGACAAGATTGTTACCAGAAAAGACTCTAGCATGACATCAACCCAGCTAAAACTTCTGCTGGCCTCTCAAACCTTTGTGCTACTCCAAGCTGCCGTCTTTGTTCTTAGTGGCCCACAGGTGTCCAGAGTATATCAGATCTCATTAGTACTTTGAGACAGGTGACAGATAAGACAGTCCCTCAGCACCCAGAGAGGTCAGAAGTTGACTATGCACCCCAACTCTTTTCCTCCTCAGGGAGGTGGGAGCTAGGATTTTTTCTGCAGATTCTGTGCTGGGCTAGGAGAAGGAGCTGTGGGAAGTTTGTGCATACTAGTTTCAACCATCTCCTTTGTTCTCAGTAGCCCTCAGGCATGTAGAATATATCTGGGTCCCATCAGCATTCTGAGACAAATAAGAGAGAAGCCAGTTCCTTAGGCAACCCTTAGAAAAGTGGAACATTTGACACACAATCTAATTGTTTCCCACCACAGGGAAAAACTGGGAGCTGACTTTCTGCCCACCTGCTCTGCATTGAGCCAGGGGGAGGAGCTACAGCAGGTGTTCATGGGCTAGTTCAAACCACTGCCTTTTTTCTCTGGAGTTCCCAAAGGCTGAGCATTTGCTGGACCCCAACAGCGCTGCAATACAGGTGAGACAAAAGCCAGTCCTTTAGGAAGCACTGTAGAGGTTGTAATGTTCAATATACAGTTCAACTCTTTTCTCTCCAGGGAAAAGCTGAAAGTGGGTTTTTGTTTTTGTTTTATCTGCTTACTCTATGCTGGACCAGGCAGAGGAGTTGTAATGAGTGCCTGCTTGCTGGTTCAAACTGCCATCTTTGTTCTCTGTAGCTCCAGGTGTCTGGCATAAGGCAGGTCCCATCAGCACTCTGAGACAAGTGAAATAGAAGCCTTTCCTTTGGGCAGCACCCAGAAAAGTTGAAATATTGAATGTGTGGTTCAAATCTTCCCCTCCTCCTGAAGAAGCTGGAAGCTAGAAGACACCTCTCAATCAGATAGTGCCGTGCTGGGGGTAGGGGTTATAGAAGAGGGGTGCCTCCAATTTTCCCACCAGTTTTAATTTGGCTGGTTTTACACTTCCTAAGGGTGCAGGAGCCTCTAAACTAGTTCCTGGAATTTTACAAAGGGAATTAATTCATTTATTGCTGTTGAATCAATGTATCCATGAAGCTAAGAAAAGGCCATCGCTTCCTATACTGTCATCTTACTGATATCACTCCAAGATAAACTTTTAAATTTTTCTTTCTTTCTCTTTTTTTTTTTCTTTTCTCTTTTTGCAAGACAGAGTCTCAGTCTGTTTCCCAGGCTGGAGTGCAGTGGTGCAATCATAGCTCACTGCAGCTTTCAACTCCTGAGCTCAAGAAATCCTGCTTCAGCCTCCTGAGTAGCTAGGACTACAGGCACGTGCCACCACAAATGGCTAAGTTTTAAATTTTTTGTAGAGATAGTGTCTCACTATGTTGCCCAGACCTGTCTCAAACTCCTGGCCTCAAGCCATCCTTCCACCTTGGCCTCCCAGTTAAAATTTCTTATAATGTAGCATTTGGAGACAAAGTAATCAGAAGTATAAAAGAGGGGTTAAAGGAAATAAGCAATAGAGTGAGAGATCCAACAGAGGTCTAACTAGATGGCCAGAAGGAGACCATACAGAAACCAAGAAAGAGGCATTATGTGAAAGATAATGGCTGAGACTATATCAGAATTGATATAAAAAAAATATTAATATCCAAAACCAAGAACTCCATCAATTCCCAAACAAAATACATTGAAAAAAAATGAATAAAACAATAAAACCCTACTTAGACATAAAATAGTAAAAACTAATGATTTAATTTTATATCTATATGGAGGTTTATGATCAAACAGCAGGTAATAGATTGGTATACAATAGTAATATAAATAATCAATTTTAATCTTCAGATAATATATAATCAGTTTCCAACTCTATTATAACTAAGCCAAATACATTTGAGAGAAGTGTGTTTTGTAACCATATCTTGCTTCTTGAAGAAACCCAAAAGTTAAAAGTCCTCAAGGTCAAATCTGATAGTGATAACCTATTTTCCCACTGTGAGGGGGAGAAGGAAGAAATATTAGTGCTAATTTGTTCAGTTTTTGCTAAAAGTGTTTTCAACTCACTTTCATTTGCACATTATCAGTCAAAGGAAAGGTTGCAAAAAGGGGAAAAACTATTTAGAGAACACTATGCAAATGGAGAGTAGAAAATAGAATTCTAGATGATCATTGTTTTATATTCAGAACATGTATATGGATCACTGAAAGCTTGTCTCTGTGGGATGCAGTGAGTATTCAGGTTGGTTGGGTGACTTTGTAGCCGTGTTAATATTTTTAAGGATATTTCTACAATGATCATTTTTTGAATATTCACAAAAGTGGATAGTATATCTACTAAACAAATCACTCTATCTGTTAGCATACCTAATGAGACCAATTAAAAGGAACACTGTGGCATCATCAGGGGAATGAGAACTTCCCTCGATAGATAATTCCCAATTACTGAAGATAATATGAAGCTTGCTTCTTTTTGAATTATCCAGCTAAACAGCTAGAAATTCTAAAAACTGTGCAGATAATTACGTAATCCTCTTCTCTATGAGTACTTTAGAAGTAAACAAAACATTGCAAGTTTTGTTTGTTTGTGAAACCTTTGTTGGGAAAAAATATGGGTTTGAAAATACCATTGTACTTAGAGGGTCATTTACACATTTACAGCTTTATCCAGCTGAAGTTCATGCACTTAACATTGGATATCCTAATGTTAGCTTTCCTCTTTCCCTTTGTTCTTAAGTAATCTCAGCATTTCTCTAGATATCAGCCTTAATTGCTTATTGAAATCAAAAAAGAAGAGAATAGGATTAATTTTTAAAAAACTCTTTCTTTACAACTTAGTATCTGATTAAATAGACACTATGCTTAATGATTTCTCATTTTGAAGTACATGATTTGGGAAGTCACATTTCTGCTTCAGTGGTCTGTGATGCCAAATGGTGAGTGAAAGGTTAAGTCCAGCCCAGTATGGATTCACCCAGATGAAGAGTATATTTGCACTGTGTTGAATGCTTAACTAAATGCCATCAGTTATGAGATGACAGAGAAACATGAACTGTGACTGCAGCAATGACCCTGAAGAGGAATTATTGCCCACCATTAGAAAGTAGAAGAAAAATAAAGTGAGTGTTGAAGATAAAATGGGGAACTATAACACAGAGAGACAGATAGTAGAGAGATGAAAAATACATATTTGGAAAATGACAAAAATAATATAATTTTTTTTAACCATCTTTTAACTTAGCATACAGAATCCCTGGTTAGGAAGTACTTCCCCAGCATTTTTAAAATCACAGTTACAGAAAAACAAAATAGGAAAGTGTTACTCTAATTCACTTATTTTTTTAGAGATGAGGTTCTACTCCATTGCCCAGGCTGGAGTACAGTGGTGTGACCATAGCTTACTGCAGCCTTGAACTCCTGGGCTCAAGCAATTCTCCTACCTCAGCCTCCCAAGGAGCTAGGACTAAAGGCATATACCGCTACATCTGGCTAATTATTTTTATTTTTTGTAGAGATGTGGGTCTCACTATGTTGCCCAGGCTAGCGCCAAACTCCTAGCCTCAAGCAATGCTCCCACATCAGCCTCCTACAAGTGCTAGAATTACAAGCATGAACCACCACACCCAGTTATCCTATTTTAATAATAAAAGCCAAGTTCCAGAGGACAGATAAACTAGAGAAGCACTAATTTAATGTGGATATTCTAAATTTAAGATTGGTCAAATAATTAGAGAAGAAGGAATAAATAAGTTTTTCTTGCATGTATTAAGTAAACATAAATAATAATAAACATGATTATTTTCAGGCTGTTGTTTAGATGTTTACACTAAGGTTCTCAATAATTTGTTACCTTTGTGGGATCCATGGAAGGGCAGTGTGTATTGCGTAACAAATGTGGTCGAGTAGCTTCAAGGATCATTAAGTCCTTCAAAGCTCAAATGATAAGGGCCATTCTTGGGCAGCCACCTGCACAGATGCCTAGGCTATGCTTAGAACACTGATACTCTAGCAAACCTTTGAAGAATGTTGAGAAAAGGGAATGATATGATGAAATTTACACTATCAAGGTAACTCTGGGAGCGGTTTGAAAGATTGGGGGTGGAGATGAAGAATACAAGCAGAGAGGAGGTATCCCTAATAAAGCCTGTCAGAAAGAAGGACTCCAGCCTGGGCAATCTGGTGAAACCCCATCTCTACAGAAATACAAAAATTAACTGGGCATTGCGGTGCATGCCTGTCATCCCAGCTACTCAGGAGGCTGTGGTGGGAGGATCACTTGAGCCTGGGATATCAAGACTGTAGTGAGCCCAAGACTGTAGTGAGTGTAGTGAGTACTCCAGCCTGGGAAACAGAATGAGACCTTGTCTCAAAAAAAAAAAGAAGCACTAGCTTTTCAAACATATTAGCAGCCATTGAGAAAGCAGAACCCAACATACTCACTTTATAAACTCAGCTCAGGCCTGAATTGGGGAGCAAGCTGTGGGGCTGAAGAAGAGAAACAAGAAGGAAACAGAGCTGATGTCTTTAGAGAACAGTGGATTGTGGGAGGTGAACAAGGAGAAGGGGTCTAGATTTCCTGGGCGGCTGGGGCAGGCATGTGAGTGGCGAGTCGTTCACAGAGCTATGGAAGAGGAGGTGCCTGTTTGGAGGAAGGCACTAGAAATAGTCAAGGGCATATTGAGCTTGAGGAATCTGAAGAACACTCACATAGATGTCCCGGAACCAGCTAGATATAGATGGAGCTGAAGTGCAAGGGTTCTTGGCTGCATATATAAATTTGGAAGTTATCAGCTTATTTGAGTTTTGCATAAGGATAAAATCATCCAAAAAAACATGTCGAGGGCTTAGGTCTCGCACTTGGCATTTGAGATGGTCTTACTCTAGCTGCTACATGTTGGAAGAGGCAGCGATGCACTGAAGCAACTTATGACACAGGAATTGGCTAGAAGGAGGGAACAGAGAGATGAAATCTATTCCAATAGGAGTGTGCTGTGTGGAGGCTTTGACTCCTCTGAACTTCCAGAGCAGAGCTGAGATCAACTAGGGTAAGTTCATGGAGGGAACTTCGAGCTTAGTATACAGGAGACCAAATGAATGACTAGAGTGCCACGGCACACAGACATTGCCCTAGGAAGCAGATAGGTTCCCGGCAGGAGGCCACAGGGAAGTGGAGATTAAAACAGGGTTTCTGTAGTAGGTGGGGAGCATAACTGGGTGAATTTCATGCTTCTTTCAACTCTCAGATCTGAGGATACATTGTGTACTGCAGTAGAACAAAATGTGGCAAAATTCCAGGATAACAGAAAATAATTGGACTGTTTCTATAAAGAAGGTACTTCAAAAAACAACAACAACAACAACAACAACTCTTTAGGCTAGGCATGGTGGCTCACATCTGTAAGGTCAAGGCAGGTGGATCACCAGAGGTCAGAAGTTCGACACCAGCTTAACTTGATCAACATGGTGAAACACCATCTCTACTAAAAATACAAATATTAGCCAGGTGTGGTGACACGTGCTTGTAATCCCAGTTACTCAGGAGGCTGAGGCAGGAGAATCGCTTGAACCCAGGAGGTGAATGTTGTAGTGAGCCAAGATTGCACCACTGCACTCCAGCCTGGGCAACAGAGTGAGTGAGACGCCGTCTCAAAACAACAACAACAACAACAAAAACAAAAACTAACAAAAACAAACCTAACTTTAGGCCGGGTGCGGTGGCTCACGCCTGTAATCCCAGCACTTTGGGAGGCCGAGACGGGCGGATCACGAGGTCAGGAGATCGAGACCATCCTGGCTAACACGGTGAAACCTCGTCTCTACTAAAAATACAAAAAAAAAAAAAAAAAAAAAAAAAAAAAAAACTAGCCAGGCGTAGTGGCAGGCGCCTGTAGTCCCAGCTACTCGGGAGGCTGAGGCAGGAGAATGGCAGGAACCAAGGGGGTGGAGCTTGCAGTGAGCTGAGATTGCACCACCGCACTCCAGCCTGGGCGACTGAGCAAGACTCCATCTCAAAAAAAAAAAAAAAAAAAAAAAAAAAAAAAACCCTAACTTTAAAACATGCTTTTGGTGTTGCAGACATTTTCATTTTCTGTCCATATTAACCTCTATTACCCCCTTCCTCTCTGATTCTTTCCCTTCTCTTCATATGGTTCTCCTTAAGAATGTGTCAGTAACAAACTGTTTTTTGTCACATAAAAAATGTCAAAGAAACCAAACATAAAAGGGCAGGGAAAGGAGAGGCAGGTCATATGACATTTCCTTGAGGTTTGATGTCTTCTTGTGTCTTTTTTTGCTTTCTGTTCGTATTTCCTGGAATAATAATAATTCTTCTTCTTCTTCTTCTTCTTCTTCTTCTTCTTCTTCTTCTTCTTCTTCCTCTTCCTCTTCCTCTTCCTCTTCTTCCTCCCCCTTCCTCTTCCGTCTCCTCCTCCTCCTCCTCCTCCTTCTCCCTCCTGCTCCTCCTCCTCCTTCTTCTTCTTTTTCTTCTTTCTTACTTTTTATTTTTTTCTTGAGATAGAGTCTTGCTTTGTCACCCAGGTTCAAGTACAGTGGCCAGCACACTCAGTGCAGCCTTTACCTCCCGGGCTCAAGTGATTCCCCACCTCAGCCCTCTAAGTAGCTGACACTACAGGTTGCATCAACATGCCTGGCTAATTGTAAAGATGGGTTTTGCCATGTTGTCCACATTGGTCTTGAACTCCTGAGCTCAGGTGATCCTCCCGCCTTGGTCTCCAGAAGTGCTGAGATTATAGACATGAGTCACCATGCCCCGACTGGAATTCTTATTTCATCACCTCTAATACCTAGCACCCTCCATACCTTCCTCTATGCCCTACATGATAGAACCTCCTGCAGGATCAAGAAAGCTGAGAAAGTCCTTCTGCTCCCCCTAAATACACACACACACACACACACACACACACACACACCCCTTCCCCACATGCTCAGTACAGCCTCAAGTTCCAAAATGGGCAATTCTTTCCCTAAATGAAGGCAGTCCTCCCTGCAAAAACACAAACCATCCTGAAAGACGTATCATTCCAAATTATTATTGGTTTTCTCTGCCTTGTATGAATGAATTTTACAACTCTTTAAGAGCTATTTTTGGGTTTTCTGTCTCCCAGGCTGGAGTGCAGTGGCACCATGATAACTATTTTTACTACAAATTTTGAGTTTATTCTTTCCAGTTTTCTTTTTCCTTTCCTTAATTGCCACAGCAGTGATTCATTTCAGTGAGTGATATGTTATCGATGTTTACTGAGCAATGTAGATCCTCAATCTGATCATTTTATGTTTATATTGTCCCTTCCATGGCTTCCCAAGTAACCTGAAAATGCTAGTTCTGTCCCCAAATCTAAAAGCATTTTATCTTTTTTTTATTTTGAGATGGAGTCTTGCTCAGTTGCCCAGGCTAGAGTGCAGTGGTGGGATCTCAGCTCACTGCAACCTCTGCCTCCTGGCTTCAAGCGATTCTCCTGCCTCAGCCTCCCAAGTAGCTGGGATTACAGGTGCCTGCCACCATGCCCGGCTAATTTTTGTATTTTTAGTAGAGACAGGGTTTCACCATGTTGGTCAGGCTGGTCTTGAACTCCTGACCTCAAGCAATCAACCTACCTCGACCTCCCAAAGTGCTAGGATTACAGGCGTGAGTCACCACGCCCAGCCTTAATCTATTTTTATTTTGCTTATCAACGAACTTTAATTTTTTTTTTTCCAAATTCTGAGAGGTCATTACTGAAGATAGTCTAACGTGTAACAGAAACCTGGGAATTTTTCTGTTATTCCAGGCATCTGGAGCCATTTTGCAAGAGAAATCACTTGTGGGGAGTAGCGCCTCTGAGGGCCTAATGAACAACCGATGGGACCTTATCCATGTATTGGTTTCGTTGAGACCCAAGGCAGATACTGGGCTGCCTTTGGTCACTTCCAAACTGGCATGGCCAAGCCATGAGTCACACCAGGCCATGGGGTTATTTTCCTGCTGGCTAATCTAAAGATTGATACAGAGCCTTTATGCCATGTTTAATACTGAACGCTCAGTGTCCACTGCTTGGAGAACTTACTGATATCATACAGAGTGGAGAGAGGCACAGGGACAGGGCCCCACAGCCTGGCAGTGTGGCTTTTTTGGGACATAAACAGACATCTTTGCATTGTGGCCATGAAGAAAAGACATTTATCCTTGGCATTTGTGGTCTGTGCCACTCTCTGGAGCACAGCTATCTAATCCTTTTGTTTCTGGCATGTAGAGTCTGAGAATCTCAGGATGGTGGTAAGTGAATCCTCTCTTTTGCTCTCATGAGAAACAGGAAGACGCCCTGCTCCTGCTTCTCTATGACACTAGGAATCACATTCACTTCCATGCACACAGATTCTCTCTTTCAATTGCACAACAACCCCATTTACGATGAGGAAACCACAGCTTGGAAAAGATGAGTGCCTTACTTCAGGCTCTCAAAAATGCCAGAGTTGCAACCCATAGTCAGGATTCGGTGTCTCCAAAGTCCATGCTCTGCTCTGTCCTAACCGATAAAATAAAGATAAAAGGCTGTTCTCTTTTTTATGCTAAGAGAATTCTAGAAAAAGAGGTACAGAGGCGTACATTCTTATGAGTTCAGAGATTTTTTAAAAGAAAGAGGTGCTGTTATACTTTCAGATCTAAGAGCTAAAACTACTAATTTTTTTATTTCCAACTTTTTTTTTTTTTTTTTTGAGATGGAGCCTCACTCTATTGCCCAGACTAGAGTGCAATGGTACAATCTTGGCTCACTGCAACTTCCACCTCCCAGGTTCAAGCAATTCTCCTGCCTCGGCCTCCCAAGTAGTAGGGATTACAGGCACGCACCACCGTGACTGGCTAATTTTTGTATTTTTAGTAGAGATAGGGTTTTACCATGCTGGTCAGGCTGGTCTTAAACCCCTAACCTCAGGTGATCCATTCACCTCAGCCTCCCAGAGTGCTGGGATTACAGATATGAGCCACTGTGCGCAGCCTATTTCCAACTTTTAAGTTCAGGGTTACATGTGCAGAATGTGCACATTTGTTACCTAGGTAAAGGTGTGCCATGGTGATTAGCCGCACAGATCATCCCATCACCCAGGTACTAAGCCCTACATACATTAGCTATTCTTACTGATGCTCTTCCTCCTCCCACTCCCCACTCTCTAACAGGTCCCAGTGTGTGTTGTTACTACCATGTATTCTCATCATTCAGCTCCCACTTATAAATGAGAACATGTGGTAATTTACTTTTTGTTCCTGTGTTAGTTTGCTGAGGATGGTGGCTTCCAGCTCCATCTATGTCCCTGCAAAGACATGATCTCATTCCCTTTTGAGATCAGCACAGTGTTCCATGGTGTATACATACCACATTTTATTTATCCAGTCTATCATTGGTGGGCATTTGGGTTGATTCCATGTCTTTGCTATTATGAATAGTGCTGCAGTGAACACACAAGTGCATGTATCTTTGTGATAGAATGATTCATATTCCTCTGGATACATAACTAGTAATGGGATTGCTGGATCAAATAGTATTTCTGCCTCTTAGGGCTTTGAGGAATTGTCATACCACTTCCAAAATGGCTGAGCTAATTTATATTCCCATCAACAGTAGTAAAAGTGTTCCTTTTCCTCCACAACCTCGCCAGCATCTCTTGTTTTTTGACTTCTTTATAGTAGCCATTCTGATTGGTGTGGGATGGACTCTCCCTGTGGTTTTGATTTGCATTTCTCTAATGACCAGTGATGCTGAGCTTTTTTTTTCATATCTTTGTTGGCTGCATCAATGTCTTCTTTTGAGAAATGTCTGTTCCTGTCCTTTGCCCACATTTTAATGGGGTTGTTTGTTTTTTCTTGTAAATTTATTTAAGTTCCTTATAGATGCTGGATATTAGACCTCCATCAGATGGGTAGATTGCAAACATTTTCTCTCATTCTGTAGGTTGTCTGTAAAACTATTCTTTTAAAACTAGTAACAAAAACATTTTAAAGGAGATTCAGGTATAAAGTACCATAGAAGTTAAGAGAAGAATCATTATTCAGGGAAAGATTTCACCCAATGATTTGAACTGGGCCTTGGGGTTTGGAGGACTGGCCACAAGTGCAGAGGGCAAAGCCTCAATGGAGCAGTGCCCTGGGAACCCTGAGAAGTCAGGTACTTGGAGAAGGAACGTGCAGCTGAGAGGGGAGTTGTTTCCACTTCATGTCCCTAATATAGATGGGCAGCTTTCCAGGATTTCTCCCCAGCAAAGACCAAATCCATTAGCTTTCTATAGCACTCCTTTCTCTTGAGTGAGAATTATTATCCCATTGTGCATTCACCAGCAATGCTGATGTGTGGGCAAATACTTGGGCCTTAATCTTGGCATTCCCTCCAAGCAGCTGTGTGACCATTCATCTTTCTGAACTTATGTCTTCTCTTATACAATGAAGGGGCACTGATGTCTAAATTTCTTTTGGCAGCATTCTTATTCCATGAGATAGTGATCAGTGCTCAGGCATTTCAGGTTCTTCTTGCATATAGAGATATGCAAGAGTAAAATAATAAAATAGAGACACACAGAGAGCGACAGATGAGAGAGACAGAAACAAATGAAAAGGCTGAATCCAGGCCTTCTGTGGCCCTTCTGTTCTTCCTACCTGTGTCCTATGGGCAATGCCTCCACATCCTTCAAGTCCTCTTTCTGTTTAAACCAGTCCTAATGTGGTCTTACAACCAAAGAATCACTTGTTAAAACACCCTGATTTCCAAGACCTTCTTTTCCTTTCTCATTTCTGTTTAAGGTTTCTCATACGTGTATTGGATCTGGTGATATCTTAGCATGGTGAGGGATGAAATCAGGTCCCTTCTGTTGGAGATGACTGCTGGCTGAGCAGGACCTTTCAAAGCTTGACGATACCGGCTGTAAGCTGTTTGGTTGTTTATACAGCATTCCTGGGTCAGTGTTTGTCCTTGGTTTTATTTAAGAGGATGGAACAAGAAGAAGGGACACGCTGTCCTTGGCGTGCCTAGTATTGTTCAATGGCACATCTGTTTTCCTAAGTCATTAATGGATCCTTCCGGAAACAGCCAATCTTTCCTCAAGCATTAGGTCAGCAATCCTGATTAGAATCGGCATCAACCACCCATGAAACTAGAAGCTTCCCTTGTGATTTATTATTACAATAAAACCTCACTAATTAACCATAATTAGGAAGAAAAGCCTGTCTCCATTTTAAGATTCTAAAAGAAGCCACATTTTAATTTCTTCCAACTTTGCACAGTGATTTAAATTATGCTAATAAGTATATTTGACTTAATGTGTAAATAAAAATTATTTCTAAATAGCACATCAACTTAATATATGTATTCTGGTGTGTAAAGTGTCTTTAAGAAACAGCTTGTTCTTTCAAACGTTCTACTTATACTCTTACAATATTAATAGTTTAGTGTTTTTTTGGACTGAAAACACAATGAGTAACTTAATCTTAACATTTGTCAGAATTATTTTTAAACAAGTAGGGACAGAATTACTGAGATTATTGTATTTTTAAATCAATATGACAATGTTTAGGGAAATGAATCATACGAGTTAACGTGTCACGCAAACCTGTTCTGAAGCTTTCTACATCTTTCTGAAGGTTTTACATTGCACTGAAAATGAAGCTGATTTATTTAAGAGTCAGATGGAATGATTGTGTTGTAGATGAACTGAAAATCTTTTCTCCTGCATGTTGGATAATGCTGTGATTTTTACACCGTGGTTCCAATTTACAAAGAGACAAAGGTAAAAACAAATAAGCCTGCAATAAAATGTTTGGTGCCCCAAATCATTTCTTCTGATGTTTACTTGCTGTTTATAAAACCTGAAGAAAATGTGCCAGGAAGCCGAGACTGGTTTTATGAATAGAGATGTCTTAACTGGCTACGCTAATGTCAAGCCTACAGGAATGTCTCATCAGGACACCCGATGTGAGCTGCATTGGGCTACCAAGGCAGAGTTTCTGTCTGTGTTCTGTAGGGGAAATGGATGCATGCTGGGATGAGAGAGGTGGGCACAGCATTTGACCTGACCCTGGGATGGCACCTGCTGAGGATCCCAAGAGAGCCTGACTCATGCTAGCCATTCATCTGCTGATGAAGCCTCTTCCTCCTCGTTCCTTCCTCTTCCCATTAAGTCGGCTGCTTTCAGCTTCTTGCCTTGCTTTTCACCTGGGCCCCTAAAATGGTCTGCACAGTCTAAAACAGAGGTGTCCGATCTTTTGGCTTCCCAGAGCCACATTGGAAAAAGAAGAATTGTCTTGGGCCACATATAAAATACATTAACACTAGTGATAGCTAATGGGGGAAAAAAAAAGAATCTCATCATGTGTGAAGAAAATTTATGAATTTGTGTTGGGCTGCATTCATAGCCGTCCTGGGCCACATGCAGTCTGCGGACCGAGGGTTAGACAAGCTTGGTCTAAAAGGACAGAGCAAGAAAACTAAGGCAGGTTTTCAGAATGAGTTGGAAGCTACTTACATTCTAGTGTCCCTTGTTGTAGAAGCTGCTCCCTCGCCCACCTGGGCCCAGAAGTGCTTCTTTGACCTCACAGGTTCAAGTCTACTAGAAGCACAATATTGACAAATCTGCTAGCCAGTTAAGATGGGACTCAATCTGGCATTCAGGTCGTTGGAGATTATAAAGGAAGATGAAAATATGCTTTCTGTTGCTGAAGGCAGTAGTGCTTAGTCCCCTCTTGTAATTCAGCCTCTGGTTAGGAAAGACTGATGGCTGCAGGTAACTTCACCCCAGAGGAATTCACTGTGCCTCTTCCCCAGGATGCCAGCGGGGCCTTTGTTCTCATTGTTTTTGGACATCATTTTTTTCTGTATTCTTATTTTTACTTTTTTTATATTCTGGAGTACATGTGCAGGATGTGCAGGTTTGTTACATAGGTAAATGTGTGCCATGGTGGTCTGCTGCACCTATCAACCCATCACCTAGGTATTAAGCCCAGCATGAATTAGCTATTTTCCCTAATGCTCTCCCCCAACCCACCACACCTGACAGGCCCCGGTGTATGTTGTTCCCCTCCCTGTATTCATGTGTTCTCATGTTCAGCTCCCACTTATAAGTGAGAATATGCAGTGTTTGGTTTTCTGTTTCTGTGTTAGTTTGCTGAGGATAATGGCTTCCAGCTTCATCCATGTCCATGCAAAGGGCATGCTCTTGTTCCTTTTTATAGCTGCATAGTATTCCATGGTGTATATGTACCACAGTTTCTTTATCCAGTCTATCATTGATTGGCATTTGGGTTGATTCCACATCTTTGCTCTTGTGAATAGTGCTGCAATGAACATACATGTGTATGTATCTTTATAATAAGATGATTTATATTTCTTTGGGTATATACCCAGTAATGGGATTGCTGGGTCAAATGATATTTCCAGTTCTAAATCTTTGGGGAATTGCCACACTGTCTTCCACAATAGTTGAACTAATTTACATTCCCACCAACAGTGTAAAAGCATTCCTATTTCTATGTAACCTCACCAGCATCTGTTGTTTCTTGATTTTTTAATAATGGCTATTCTGACTGGCGTAAGATGTTATCTGATTGTGGTTTTGATTTGCATTTCTCTAATGATCAGTGATGTTGAGCATTTTTTCATATGTTTGTTGGCACATGTATGTCTTTTTTTTGATAAGTGGCTGTTCACATCCTTTGGGCATCAACATTTTTAATGTGTTTGCTATTTGACATCTTTGCTGCCTTTTTGTAATTTTTCATCTTATATGAAATTGAGGCACATGTGAGATACTGAAATAAAGTTTTTTTAGAAGAGAAGGATGGGAAACAAGGAGCAGCTAAGGGGTCTTCTCAGGGACACTCTGCTGCTGCTGTCTTTTGTGCCACAGATGACTATTATGGTGCCTCATTCCAATCGTGGGCTCTTGGTCAATGTGGGCACCATGGCCCAGAGGACATTGCTGGTGCATGGGTGTCACCAAGTTCAAATCCAGACCCTACCGTTCACTATTTGCCTAGCCTGCAGCAATTTATTTCATCTCTTGGTGAAGGTATTGGTGTTATGAAAAAGTACAATTAAATAAAATAAGAGGAAGTGCTCAGTAATTACCTTACCAGTAGCCTTAGCCTTGCGGCTTAAGGCTTAGGGTAATCTGTGGGTCTTCATATATACACATATATGTGGGTGGGTCAGATTAGGGTAATCTGTGGGTCTTCATATATACATATACATATGTGCTGGCTAAGAATTAATCTCCACATTCTTATCTAGCACTTCTTTGCAATGGAGAAATAGCACTTTACATTTTGGAGTACTTTGACATACATCTCTAAATATGTTTTCCGTTGAATGTTAGTTAATTAGATTATGGTGGCCTAATAGGTGAAGGGATTGAGTGAAATTGAAAGTAAAATAAAATTATAAAATTATCACATTAAAAACATGCAGTTAACTAGATGGAGGGGAGAGAGATTGGGAGGAATTGAGGCTGCCTACTGGATTTCTGCCTTGTGTAATGGGTGCATGATGATGCAATTGACCAAGCCAAGGACCGCCAGGGAATAGCAGGTCAAGCAGGTGAATGATCAGTTCCTTTGAAGGCTTGTTGCATTTCGGGCATCCTTGGAACATCTGAAGATGTCTCATGAGGAGCTAGACTTCAGTAGAGAAATCTGAAGAGCTAATAAAATATTATAGAGAGTTGTTGAGGTCTTTGCACTTGCTCTCCCTCTGGTCTGGAACACTGTTTCTCCAGGTATCTGCACATTTCACTCCCCATATCCTTCAAGGTCTTTGCTCAAAACGTCATCTTTGCAGTAAGACTCTCGTGGTTACCCAACTATAAATGGAAAATGCTTCCTACCCAAGCTCTTCCTCTCTACCTTCTCTGTGCTATATTTTGACATAGTAAACATAGCATTATCTAACCTACTATATATTTTACTTACTTTAACTTATTTTATTCACGATGTTCCACCTATTAGAATGTAAGCCCCACGTGGGCAAGGATTTTTTGTGTATTTCGTTTACATCTCTAACCTCAGTAGCCAGAATGGTACATATAAACACTCAAGAAATACTCGTTGAATTAGAGAATGTGCCCTTCCTATGTGCCTGACACAAAGTGCTTTTTGTGTGTCATCTCATTTAATCCAAGTAAGCAATGGGTAAGATAGTAAAGAGAGCCATGAAAATGAATGAGATTTACCGGGAGAGTATTTAACGAAAAAGAGAAGAAGACTGAGAGCAGAGACCGAAAGAATACTATTATTTTAGAGACTGACAAGGGAAATGGACCATGCATAGGAAGCCACAAAAACCCATATAGAGAGAAGGAGGAAAACCAGGCTACTGTGGTGCTATGGCAATGAACTGAGGGAACATTTCCAAAGGGAGGAAGTGATCCAAGGTGTCAGACTAGGTAAAGAGCAAAAAGTAATTGAGAGAGAAGTATAAGCAAAGCCCCTCTGCCTTCTTTGCCATTTCTGACTCAGATTCACTGCTGACAAGCCTCTCACCAAAATAGGTAGGACTATTTTTATTACTATCTCCTCTGACAGAGTATATTGCAAAGATATAAATGGCAGAGTTTACTTTTAAGCAAGACATAGATGATGACAGATAGTTCAGTGGTTCGCAGACTTTGGAATTTCACGAACTGATAACATTTGAGGGGAAAAAAGGGGGTCAATGAAACAACAGACTAACTTGCCAGTCCTCTGAATCATTCCAATTCCTTAATGAATTGGAATCCGTCCAATTCATTAAGGACGACCTGACCAGAGGAAACAAATGAACTGAGAATTGTTCAGGAGATGTGAAACCCAGTCAAGACCATTTGTCTTGCCTTCTGGTCTTCAGTGCAAGTCAAAAGTCCTATTGGAAAGGGTAAGACTTCTAGCCCACAGCCACCAATAATGGGCCCCATTGTGGGCACTGTGTCTGCCCTACTGCTCTGTTCATCATGGTGCCCAGAAGTAGCCTGGAAAGTCTTTAGCACCCTTGACCATGAATCTCCATCAGCCTCTTCACCCCAAACCACAGATAAATATATACAATTTCAGTTAAAAAAAAAAAAAAAGTGTTGCAGATGGGAGGCATGGTAGTTTACGCCTATAGTCCCAGCACTTTGGGAGGCCGAGGCAGGCAGATCACTTGAGTCCAGGAGTTTGAGACCAGCTTAGGTAATATGCCAAAATCACATCTCTACCAAAAATAGAAAAATTAAGTGGGCATAATTGCATGTGCCTGTTGTCTCAGTTACTTGGGAAGCTAAGGTGGGAGGATCGCTTAAGTCCAGGAGGTTGAGGCTGTGGTGGGCCATGATTATGCCACTGCACTCCAGCCTGAGCAACAGAGTGAGGCCCTATCTCAAAAAAAAAGGAAGTGTTTATTGAATCACTTTAAGACAAATTCCCTGACTGTTTCTCCCTGCCCCACTACACACCCCCGCCACACAGACACACCCCTGGTTGATGCCCCTCAGTCTCCTATTTAGAAATTGAAGTACCACACCTGAGCAGATGAGATTCTACGTGACATGGTGCCTGGTCTTGATTGTTAATAGAGGAAGGCTTTAAAAGGAGATTACTAAAAACAGGGTGGAAGTGACTCTGAAAAGAAGCCTCAACAAAAGGACTTTTATCTAGGGTCAGCTCTGCCTTCGGCAGTTGAGCAAATGAAACATTCCTTTTGCTTTTGACAGTATTTCAAACTGGAGTAGCCGCCCTCACGTTTTGAGAGTACAGACACTCATTCATTATCAGGTTGACATTAGCCAGAATATTTTAATGTCAACAAAGACATAAGAATGATTGTTGTCCTAATTATTGCTTATATCCCCTTTGGAAGTTTCCATGAGTATCAGATTTTAAATAAGGAATACTTCCAGGTTGATTTTGTTGTTGTTGTTACTGTAAGAATTCTGAATCTTATCAAGGATGCAGTCTAAGTGAACTTGGAAGAAAGCTTTAATTTCATATTTTCTGGCTAATGTTCCATAAATGTCATAACTTGGCTGTTTAATGGAGAGTATGTTTTTTTAATGTGATAGATTTGCCAAACATTAATGAAGGGAAGAAGAGAGAAAAATGGAGAAATGCCATCTCCATTCATTTGAAAACATCAAAATTAGCAATAAAAATAGAAGTTTCTTATCATCAGGAGTGGGAGGAAGATCATTATAGGCATTTAAATAGACAGAGTCTGATCTTTGCTCCTGGTTTCCTATGAGGGACTCAGCAGGTAACCTTGACCCAACAGTTCCACTGCTTCATGCCTGTTTCCTCCATTTGTTCCGTGGGAACTGTGATATTCATTTGATTAAGTAATATTTAGATTTCCAGCTGGTACAGGGAAGTTGTAACAGTCCTGCGGATGACATGGCCTTAGGTCATCTCCATGCCCCCATTGTCCAGCAAGGCTCTGGGCAGAAGACTCGTGTGTGATATTTATAGTATCCAAATTCAGTAAGTCTACTAATCCTTAAATGAAAGCTGCTTTGTAGGAAAATCTCTAACACCAACTATGACTTAGAATGGGAGAAAAAAATCAGTGTGATTTAGTTGGACTCAGAAAAATATTTAAGACAGTAGTTTTATTACTTGGAAAGATTCATGTTAACTAGGATCAAGTTAAATCCTGGTCTAATGGCAATATTTTTTTCAGAAACTATTTTGACACATCTTTAAGAATGGTCTGTTTTTAATGTATGGTCTTTGTGTTCTTCTGAAGGTGCTTCTAAAGTAAGAGTTCATGAAAACTGTCTTACATAATTTAAGCTTTCTTCTGCAACTATATGTATGGTGTCGCTGGCTTACTAAGAAATGATTTTTATGTTAAATTTTATGTACTTTTTAAAATTCTTGACTGGAGGGGCCCAAATACATGAGGTTTTATTATTGTGTTTCTTTTATCTTTTGTCCCAGGTTTTCTCTGCTCACATAGTGCTTGGCAAACATAATAAATGCTTGAGTTAATGAATGGCGAAAGGCCATAGATTCAACCCTCATAGTTAGCCTTACTTTATTCTGTGTGTGGAGACAGAATCCCTGATCCTGAACATCCATTCAATGCCATTCGTGAAGGCCATTTGCACAGTCTAGGCCATGAAGAAAAGCATATGACTGCAATGTGATGTGGGCTTTATTCCATCATGGCAGTCTTCTTGCTCACGATGACAGACTTCAGGACTCTTCACATTTACACATTCCAATCAAAGAGTTAGGGAATGTGTATACTTCCTGCCTGCAGCGGTGTTAGAAAGAGTGTGTCATGGATTTTCTCTTTATGCCAGATCAGAGCTGTGTTGGCCTCCCAGGGCTTCCCACGATGAAAAGTAAATAGAGCAGAGCATCTATTAGTTTCCCAAACCAAGTTAATGGGCATCCATTGCAGATAAGGTAGCCCAAATGAAGTAGTCCTTTCTCTCAGCTTGCTGGGCCATTCCCATTCCACATCTCATGCTGGTCCTACAACTATATTGCATACAGTAAACTCTAAGGGTTACGTAGATAATGATTTTTTTTTTTTTCATGCAGAAGAAGCTAATGACTTTGAGAAATCAGAGAGGCCTGGAGGCACATGGATCTCTTTTGCCCAGGTTCAAGAAACTTCCCAAATTGGTGTCCTCCCAGGCTCTGTGTTTTAACACATCTTGACCACTCTGATTGTCTTGCTCTCCTCTGCTGTCTAAAGTGGGGGGATCCTGCTCAATTGCTGGGATTTAGTAGTCACAGAAGCTTTCTTGCTTTCTTTCATTTTTTTTTTCTTTTTATCTGTTTTTTTTTTTTTTTTTTTTTTTTTTGAGACAGGGTCTCACTCTGTTGCCCAGGCTGGAGTGCAGTGGCGTGATCATGGCTCACTGCAGCCTTGAACTCCTAGTTTCACACAATCCTTCCTCCTTAGCCTCCCAAGTAGCTTGGACTATAGTCAAGCACCCCCATATCCTGCTCGTTTTTTATTTTTTATTTTATTGAAGAGACAGGGTCTTGCTATGTTACTCAGGCTGGTCTCAAACTCCTGGCCTCAAGCAGTCCTCCCACCTCAGATTCCCAAAGTCCTAGGATTACAGGCATGAGCCACTGCACCCAGTCAAAGCTTTCTTAAACACATCTTCTCTAGACTTTCCAAACAGAGCCAATCTTTCCTTTCTGTGCTCTCAAGAGCACAAATCACAGTGGATTATAGTCTCTGCTTTCCAGTTTTTCTCAAAAAGCATTTGTGGGGAGCGACTATGAGCATTTTGAAGAGGAGAAATGATTTTTAATCCACAGTGGATCCCCATTCCCCAGCATAGACCAACTTCTCTCTAAAAGTCTGCAAATGAGTCAAAATCAAGCAACAGCTTCACAATCACAGAGCTACTTCCTAGCATTCTTAACTCTGGTATCAATGGTGCTAAGTAGTCTAGAAGAAATTTATCAAAAGGACAGCAATCTTATTTATAATATGGCAGCTTTCCAATAAATAACATGAAACTGAGAAAAGGAAAACAATAGCCAAATGTCACTGAAACACTAGTTACCTATGTAGATTATGTCTGGATTCACAGCCCAACTCACCATCTGCAAAACTCTTCCCTGAATTTATTACGCTTATGATGGTCTCAAAGCCTTTTCCAAAAAAGAGAAAGTATATTTTCTGACTTAAAAGTTGTAGCATTTTCAGATCTATTAAGATGACATTACCACAGTAAGTACTTTTGTATAGAACCATTCCACAAAACATTTATTCGTTCCTACGAGTTTTTAAGGTGTTAAATCTGATACCCAACAACTGACTGTGTTATCATAAGTCCTGCATCACAAATTGCTCTGTTACATAACCAAATGAGGTTTTCCAGATCAGAATGATCAGCTGGGGTCGTTTCAGGTATTTCCCTGAAGGTCTTAAAAATGGCAACTTCTTTTTTTTTAAAATTATTATTATACTTTAAGTTCTGGGTACAAGTGCACAACGTGCAGGTTTGTTACATATGTATACATGTGCCCTATTGGTGTGCTGCACCCATCAACTCGTCAGCACCCATCAACTAGTCATTCACATCAGGTATAACTCCCAATGCCATCCTTCCCCGCTCCCCCCTCCCCACAATAGGCCCCGGAGTGTGATGTTCCCCTTCCCGTGTTCAAGTGATCTCATTGTTCAATTCCCACCTATGAGTGAGAACATGCGGTGTTTGGTTTTCTGTTCTTGCGATAGTTTGCTGAGAATGATGGTTTCCAGCTGCATCCATGTCCCTACAAAGGACACAAACTCATCCCTTTTTATGGCTGCATAGTATTCCATGGTGTATATGTGCCACATTTTCTTGATCCAGTCTGTCACTGATGGACATCTGGGTTGATTCCAAGTCTTTGCTATTGTGAGTGGTGTCACAATAAACATACGTGTGCATGTGTCTTTATAGCAGCATGATTTATAATCCTTTGGGTGTATACCCAGTAATGGGATGGCTGGGTCATATGGTATTTCTAGTTCTAGATCCTTGAGGAATCGCCACACTGTTTTCCACAATGGTTGAACTAGTTGACAATCCCACCAACAGTGTAAAAGTGTTCCTATTTCTCCACATCCTCTCCAGCACCTGTTGTTTCCTGACTTTTTAATGATTGCCATTCTAACTGGTGTGAGATGGTATCTCATTGTGGTTTTGATTTGCAAAAATGGCAACTTCTTAAACAATGCACCCAGGGACTGGCATCCTCATCATTTTGGCTAATACAACTGTTATTTTTCTTATTCCGTCATTATGGTAGATACCATTTTCTTTTTAAGAGATGGAATATAGGGAGAAAAATTCTACCCTGTTTTACTCATTAATGAGTCAGAGGAAAAGTCCCCACTGCTTCTAATTATCAGGGGTCAATGTCAAGATCTCTAGCAAGAAAATGTGTTTATGTTATCAAGAAAGTTAACACATTGCCAAACTGTACACAGTGAGGGAACTTTCATGAACATGCTGCTTGTCCCCAAGTCCTGCACCTACCCAGGTCCCGGTGATCTGGGTGGTAACTGTGATACTGGGATCCCATTGTAAACATCATAAGAATTTTTTGAAGAAACTAGAGTGAAACATACCTCTGAGGATAAATAGTAACAATCTGCTGAACTTGCAGCTTTGCTTCTTTTCCTTAGCAAATGCTTCACCACTGCCAGGCAAGCAAAGGTGCTCTACTGACACCCCCAAAACTCCAAATATCCACTGGCTTTTAAATAACAGCATGAACATGGTGTCATCATGAGACAGTCTGGTTGGGGCCAAGAGTTTTTGCAGGCGTGTAGTTTGAAAGGGCTGTACTTGTCTTTTGCCATCCCCTAAGAGATCATGTGAAGGTCAGACTAGGGCTTGGAAAGGCTCACTGCATTTATGCCCTCTCATTAACATGTAAGAGCTACCTTTTTATCAAAAGCCAGTCCCTCCCATCCTACCAGAAACCTCACTATCTCCTTCCTCCCTGACATCCTTCTCTTTCCCTTATCTTCATCCTGTCTGTCTGCTTCCTCCTTCCCATCATCATTAAACATGCTCAAGTATCTTTTATCTCTGACAACCCTTCCCTCCCTAAACCTCATGCCACCTCCAACCACATCCCTGCTTCCCTGTGTCAGCTGAAATTCTCCATGTCAGCTGAAATTAAAGCATTGCTTTCACTCACTATATCCACCTCCTCACTTCCCTCTTTCTTGTTAACCCTCTCCACTCCTGTTTTGACCCTACCACCTCACCAAACTACTATCATTATCAAGATACTAAGGATTATAAAGCTAAACATAGCCGTGCCATATAACCCAGCAATCCCACTCCCAAGAGAAATAACCTAATGTTCAGACAAAACCTGTATGCAAATGTTTTTAATAGCTCTATTTTTAATCAACAAAAACTGAAAATAACTAACCTGTCCCTCAACCTATGAATGGGTACACAAATTGCAGTCTGTTTATACCATGGAACACTACTCAACAATAGAAAGGACTGAACTGTTGACTCATGCAATAGCTTGAATGATTCTTAAATATATTTCACTAAGTGAAAGAAACCTGGCTAAAAACACTATATACCATGTGATTTCATTGATAATGTTGTGAAACAAACAAAAAAAAAACCTAGGAATGGAAAGCAAATAGTTGGTTTCCAGGAGTGGGGACAGAAGACTGAAGAACTATGGGATAGCATGGTAAAATGTGGGGGTGATGGAACTGTTTTGTATCATGACTGTGATGGTAGACAGCCAACTCTTTGTATTTGTCAGAATCCATAGAACTGTATAGGACAAAGTGAATTTTACTGTGTGTATGTATATTTGTGTGTGTGTGTGTGTGTGTGTGTATGAAAGACAGAGAGAGAGAGAGAAAATTAATCAGGATGTAGAGGCACCCCAAAATGAAATATAAACTGAGACTTTTTTTTTAGACAATGTCTCACTCTGTTGCCTAGGCTGGAATGCAGTAGCATGATCTCGACTCACTGCAGCCTCGACTTCTCAGGCTCAAGTAATCCTCCCACCCCAGCCTCCCAAGTAGCTGGGACCACAAGCATGTGTCACCATGCCCAGTTATTTTTATTTATTTATTTATTTATTTTTTGAGACAGAGTTTCGCTCTTGTTGCCTAAGCTGGAGTGCAATGGCGCCATCTCGGCTCACGGCAGCCTCCACCTCCCGGATTCCAGTGATTCTCCTGCCTCAGCCTCCCTTGTAGCTGGGATTACAGGTGCCCGCCTCCACGCCCAGCTAATTTTTTATATTTTTAGTAGAGACAGGGTTTCATTATGTTGGCCAGGTTGGTCTCAAACTCCTGATCTCAGGTGATACACCTGCCTCAGCCTCTCAAAGTGCTGGGATTTCAGGTGTGAGCCACCACACTTGGCTCTGTCCTTTTTTTAGTAGAGATAAGATCTCACTATGTTGCCCAGGCTGGTCTCAAACTCCTAGACTGCTGCCATCCTCTCACCTCGGCCTCCCAAAGTGCTGGGATTACAGGTGTGAGCCACTGCACTTGGCACTGAACTAAGAATTTTTTTAGTGGTATCAATAGCCTCTATACCTTCATGAGGACTTAATAGTCCATAGCTTACTGCATTCAGTACTGTGACACCCTACCCACTGAACACACCTTCTTCTCCTAATTTCCAGAAACCAGCCTCTCCAGCCTTCCTCCCACTGCATTGGCTTCATTTTCTCAGACTCAAGTTCTTTCTTCTCTACTCAACCTCTCCGTGATGCTGTTCTTTGATTCTCAGGCCCAGGCCACTCTCTCTTCTCTCTATACAAGTTCTCCCTAGACAAACTCTAAGGCTCCTATGGTCTCAACTACCAAATATGCCATTTCTCTCAATTTACCTCTCACACTGGCCCCACTTCTGAACTCCAGACTGACTTATGTTTCTATTGTACCTTTTAGATACCTCTTAGAGGTATCCAATTTGGACTAGATTATCCAAAACTAAACTTGCACCTGGCCTGGTGGTTCATGCCAATAATCCCAGCACTTTGGGAGGCCAAGACGGTAGGATTGCTTGAGGTCAGGAGTTTGAGGCCAGCCTGAAAAACATAATGAGACCCTGTCTCTAAAAAAAAAAAAAAAAGTTTTCATTAGCTAGGCATGGTGGTGTGCACCTGTAGTCCCAGCTACTTGAGAGGCTGAGGTAGAAAGATCACTTGAGACCAGTAATTTAAAACTGCAGTGAGTTGTGACTGCACTCCAGTCTGGGTGACAGAGTAAGATCCTGTCTTGAAAACAAAATGAAACTAAGCTATTCTAAACTCAGCATCAACCTCCACACCCACGCTTGCTTCTTTTTCTAGGTTCCTAACTCCTTAAAGAGGACCATGGTCATCTGTTGTTTGTGCTAAAAGCTTAGACATTATCCTTAATCTTCATCTTCATCACTTCCCTCCAGTGCTGAGCCCCCACGGCTGATCACTCTCATTCTCTCTTGAATCCATGTATTTCCTCCTTTTCTGCTAACTTCAGTGGCACTACCCTGGTCCAGGGTGCCACCACCTCTTATCTGCACGCCGCCTCCTATTTAGTCACCCAGGAGGCTCTTGTGCAAGCCTCCTTCACACTGCAGCTGGGGTCATCTTTTTGAAACACAATAAATTGTTGCATTCCTCTGCTTTAGACCCGCTGCGATTTCCCATTGCTTTTATAATAAAGTCAAATTCCTGAGTACATCCTACCAGGCTCTGCAGGGTCTGGCCCCTGGTGACCTCCCCACCTTTATCCCCTGTGTACTTCCCCATCTCCCTCTGTCTCCTTCCAGAGCTGCAGCAAACTTTTTTTTTTTACCGCAGGCCCTTTGCATGTGCTATGTCTCTCACCTGCCCTTCAGTAATTCATCATTATTCACCCTCAGGCCTCAGCTGAAGTGTCACTTCTGCCTCCCGTGACTCCAGAGTCTAGATTGGCTTCCCACATTACATGCTTTCATAGTTTCTGTTTCTGAGCATTTATTTTTCCTATCAACCCCTCTTCTCTAAAAGGCAAGAAAGAAATGGGTCAGGCTTATTCATTGCTTTCTAGAGCCAAGGATGATGTATGTACTCAATAAATGTCTGCAGGTGTTCAATACATATCTATTGCACAGAAATAAAAATTAAGGTAATCAGCTTACATGCAGTACATGTAGAGTAACACGCAGCACAATACATTTTATATAGGTAACGGTGGGCCATTGAAGGCATTCATGCATGGAAAGATAGTGGGGATTGTGTTAAAAGCATTAACATGGCAATCATGTGCAAGAAAGATTGGGGAAACAAACAACACTATTAAAATGTAATAGGCCAGGCATGGAGTAATATAGCCTAGATTAGGATGGTGACAATAGGAGGAGGAAAAATTTATAGGATCTGTTGACTAGTTGCATTTCAAAGGGATAAGGGAAAAAGTAGATTCAGAGATTAGCATCTGGCTGGACTCAGTGGTTCATGCCTATAATCTCAGTTACTCAGCAGGCTGAGGCAGGAAGATCCCTTAAGGTTGGGAGTCTAAGACTAGCCTGAACAACATAGCAAGATCCTGTCTCTGAAAACACAAAAACCATTAGCCAATTGTGATGGCTTATGCCCGTAGTCCCAACTACTCAGGAGGCTGAGGAGGGAGGATCGCTTGAGCATAGGAGGTTGAGGCTGTAGTCACACCACTGCACTCCAGCCTGGGCAACCTCATCTCTAGAAAGAAAAAGAGAGAGAGAGAGGAGGGGGGAAAGAAAAGAAGAGTCTGGAAATTTTTTAAATAGTAAGAAATTAAGAAGAAAGGAACTGGGTTTCAGAGGCAGCTAATGATTCCAGGCCAATAAATTGTCACGGTGATGGAGAGACTGGTGAAGAATTCCAAGTGGCCTAAAAAATAGAAGTCATATTTCAAAGACTGTCTGCATACCTCTTCCAAATCAGGACCATCTGCAAGGAAAGCTGAAGTGAAATCATTATTTATGCAGATAATTTTCTCGGCAGGTGGTCCCCTTTTCTTCAGGCAGAATTGTGCCAAGGCCAGGCCACATTTCATAGGCGGAAACAGCCACAGCACCACTGGGGAGGTACCTACATTCCTCTGGGGAAACTGCCTGGAACTATAGGGCGCAGATCTCTGTATTCCAGGGGCAACGCGCCTCCTCTTCTGCTTGCATGCCCTGGAGCTGCCACTGATCTTTGGCAGAGGTGACCCAGAAAGAAGACCAGTTAGCCCACAGAACATAAAGCAGTGCTTGTGAGCATGTGGGTTATGGACCTGGTGACCTTTGGTTTTCTGAGGCAAAGGAGGAAGAGCAGCTGTCAGTAAAGCATGTGGGATCTTATGGAAACAGAGAGAGAAGCTGCAAGGGCCCTAGGAGGTGTGGGACACGAGGAGAAATTCCAGAGACCTGCTGCTACTTATGCAGTTAGGTGTGAGCTGAGATTCGCACCTGACTGTGGAGGGGATACAACTGTTTTGCCCATCCTACATTTAGAGGAAAAATAAAGAGTGGCTTTAGACTACAAAGTATAGAGAAAGCAGAGTGTCTGAAATATGGAACTGAAGTTTGCGAAACCCCAAATAGAGAAGAAACCAGGACTTTGGGGACACTGAAAGCCCGCTGAGGCTCTAGATGGATTGCTCTGTTCTGTGAGTGGAGAAGGGTCTACCCAGCTCTGTCTAGTGACCAGAGGCCAAAAGCTATGGCCTCGATACACTCTGTGGGACAGGGTCCATGCAAGCCACTTTCTGGCAGCTCAGGGACTAGAAGAATTTCTCTGAGCTCTGCAGGGAGATGGGGAATGGATTTAAGGTGAATTTCATAGGCGCTTCGTCTGCTCAGACCCCAGACTATCTGACTGTCTCAAAGAAAGCAGCCTGTAACCCTCCCCTCTGAGCGTGCGTGCGCGTGCGTGTGTGTGTTAGAGAGGGAGAGACAGACACACAGAGAAAGAATGCCTCTTGGAAGATTTAAATTTGCCTATGTCCATCTTCGAAGGGTTCAAGTTCAAGACCAGACTGCACCCACTTCAGTCCACTCAGCCAACCACTGTAGAAAAAATAACAGCAAGAAAAGCTATCAGGTTCCCTCTCTAATCTTGCCCAGGAGTCCCACCCTTGTTTGGGCAAACCCATTTCCGGGCTCCCAGGAGAAAGATGGGAAGGCCCTTTTCATATACACCACAGGGGTGGAGAGGTTTCTAGTTCTGCCATTGCAGAGATGAGTCCCACCTCCAATGCTGCCTCATTTCACCTGCCTTGAAAGGGAGACTTGATTTGATTTCCTTGTCTTTTATTTGCCTGCCAATAATATTCCACCTGATAAGAAGTGGCTGCAGTTGCATTACTGGGACAGCCCTTTTCTTTATTTGTCCTCCTCCTCCCCTCCTTCTCCTGTCTTCACTATAGCAAAAATAAGTCTTTGTGTCTCATTTCATTGGTCTTCAATCTCTTTAGGTTTGTTTTTTGTTTTTTGTTTTTTAAATCACTCCACCAAGAAACAAAGGTCTGAGGCTGCTATTATGTTAGTTAGGTTGGTAACAAGCTTGAAGTTGTTACTCTGCTTGGTCAATAAAGTCTGAGCCCAGCAGATTGCACAGCTGTTTCATTAAGAATAAAAGGTTTCTGTGCAGAGAGCGACCCGTTGGGTGTACGCAGCTCCCAGAGAGGACACTCTGTGACTCGGTGTGAAGCCCAGGAGACAGCAATAGTGCACTTGTAACATACATTCAAATACATTCATTACTTTGGACATGAAAATTATCACAGAAGAGTGACAGTAAAATCAACGTAACTAACCATCACCCTTTCACAATATGCCCTTTTGCAAGTCTGTCTGTCGATCCGCAAGGCTGACTGTAAATAGGGTGCTTTCTCACTCTGTGGCTTATGTAAGACAAGCACTTAATACATAAAGTGAATATTGCTTTTAGCAAGGCTGTCATTTACTTTGTGTCCTGGCCCAGTTTAGACAGTTGCCTTCAAGGCAAGAAATATTATTAACTTTTCCCTTTTCAAACTATTTTGCAAGGAAATCAATTCTCATACTATAGAATAAATTTCTAGTATGACTGCGGTTTTTATTATTCAGATCTTAATTATCTCAGGTATTTTGCTTCTCTGTTTTCTTTTCATGTCAGCTTTAGAGAAATTGGATTTTGTTTGTTTGTTTTATATTTTCCTCATAAAATGAACTAGGAAAATAAAAATTCAGCAATATACCCCTATTATTAAATGCCCTAAAAATATATAGAAAAAATATGCCCAAGGGACCTGGGATAAATATTTTGTATCAGAAATTTTGTGGCCACTTTGTGGCCATGCTAACAAACATCCTGTAAGCTGCTTTTTATGGTGTTTCTTTTTCTCAAACAAACAAACAAAAAACAGTATTCCACATGTTACTATTGCTAAAAAGAACTAAAAAAACAAACTACAATTTTTGCAGTCAAATCACAAAAGGTGTCAAGGTCAAAATATAGCCACAGCTTGATGAAAAAAGCACCCCCGTGTTAACAGCATATATTATTGCAGAAACCCAGCTGATGGGACATCTGAGAAGATCATTAGCAGTGGGCACATGGTATTGGCACAAGTTCCGTTTTTATCCCTAATGCTTATTAGTGTAGTTTTATGATTTTAAATTATTCATAAAATTATCTAAGACATTTAAATAACGTAAAAAAGTTTTAAAATTTTGTTTTTAAGTATTTAGATTCCCTTTCTGTGCATGCTTAGGAACCAGCAAGGACATCCATTCCTGTGAAGGTATGACAGCTCTGGTGGATGCTTAAATCGAGGATTTGAAAATGATTTTTTAATGTTTGTAATTTTCATTTATTCATATTTTGTTTGCACGTTATTATTGCTATACTTGGGAGCTAATAATGAATTACATTGAAAGCTGTACTCATCAAGGTATTCTGAAGAAATTCAGTGATTTCAATATACTGATACAAATATTAAATTGGACTATATGAAATTGACATCGTTGGGTCATTTTTGCCTGTAAAAATGATAATTTCATAATGTTTAGCCTAGTATTTTCATTTGGAAATGAGTCATCTTATGCTTTTCATTGTGTTTTGGGTCTGGTTTTGCTTTTTTCTTTTTGTACTTTTAAATTGTATGACAGTAGTTTATTTATCTTGGATGTTGGATTTTTGGTATAAAATATGACATATCTAGTGAGTGGGGGGGGTGAAAAATAATTACTGGGTATGGGATTTCTTTGGGAGATTATGAAAATAGTCCACAATTAGGTAGTAGTGATAGTTGCACAATCCTGTGACTATACTAAAAGCCACTAAATTGTACAGTTTTAGAGGCTCAGCTTTATGGTACGTGAATTATATCTCAATTTTTAAAAATCCAAAGGTGTAAAAATTGGGAAGGAAGAAATAAAACTGTCTTTGGTCACAGATGACATGATTATCTATGGAGAAAATCTGAAAGACCCCCCCCAAAAAAAAAATCCTGGAATGAAGAAGCAATTATAGCAAGGTTGTAGGATAAAATGTTAATATACAAAAGTCAGTTGCTCTCCTATATACCAGCAATAGACAATTGAGACTTGAAATTAAAAACACAATGCCATTTACATTAGCACCAAAAATTGAAATGTTTAAGTATAAAACTAACAAAATATGAATAAGATCTGTATGAAGAAAACTCAAAACTCTGATCAAAGAAATCAAAGAACTACTAAATAAATGGAAATATATTACATGTTTGTGAATAGAAAGATTGAAAATTGTTAAGATGTCAGTTCTTCCCAACTTGATCTATAGATTCAATGAAATCCTAATCAAAATCCCTGAAAGTTATTTCATGAATATCAACAAACTGATTCTGACATTTATATGAAGAGGTAAATGACCCAGAATAGCCAACACCATTCTGAAGGAGAAGAACAAAGTCGGAGGACTGATATTCCCCAACTTCAAGACTTACTTTAAAGCAACAGCAATCAAGATAATGTGGTATTAGTGAATGAATAGATACATAGTTCAGCCAAAAAAACAAATTGCCTTCCCCCCCAAAAAATAGACCAACACAAACATATTAAACTCATCTTTGAGGAAGGAGCAAAAGCAATACAATGGGTGATATGTTTGGCTGTGTCCCTACCCAAGTCTCATCTTGAATGGTAGCTCCCATAATCCCCATGTGTCGTGGGAGGGTCCTGGTAGGAGGTAATTGAATCATGAGGACAGGTTTTTCCCATACTGTGCTCGGGGCAGTGATTAAGTCTCATAAGATCCAATGGTTTTATAAATGGGAGATCCCCTGCATAAGCTCTCTCGCCTGCTGCCATGTGAGATGTGACTTTACTCCTCATTCACCTTCCACCATGATTGTGAGGTCTCCTCAGTCATGTGGAACTGTGAATCAATTAAGCCTCTTTCCTTTTTAAATTACCCAGTCTTGAGTATGTCTTTATTAGCAGTATGAGAATAGACTCATACAATGCGGAAGATAGTCTTTTCAAAATAGGGTGCTGGAACAACTGGACAACACATACAATTTAAAAAAAGAAAATAATCCAGACACAGACTCACACCCTTCACAAAAACTAACTCAAAATGGGTATAAATGCAAAACAATAAAGCTCCCAAAAGATGACACAGACGAAAACCTAGATGACCTTAGATATGGTAATGACTTATTAGATACAAGAAAAAAACCACAATCCATGAAAGAAATAATTGATAAGCCAGCCTACATCAAAACTTTCTGCTCTCTGAAAGACAATGTCAAGAGAATGAGAAGGCAAGCCAATAAGTGGGAGAAAATATTTGTAAAAGACACATCTATAAAAGAACTATTATATAAAATATGCAAAGAACTCTTAAAACTCAATAATAATAAGACAACCCAGTTTAAAAGTGGGCCAAAGAACTTAGCAGATATGTCCCCAAAGAATATATACAGATAGCAAAAGAGCGTATGAAAAGATGTTCTACATTTCATTAGAGAAATGCAAATTAAAATGATGAGATACCACTACACACATATTAGAATGGACAAAATCCAGAACAGTGATGACACCAAATGCTGACAAGGATATGGAATAGCCAACACCATATTGAAGAAGAACAAAGTCAAAGGACTGACATTCACAAACTTCAAGACTTACTTTAAAGCAACAGTAATCAGGATAACATGGTATTGGTGAATGAACAGATAAATAGATCAGCCAAAAGAATAAATTCTCTGCCCCCCAAAAATAGACCAACACAAACATATTCAACTGATCTTTGAGGAAGAAGCAAAGCCAGTACAATGGGTGATATGTTTGGCTGTGTCCCCACCAAAATCTCTTCTTGAATTGTAGTTCCCATAATCCCCACACATTGTGGGGATTCATTCATTGCTGGTGAGAATGCAAAATGGTATAGCCACTTTGGAAGGCAGTTTGGCAGTTTCTTACAAAACTAAGCATACTTTTACCATGTGATCCAACAATCACACTCCTTGGTATTTACCCAAAGAAGTTGAAAACTTCCATCCACATAAAACCTGTATACAGTTGTTTCTAGAAGTTTTATTCATGATTGTCAAAACTTGGGAGCAACAATGCTGTCCTCCAGTAAATGAATGGATAAATAAACCATGGTATATCCAGACAATGAACCATCACTCAGCACTAAAAAGAAATGAGCTATCAAGCCTTGAAAAGATATGAAAGAATCTTAAATGCATACTACTAAGATAAAGAAGCCACCAGTTTGATTCCAAATATATGACATATGTCTCTATATGACATTCTTGAAAAGGCAACTAGGGAGATAGTAAAAAAAAAAAAAAAAAAAAGATCAGTGGTTGTCAGGTGCTGGGAGGAAGGAGGGATGAATAGGTGGAGCACAGAGAATTTTCAGGGCAGTGAAAATACTTTGCATGATACTATAATGGTGAGTACAGGAAATCATACATTTGTCAAAACCTACGTCATGTACAATGCCAAGAGAGCACCCTATGGACTTTGGGTGAAATTGATATGCCAATGTGGACTCGTTGATTGTAATAAATGCACCACTATGATTCAGATATTGACAGTAGAGGAGGCTGTGCACATGTAGGCACCAAACGTAGATGGTGACTTTCTGGATTTTCTGCTCAATTTTGCTATGAACCTTAAACTACTCTGAAAAAGTGAAGTGTGATTTAAAAATTTTGTCTATACTTAGAAAAACGGTGAGGGATGTTTTCTAAAGTTGGCAAAGCCGCATTTTATTAAGGAGGCTCTTCATCTGGTTTTACCTGGAATAAGCAAGGTGGTTTCCCTCAAACACATTCCTGTCTGTTTAGATTCTGCGTAATTTTCTGCTTGGAATTTGGTGAAGATACCAAAGAAAGTGTTCAAAATGATGAAACTTCCCACCGCAAGATGATGATGATGATGATGATGATGCATATTTAATAGTTATGTAACTGTAGAGATGCATGCCAACTAACTAGAACATAATTATGAAGTCCTAGGTTTGGGTCCAGGTTGAAATTCTGGCGACTCATAGAGGCAAAAATGTAAGGAGCAAGAGAAAACTCAAGCGTCCCAGAAAAACTGACTCAGGAAACACCTGAATACCACAAAGCATCAAGTTGCAAAAATCTCAAGTCTGGTAGGCAGCAAAAACATAAAGACTCAGCCATCAGGTTCAGCCAGACAGAGTGGGTGCAGGAGAGGAAAGGACAGGTGGAGGCCGGGATGTACTGGGGGATATTCACGTACCAAAGGTAGCAGATTTTTAAAGTCCCGCATCCAGCCTATCTCATAGGTGAGGTTGAAATGCCCCTAAGAGCAGTGAGCTGGGCCAGGCATAAATAAGCTTCTAGTTCTTCCTGCCCAAGAAACCAGTGGTATCTGTTCTCATCTAGAACTGAGGTTCTTTTTATTCCTGGTTCACTGATCGCCATGGCCTACAAGGGCTACACTTCTGCTGTCTCCCTTAGAGCTTAGTGGGTCCTCTGTGAGGTTGCATTGCTTCTGAGCAGAATAGTTCTCAGCTAATCTTTATTGAGTACCTACTATGTTCCAGGCATTCTTCTGGGATGTAATAGTAAAGAAACAAATGAAAAGACTAGGTTCCTGCCTTCAGGGGGCTTTCAGTCTAGAATGGAAGCCATGGCAACCATCAATCCATGAGGCATGCACGCATGTGGAAACTTCCCGGGAGTGGAGCGTTTGGGGAGAAAAGGTACTTGGGCTATGCATTGTGGAAAGAGGGCCTTGACTGAGTCAGGGAAGGCCTTCCCAGAGAGTGGGGAGGCAGTGAGGCCTAAAAGAAGAGTGGAAGTTAATAGGAAGTTGGAGACCAATTCTGAACATCGGGAACCTTGTGATGGAATGGGACTTTGTGCTGCTGTTTTGACAATACCCCACCACATATCAGATGGTGGCAGTGTATGTGGTATGCTCTGTGTGACCACTTCCAGGACACAAGGGTGGCAGGGGCAGTTAGTTGTCTACCATTGCCAGCGCTCACCACTGCGCCCGGCTAATGTTTTGTATTTTTAGTAGAGACGGGGTTTCACCGTGTTAGCCAGGATGGTCTCGATCTCCTGACCTCGTGATCTGTCTGCCTCGGCCTCCCAAAGTGCTGGGATTACAGGCGTGAGCCACCGCGCCTGGCCTGTACTGCGTTTCTTTATCCAGTTCACTGTTGATGGGCATCTAGATTGATTCCACGTCTTCGCTATTGTGAACAGTGCTGTGATGAACATAGGTGTGCATGTGTCTTTATGGTAGAATGATTTATACTCCTCTGAGTATACACCCAGTAATGGGGTTGCTGGGTCAAATGGTAGATCTGTTTTGAATTCTTTGAGAAATCTGAAAACTGCTTTCCTCAGCGGCTTAACTCATTTACACTCCCACCAGCAGTGTTTAAGCATTTCCTTTTCTCTGCAATCTCACCAGCATCTGTTGCTTTTTGACTTTCTAATCACAGCCATTCTGACTGGTGTGAGATGGTATCTCATTGTGGTTTTGATTCGCATTTCTCTAATGATTAGTGATTTTGAGCATTTTTTCATATGCTTGTTGGCCACACATGTGTCTTCTTTTAAGAACATCACCAAGTCTTAAATTATCCATCTTGGAAGTGAATGTCTGGCTAAATCAAATCTTCTAACAATTTTTAACAACACTGTCAGAATCTTTTAACAGACCCTTGTACTCACACAAGGGATGAAAGTGTTGCTTAGTGCTACAAAGGGGAAGAACAGTACTAACAAAATACTGTTTGGGTTATCACCTTTAAGTCACTTTTATAGTTATAGAACTAGAAAGTGAAGCAGAAAAAAATGAAATATTAATGGTTTGATTACATTACTCTGTGACATAGTAGGTGGTAGGATGGGGTTGCCCAGGTAAAGGTAGGTCTGGTGGTTCATCTGGAAGAATCTACAAGCACACAACAGGCATCAGAGGTCAAAGTAAGGAAGAGGGAAGAAGTAGCCAAGAAGGTTCCAGAAGGCTGCACTTGTTAGATTTGACTTCTCATCCTAAGGAAGGCTATTTTATTTTATGTACTAGGTGTGAGCAACTGTGTAACCATAGGAATTATTCATAATGGAAGGATATCACACATCTTCAGAAAAATGCTAACCTCCACTGTGGCAGAGACAGAAACTAGGATTACTTCACAGCCAAAAATATATCGGTAGCAAAAACAGACAAGAATGCCTGGTGATCATGTTATTAACTAGAATTCAATGACTGGGGGTTTCTTAAGATTGAAAAGATATATGAGGTTGGATAGTAAATAAGAGCTGGAGGGAAAATTTTTAAATGTGGTACTTGCAGTTTTAAAACATATTCACAAAATACATCTTGGAATTTACTGCCCGGAAAGTGTGGCTTGAGTCCTTTGTAAAATAGTTAAATGAATAGCAACGGAAAAGAAACCTTGAAGTCAACTAAAGAGTAGAAAAATGAGGATCAGGAGTCATCTTTTACTAACTCAATGGCTTTTTTATGGAATGGTAAAATTAATGGATGAGGAGAATGCAATCGATGTAATATATCTGAACTTTCAAGAAGCAGCTATTACTGTCATGTCACCGAATGATACTTGATAAGTCTGTTCAAACATGCCAAGATCTAAATATGTCCCCTCAATTGGAAAGTAGATGGGAATCTAGGCAACATAATAAATAATGAATGATGGGGGAGACAAGAGGAATCAACATGTTCTCAAAACTGTGCTTTATTTTGTTTTGTTTTGTTTTGAGGCTACGTCTCACTCTGTTGCCCAGGCTGGAGTGCAATGGCTCAATATCAGCTCACTGCAACCTCCGCCTCCCAGGATCAAGTGATTCCCCTGTGTCAGCCTTCCAAGTAGCTGGGATTACAGGCATGTGGCACCACACCCAGCTATTTTTTGTATTTTTAGTAGAGACAGGGTTTCCCCCATATTGGCCAGGCTGATCTGGAACTCCTGACCTCAAGTGATCCAATGCCTCAGCCTCCCAAAGTGTTGGGATTACAGGCGTGAGCTACCGTGCCCAGCCAAAACTGGGTATATTTGAATTTCACTTTATTTGCCACTCCTTTCCCTAATGATCAGAGAGATGGATCAACACCATGAGTAACAACAAAACAAACCAACGATGGCAGCATTATGGGTGCTTACATTATTTAATGTCGCAGATGGAAAGACACTAACTCTTTTGTCTGTGTTCCCAGTTGCCTTTTTTTAAATTGGGATAACTATCTTGTTTTATATAGTTAATTGAGTTTATTAACTTTTCGGTTGAACTGTAGTCTCTTTTTTTTGATTAACATGTTTGCGAGATAGATTACTGAGCAGTGTTTACATTGAGCTACAGCTTTATGATCTTTGTATGGCTCCTACCTTCTGTCAATAATTCTCTATGTGGATTAACTGCACTGGAGAAAACCAGGGGAAAAATGAACAGATGGAAACTGGAGGGTGGGGTAGGAAGTAAGTTCATGGGGATCTGAAATCAACAGAAATCCAGATGGACATTCAAGGGAAATGGAAGAGTGTTGAAAAAGAGGAAAAGAAAATGCTTGAAAGTGAAAGGAAGAATGGTGAAAGGAAAGATAAGTCCAGGAATAAATGTAAAAAGAACCAGGAATAAGAAGTCAATGTTTGGGGGATATAAAAAATATAGGAAGAATTCAGTAGCTGTCAACATGACAGTCATAAAGGATTTGGTTTGAGATGGGTTTGGAATCGATCAAAATGGAAATAAAAATTCTATTAGATTGTTGTTGATGTCATGGTTTGTTTGTTGTTGTTTGAGACAATGTCTCACTCTGTTGCCCAGTCAGGAGTGTAGTGGCATGATCACTGCCCACTGCAGCCTTGACCTCCTGGGTCCAAGGGATTCTCCCCCCTCAGCCTCCCAAGTAGTTGGGACTATAGCCACACCACTACGCCTAGCTGATGTTGTTTTTGGTTAATAATTGTTTACAAACCTGTCAAGTTATACCAGTGGCTCTGGTATAACTATAGATGAGAATGGACTTTGAAACAGTCTTAATGACTTGAGTTTGTGTAAGAAAATTGTGGTTCCTAGTTCACTTTCCATGTTGGTAAATTAGTTCATCTCTGTCTTCATCTGAAGACAAACTAGTTGTATATTTGTATCAATTATAGCAAAGTAAAGTAGCAACACAGATCTTCAGAGTTCTGTCATCCATATGAGAGAAGTATTATTAAAATGAGTCTATTCTGTCACTTTATTCAGTGCTCGTGGGGAGCCAAAAATAGTTTTAAAAAATGCAGATTCATTTTTCAAAGGAGCCTGTGTGCACTATATGTGCACTGTTAATGATTGTTATGATTAAACAATAAAAACATACAAATTTAAAGTATTTGGCATCCCTTGAGTGGTGAAATGAAATGTTGCAGTTATGTGGCTACAGAAGAAAAATATATATAGATTAAGGCACATTTATGCAAAATCCTGCCCAATAATTTCTTTCCTGTCTTACTGGCTTTGATTCCTTCTGTGGGCCTTAAAAAACAAAACAAAACAAAAAAAAACTCAATATATATTTGTCTTAACTTCTCTACCTAAATCAAATGGATTAGAAACCTTTGTTGAACAGCCCTATGAGAAATAACTCATTAATAAATGTGAAATATTGCCCAATGGCAAAACGGCATAAGGTTTAAGTGCTCATTATGCCAATAAATGTTTCTGCATTGTAAATTTGGATTTTAAGTTATATGGAGGAAAAATACTCAGGTTAGAGCAGAGCAGGTTTTGGTTTCCTCAAAGTGCATATTAAAACTGAGATAATTTGAAAAACGAAAACTTGAGGGGGCGGAGCAAGATGGCCGAATAGGAACAGCTCCAGTCTCCAACTCCCAGCGCGAGCGACATAGAAGACCGGTGATTTCTGCATTTTCAACTGAGGTACTGGGTTCATCTCACTGGGGAGTGCCAGACGATCGGTGCTGGTCAGCTGCTGCAGCCCGAACAGCGAGAGCTGAAGCAGGGCGAGGCATTGTCTCATCTGGAAAGCGCAAGGGGGAAGGGAATCCCTTTTCCTAGCCAGGGGAACTGAGACACACAACACCTGGAAAATCGGGTAACTCCCACCCCAAAACTGCGCTTTAAGCAAACAGGCACACCAGGAGATCATATCCCACACCTGGCCGGGAGTGTCCCACACCCACGGAGCCTCCCTCATTGCTAGCACAGCAGTCTGTGATCTACCGGCAAGGCAGCAGCGAGGCTGGGGGAGGGGCGCCCGCCATTGCTGAGGCTTAAGTAGGTAAACAAAGCTGCTGGGAAGCTCGAACTGGGTGGAGCTCACAGCAGCTCAAGGAAACCTGCCTGTCTCTGTAGACTCCACCTCTGGGGACAGGGCACAGTAAACAATAACAAACACAGCAGCTCTGCCGATGCAAACGACTCTGTCTGACAGCTTTGAAGAGAGCAGTGGATCTCCCAACACGGAGGTTGAGATCTGAGAAGGGACAGACTCCCTGCTCAAGTGGGTCCCTGACCCCTGAGTAGCCTAACTGGGAGACATCCCCCACTAGGGGCAGTCTGACACCCCACACCTCACAGGGTGGAGTACACCCCTGAGAGGAAGCTTCCAAAGCAAGAATCAGACAGGTACACTCGCTGTTCAGAAATATTCTATCTTCTGCAGCCTCTGCTGCTGATACCCAGGCAAACAGGGTCTGGAGTGGACCTCAAGCAATCTCCTACAGCTACAACCTACAGCTGAGGATCCTGACTGTTAGAAGGAAAGCTATCAAACAGGAAGGACACCTACACCAAAACCCCATCAGTACATCACCATCATCAAAGACCAGAGGCAGATAAAACCACAAAGATGGGGAAAAAGCAGGGCAGAAAAGCTGGAAATTCAAAAAATAAGAGCGCATCTCCCCCGGCAAAGGAGCGCAGCTCATCGCCAGCAACGGATCAAAGCTGGACGGGGAATGACTTCGACGAGATGAGAGAAAAAGGCTTCAGTCCATCAAATTTCTCAGAGCTAAAGGAGGAATTACGTACCCAGCGCAAAGAAACTAAAAATCTTGAAAAAAAAGTGGAAGAATTGATGGCTAGAGTAATTAATGCAGAGAAGCTCACAAACGAAATGAAATAGACGAAAACCATGGCACGAGAAATACGTGACAAATGCACAAGCTTCAGTAACCGACTCGATCAACTGGAAGAAAGAATGTCAGCGATTGCATTGGGAGTTATACCTTATGTAAATGACGAGTTGATGGGTGCAGCACACCAACATGGCACAAGTATACATATGTAGCAAACCTGCACGTTGTGCACATGTACCCTACAACTTGAAGTTTAATAATAAATAAATTAAAAAAAAATAAAAATAAAAAAAAATAAAAATAAAAATAAAAATAAATAATAAAAAAATAAAACTGAGATAATTTGATAGCCAACCACCAAAATCTATTTTTAAGTTATTTTTTTCAGATATGACATATTTTTAGTAATTTTTTTCTTTATGCATTCTTATAACTTAAATATTCAGATTTTAGCTACAGTGGGCATTGTATTAATATTTTCAGTGACACATTAATGTATGCCAAGAATGATCGCTTTGTGTGGTTTGTTTATACCAGTAGTTATATTTGATGTTAGCTATTTGGTACAAAATACAATTCTTACACGTTATGGGAACATAAACTTTATTGCTGTCTCATTACCATGCAGAAGCCAAATATGAGCAAAAGAATAATATCCTGTATTAATCTTCCAAAGGTTGGCTATGGGTAACCCAACTGATTGTGTTATAGTTTAATTAATGGAATAAAAAAAATAAATAGCTTCAATGCTGCCTAATAAAGGTAATTCTCCCGTGGCAAGATATGTACACTGAAACATGATAAAAGAATTCTGATGGAATGGTTTTTTGTCTAGTTGAATAATGCAATATTCTCTTCTGTGCCCATAAAAAAAGATATCTCCATCCTAAGGCTATATTTTGTAGTGTCATTTTAGGTATTCCTTTTGGGGGAAAAAAATCCTTGCTTATTCTGCTTTAAGGAATTAGATCTCATTGAACTAGGAAAAAACCTATCTAAAATAGCTTAAATTGTTTTTTGATTTGTGAAATATAATAAGTCCTCACTGTGGATAAGTGAAGCCACATTCATTCGAACAACTTCACCGACCTTTTTCTCCTCTGCATAAATGCTTGTCCTTTGCTGATGGTTCCATGGAAATGTCTGCAGGCAGAAAAAAAACCAGAGGGGTGTGTTTTTGCAGCAAAAATTTCAAATGAAGGGATTTGTATTTTTAGATGGCTTAGTTTTTTTGAGTTTTGTTGTTTTGCGACAGGGTCTTGCCTGTCATTCAGGCTGGAATGCAATGGTGTGAACACAGTTCACTGCAGCCTCGACCTCCTGGACTTAAGAGATCATCCTTCTTCAGTCTCTCATAGCTGGCACCACAGGCACACACCACCATACTCAGTTAATGTGTTGTTGTTGTTGTTTGTTTTGGTTTTTGGTTTTGGATTTTTGTAGAGACAGGGTCTCACTGTGTTGCCCGGGCCTGTTTCAAACTCACGGATTCACGCGATCCTCCTGCCTTGGACTCCCAAAGTACTGAGATTACAGATGTGAGCCATCAAGATATTTGATTTAATTACAGACATCTTATTGTAATTTTAAGATTTTCTGCAAACAAAAGCATTGGAAGAAAGTGAAACATCACTACATACTTTGAGGTATCCTGAATAGTAGGGCATGTTTAAAGATAAAAGAAAATGCAACTAGCTTTACTTTCTTTCACAAAATTAAGGTTATCTCTAAGTCTTTCTAACTTCACATGTCTGTAGCTGGTTGGTTCAACCAGCCAGGAACAGACAGTCCTGAGGCCAGGATGTTTTATTTCTATGTGAACCAGATGGGTTTGTTTTATTCAATAGGCTCCAGTGTATCGCCTGGTGTCATGGATTGAATAGTGTTCTGAAAAATTGATGTCCACCCAGGACTTCAGAATGTGACCTTATTTGGAAATTGAGCCTTGCAGATGTAATTTGATTAAAAAAAGATTATATTAAATTAGGGTTGGCCCTGACTTCGATGACTGGTGTTCTTTTTTTTTGAGACGGTGTCTCGCTCTGTCACCCAAGCTGGAGTGCAGTGGCATGATCTTGGTTCACTGCAAGCTCCATCTCCTGGGTCATGCCATTCACCTGCCTCAGCCTCCTGAGTAGCTGGGACTACAGGCCCTGGCCACCATGCCCGGCCAATTCTTTTGTATTTTTTTAGTAGAGACAGGGTTTCACCCTGTTAGCCAGGATGGTCTCGATCTCCTGACCTCGTTATCCACCCACCTTGGCCTCCCAAAGTGCTGGGATTACAGGCGTGAGCCACTGCGCCTGGCCATGACTGGTATTCTTATAAGAAGAGGGATCACACAGAGACACAGGAGAATGCCATGTGAAAACAGAGGAGGCAGGGACTGAGTGAGAAAAACCAAGGCCTGCTGGTAACTGCCAGAAGCAAAAGAGGAGCACAGAACAGATTCTCTCTCCAGCCTCCAGGAGGAACCCACCATGACACACCCGGATTCCAGGGTGAGAGAGTAAATTCTTACTGTTTTAAGCTACTCAGTTTGTGACAACCTGTTACAGTAGCCAGGGATAATCCCTAGACCTGGACAGACAGCTTGATCATATTCTACCTCTCACACAGGCATTCAACGGAGACTGCAGACATCTAGGTCCACCAGTGGGAAATAATAGCCATTTTCTTAAAAAATGCCTATTTTTAGAAAAGCATCTTCACAATTTAAGGTTGTAGCTAACATGCCCAAGTCCATCCCTGGTAAGCAACAGCTCAGGCTCTTTACTTAATGAGGAGCATGTCTAGAATATGGAATCTCAAAAGTGCTACTAAATTCTACCATCTCAACACGAAATCTGATGACAAAGCAGTAGAAAAGCTTTTTAAGGAAGCCAGTTTGTTCCTGCAAGAGTGTCTTTAATTAGGGATGAGTACTGTAGAGGATGACAGCATCCACTCTATTTTAAACAGAAAAGGAATTTTGCTCACAAAATCACTGGAAAGGCTAGAAGATCAGGATCTAGGCTGAGATTCCAAAAGTGGCTTCCTAAAATGACACCACTGAGCAGAGCTGGCTGCTGGCGAACTATGCCCTCTGTCGTGACCAGGAAGACAAGGACCAGGAACCTGCTGTCCCAGCTGTCGACTCTTGTATCTCACCATCTGATGCATTATCTAGGGAACCGGAAGCTACTGCCATGCCTCCTAGCTTTTGGGAACACATCACTTCACTCTCTCCGGAATGAAAAAGCTGGTACAAGAACTGTTAGCAGGACCAGCTACGTATTCATGTGGCCAGTGCAAAATGAAAATGCAGACCCCCATGTTCACAATTATTAAGACCCAAGACAGCAGCAACAGAGCATTAAGCCAAGCATGGGGCCCTTCTAATCATGGAGTCCTGTGTGACTGCTCTGGTCACCTCCCATAAAGCTGGCCCCAGCTGTTGGCTTCAGAGCCATGGCGACCTGATAATCTACACCCGCAAAAGGGATCAACATGGGTGCATCCTGTCCTATCACTCTTCCTCACTTGAGTCAGCAGAAAGTTTTAAGTCTGTGAGACTCTTGAAGACTGGAAGGCAGGTCCCTGGCTGCAAGGGAGTCTGAGGAATGTCCTTGTTAGTTGTCCAGGCTCTACGGTGAAGGAAGCACTCCAGAAGGAGCTGCAAAAAATGCTGACTAAGTCTATCTACTGTATCCACCCAAGTGATAACTTTTTGCAGAGCAATTGGTTCTCTTCTACCTTACAGACCCACCCTGCTGCAGCCTACTGAGTGCTTTCTGTACACAGCACTCCACAGACAGCTGGCAGAATCATGTGTGTATCTTCTCAGCACCAGGTGTGTGCTAGAAGATCAGAATACAGTGCTGACCCAGGAAGACAGGGTCCCTGCCCTCTGATTTCCCTCAAGTGAACACACACAAGAAATTAACAAGTGAACATTCTCACTCATTCCCACTCTTTCTTGCCTCCAATCCATTCTCAACAGCACATCTGGAGAAATCCTTTGAAAAACACAAATCAGTTCACACACATTCCCCTGCTTGGATTATTTCCATAGTTTTGCCTTGCCCTTGGAAAAATTCCAGACCTCCTCATCAATCCTGACAAGAGCCTCACACCATCTGGTGTCTGGCCTATCTCTCATGCTTCCCTACTTGCTCACTATGCCACACCAGTGTCCTCTCTGCTTTTTGGAACATACCAAGTTCCATCCTGTCTCTATCTTTGATTTTGAGCTTTCCTAGCTCACTGCTCAACTGGTTCCTTCTCAGCTTCCAGCATGTGGCTAACATGCTACCTTTTCAGGAAGGTTCTCTCTAATCCTAAGATAGAATCCCCACCTCAGCCCAGTTTTTCTACAACATATCGCTTTGCTTATTAATCCCCACTTATCACAATCTAAAGTTAGCCTGTGCATACATTTGTGTGTTTCTCTTTCCTGTCCATGAGACCAGAAGCCTTGCCTCCCTGGCTCAGTGCTTTACCCCAAACTCAGCACAGCACCTGCATATAGCAGGAGCTCAAGAAATATTTCTTGATGAGCTGTTACTGACAGATTGGTGCGTTTTTAAAAAAATAGTTACATTCATGGAAAGTCAGGTTTGCATTCATTATTTAGATGAAAGAAATTGAACCTAAAGATGAAGCATGATTTGGGATGGCTATGGGGTTTGGGAAAATTAAAGCAGAGCGTTCAAGGCAACTGGCAGTCATCAAATCACACGGGTCAGCTATTCTGGAAAAAAAATGTGGACTGGCGTTGGGGTAAAAAGGCCAGGCCAAAAACTCTCCAGTAATACACATGATCTCACACTTGTTTACAGGTTATTTTGAGGCTGTTCTCTTCCTGTTCCCAGCGAATGATCTTCCTGCTCACAGTGAGATCACTTACTCACCGAGAGCAGAGACCTCTGTCTTTCTGCAGAGGCCCCCAGTGCCCCAGTAGCTCTAAGAGCAGCTTCCTGCTCCTTGTTTAAGTTCTCTAGGGATGGAAGATGCTAAGCTTGACTTTCATGCTTCTTGCATGGCGCCACCAGGTAGGATGGCCAACCATCTGGATTCCTTGGAACTGGGGAGGTTCCTGGATACAGGGCCTTCAGTTTTAAAACTGGAACAGTCCAGGGAACAAAGCAGGGTACAGTCATCTTTCCACGGGGCCACTAGAAAGAAGGTGGCCTCATTCTTATTTTTGCTCACGGTCTTAGTCCTACCAGCTTGCATCAGCCCATGTCATACTCCATTTACTCACTTGTAACTAATCTCTATTATTTTGCTCTCCCCTTATGGCTTCATTGTGCTTCCCAGTCCTCACTCTCAGACCTGCTTCTCTGACTTCCCTGGTTGACAGTGTCTGGATTTTTTCTCTGATTGTGTCATCCTACAACACTCTTACATCATCTGATCCATCTTGCCCCCCTGGGATCTTGGGGTTTCTACCCACACCCCAGGCCCCCAGGAAGGCCCCTTGTCACACTTGCCCCAGGAGTAGTGGGAGGACATTGAGTGATAAGAATTATCTATGAATATAATTGTGGTGATACATCTCTGACTGCACAGCTCAGAAAGAAAAGGCCACAAATTTCGGGAGTTATCTGGTGACCCTCTCCCATACACAGGAGGAGTCTGAAAACTTTCTCTGTAAAGGGACAGATGGCAAATATTTTGGGCTCTGCAGACCATGCAGTCTGTGTCATAAGTGTGCAGCTCTGCTGTTGTGGCAGGCAAGCAGCTATAGACAATATGGCAACAGAGACTGCATGGTCTGCAAAGCCTAAAATATTTGCTGTCTGTTCCTTTACGGAGGAATTTCTCAATTTTTATGTGTTCCAATAAAACTTTATTTACAAACATAGGCAATGGGCCTAATTTGGCCTATGGGCCATAGTTTGTGGATCCCTGATGTAGAACATCCTTCTAGATGACTTTTAAATTTTTTATTGAGTCTATAAAAGTTTTTTTGTCCTCACCACTCATATGGATCAGCCATAGCTCTGCACACACAATTTACACATCTTCTTCCTAATAAACCTCCTTACCTCTCTTAATTTTTCACTGTCACTCACCTGCACTTGTGGAAACTTTTACTCCACAAAAATTAATTCTTGCTCCAAGACACAAGGAAAGAAAGATTGTGTGGTACTTATTTCTAGAAGGATGTTTAACACAAGTTTGTAATATGAAAGATAGTTATGGAGTTAGAGTGAACTGTTAGGATAACTGAAATTAATACATGGTTACTGCTTTGTTAGATTAATCGGGCTCTGTTGGGCAGGAGTATTCTTACTCTTGGTGATAAGAAAGGAAATAACTCCAAATAGTGCTTTTTTGTTTTTTTTTTTTTTTTTTTTTGAGATGGAGTTTTGCTCTTGTCACTCAGGCTGGAGTGCAGTGACGTGATCTCGGCTCACTGCAACCTCCACCTCCCAGGTTCCAGCAATTCTCCTGCCTCAGCCTCCCTAGTAGCTGGAATTACAGGCATGTGCCACCACGCTCGGCTAATTTTGTAGTTTTAGTGGAAACAGGGTTTCTACATGTTGGTCAGTCTGATCTTGAACTTCTGACCTCAGGTGATCCGCCTGCCTTGGCCTCCCAAAGTGCTGGGATTACAGCACCGCGCCCGGCCCCAGTAGTGCTTTTAAAGGTGAGTTTTGGGGCTGAGCATGGTGGCTTATGCCTGTAATCCCAGCACTTTGAAGAGCCAGTGTGGGAGGATTGCTTGAGCCCAGGAGGTTGAGACCAGCCTTGGCAACATGGTGATGCCTCATCTCTACAAAAATTAGCTGGGTGTGGTGGAGTGTGCCTGTAGTCCCAGCTACTCGGGAGGTTAAGGTGAGGTGGGAAGATCACTTGAGCCCAGGAGGTTGAGGCTGCAGTGAGCTGAGATCATGCCACTGCATTCCAGGCTGGGCAAGAGAGTGAGATCCTGTCTCAAAAACAAAAATTAAAAAGGGAGCTTTGGGCTATTCACTATTTCTGGTTTTGTTTTTGTTTTTAAACTAAAGGTGGTAGGAGAAAGAAAATGCTGATAACATTTTAAATTAATCTTTAGGAATGCACTCACAAAATGCGTGGGCTGGAAACTGCTTATATCAGATAAGAAACCTGTAAAATGAATGGGAAAAGCCAAGAAAGGGGATGAGGGTGGGAGAAACGAGAGGAAGGAAAAATGAACCTCAGGTACTTTGCTTAGTACCTGGGGTGACAAAATAATCTGTGTACCAAACACTGACATGAATTTACCTCTGTAACAAATCTGCACATGTACCCCTGAGCCTCAAATAACAGTTTAAAAAAAAAAAAAAATGAAAGTCATGGGAAAGAAGACTGAATCTAGCAAAACGTCCTTACGTGCATTTCTCTGGTCCTGAGGTAAGATGTGGTTGAAATAGGGATAATGACAAACAGGGCCCTAAAACGTTCAGCCGCCTCCTCCACTTGCTGTTGGTGGAGTTACTGCAGGATGACAGAGTTCTCTGTAGCGCAGAGGCAGCACATGTGGGTTCATTGCTGAGCTGATTCTGCTGAGCCTAGAAAACTGAGCGCCTTAACAAGTCAATTCCACACCCCCTCGAATTTGTGCCTCGGTAGGGAGTCCTCAGCAGGAAATCCTCCATCTGTTTTCCTTTACTACAAGGGACTTCAGAGAATGAGTTCATTTCTCTTCAAACATCCTCACGTTGCTGTAAAACAGCACTGGGCTGAGTGATGAGAAATGTCACCAGGAATACAAGAGGACGCCTTCAAACGGAGATAGCAGAGACAGTTACACTCTGAATTAGAGTGTAGACTTGGAGAGGATTTCTTTTTCTTTTGTTACTTACATCCTAGATTTGCTTTTTTTTTTTTAAGGGCAGCTTTGTTTTTTACTACTTCTAGTAAAGCATGGATATTTGAAGAAATAAATATAAAAGGAAGATTTCTCAAAGATTTGTCCTGCTGAGTAATGAAGCATACCCTGAGGACCAAGGGATTAGAAGTAGATGAGTCTTTCTTTTTGAGCAAAAAAGCCTAATTTGAAATTCAGGATTACTTTTAAAATATCAGTGAAAGTAAGTACTTTGTCTTTGTTTTTTTTTTCTCTTTTCTTTCTTCCTAATCCCCTACTCAGCCTTTCTCGCATATTATAATCTCAATGAAGTTATCAGTTATACTATAAATGTGAGTAAAATGATTTGCCAACTCATAAATTACTTACAAGATGAGATACTGAGTTTTCTGCTCTGAACACTGTTCGGTACTAGCAGGTAGCAGGCAATATGTATAGTAATGTTTATGTTTTGATGTCGAGACTCATTTGATTTCATTAACATTTCACGTGAATATCTTTTGCCTCATTTCCTCCAGTAATATAAACGATATTTTAAATTGGAAAATGAGCAAGCAAAAGTCTCTTCTGAAAAGAGCATTGTTGCCCTAGCAAGCAAACCAATAGATTTCAACTTTCGTCGAATTCTCTGGAATATTTAGGTACATTTGCAGAAGGATCTGTAAATCTAGAGAGGAAACTTAGCTAAAACAATAACTCTTGTGAACTCCTTTTGAAATTGCCATGGAATCATATTGCAAATGTGTAAAAAAATTTTTAAAAAAACAACTCTTTAGCAAAAGGGCATTGAAACATAAAAATATGTCAAACTGCTAATATCTTGGGTTGCACTAGTAAGCTGAGCTACAGCTGTGTGTGTCTTGAAGCCTCCTCAGAACTCCGGGATTCCAGAGCTGTGAGGCTGATCTAGCTATATGTGGTTGAAGGGTACACAGGAAATCAGAGAGATTATCTAGAAAGGCCCAGAGTGTCCTGTTCCCTTAGGGGCTCCTAACATCTACCACCCCTCCCTTTACCCTCTCATCCTTATGTAGTAGCTGTAAATCCTTAAAGTTTGCTATTGGAGGGGTCATGCTACCTCTCCCAGCAGTCATTTTGGGAAAGAGATGACTGCTTCAATGTGCTATCTGGCCAATGGCTGCGCAAGAATGAACATAAAAATGATCTGTGCTTCCTACACGTCCCAGGTCCCCTAAGTCACAGAAGTCATCACCTATGCGAAGGCTCTCTACAGACCAGCATGTCTGTAGGAGAAAGACAATGGGTGAAACCCACTTCTGTGGAAGTAGGGTGCTGCATTCTTCTTCCAGCTTCCCCTATTCTATAGATGCTATCTGCCTTGACCTCCAGGAAACATGATTCCTACGCATCATCCGTTGCCATAGCCAAGTGCTCCCAGAACCGGCCTTGTTACTGCTTAGCCCTTCGGTTAAAGATCATTATCTGCCAGGCCATCTGTTATTTTCACTTAGGAGAGTGTGTTATTTCAGATCTATAGATGCCCTTTAAATTTCCCCTACATGTTGGTGTAGTAACTAGACGTAGTCCAACGGTAAAGTCCCACTGTGAACGATGGGAATCAGAGTTCCACTTTTGAGAGCATTTGTGGCAATGGTATAATCTTGGGTGGCCACAAACCCACCCTTGATAGAGGGGGAGGGGAATCTGAGAACAGTGAAAAATGAAATAAAATGAGAGTCTGGTTCTTGCCATACAGAACAGTGGTTGCTTTCAGAGGGATTGCTTGCTTTCTGGGGTGGCTATGTTTAAGAAGTCGTGCTTCTTGCTATGGGACATAATGTTACCCCTATAGCCTCTTTTATGATTGCTGGCTAGCTACCCATCAGCTATGGTGATCTTGGCATGCCACCTTTACAAAAGGGAGCCATGAAGACTAGGAGTTGTCCTACCTGGCACATTCCTCCTTAACCAGTTAAGAAAATGCTCAGTAGACTTTGCCCTCTTTAACTGGCCTGTTTTCTGCCTGCTAAATGAGAATGTGCCTTATGACCTCTTTTCCTCCAACAGAAATTATATTGCTAAATTTCAGAAGGCATCAGGTCATCTCTGGAACCCTGGGGTAGCTGTCATTTGTAAAGAGAATGGTTTGCATTAAGTGGCTTTTTTATAAACCGATATTCCAGTCATATCTGAACTGCCACATCCTGTGGTAAAGGAGATGATCATGAGGAAGATGATGATGACATCTAACAAGTATTGACTGCCATCCTTTGCTAGGTGTGATACTAAATATTCTGTGACACTTATCACATTAAATCCTCCTTACTTTACCTGTGTAATGCAGGTAATAGAGGCAGCTCATTCACATATTTCAATGGATAGGGGACAAAAAAGATCCAAGAATGATCCTATCCACTGGCATCCTGTATTCTTTTTGTTTGTTGTTGTTGTTTCTTTCATTCAACTGTCTAGCTCCCAAGGCTGTGGGTTGTCCAGGCTCCCTTCTCCATTACCTTCACTCATGGATAGTATTTCTAGGAGAAAACAGGTAGCCTAGCATAGGTAGCAGCCTAGGGTGGGGGTAAAGTGGAAACAGACATTGGGACTTCAGCAGTGAGTTTGTGCTACATGTGTTGGAAATGGATTTCAGTTGTCTCTCCTCTGTGTTAACCTCTGTGTAAAGTATAACTTCACCCATACCATGCTTTTCCGGGCTTCAGTTTCTGCAGGGTTATGGGAATAATTAAGCCCTTTTAGCTTAAAGCATTGACATTCTTGGGAGAAAATAGCATGTTAGTGAACAAATGTGTTTTAGCTGTTTGCATTGAACTAGATTTTCACTGGGAGCAAATAAGACACTTAGAAGATAGAATGAAGTCTTTCAAATTGCCAGAAAGGAGGGAGATGTCAAATTTTTTGCTGTCATAAAACAAGTTTTAAGTAAAATTTACTATAACATCTACTGTCATCAAAATTTTATTAGTATATGACAAATAGAGGTTGGCTGATTTGTAGATGATTTTTCAGCACAAAGGGCATATTAAATAATCAGTGAACATGTGAATGAAGAAATGTTTGTAAATATGGGAAGGGAAGTCACTGGGGGTTAGTAACACTTTTCTTTGTTTTTCTATTGTTTCCAACCTTGGTTATTGGGTGCATTTTTAGGTTAACTTGCCACCTTTATTATATATTCAATGATTATTTACTGAATATCTCTTGGGGCATCACTAAGGGGTATGGGGGTGGGTGTGTTAGATACAGACATACATGTAACTACATAATGTGTGGCTATCTTGATGTTTTGTGTTCAATTTTTAAAATTATTTTTTAATTTCAATTTTTATTTTAGATTGAGAGGGTACATGTGCAGGTTTGTTACATAAGTATATTATGTAATACTGAGGTTTAGGCTTCTACTGATCCCATCACCCAGGTGTGAACATAGTACCCAATAGGAAGTTTTCAGCCCATCCCCCCACCCTTTAGGAGTCCTTAGTATCTCTTGTTCCTGTTTTTATGTCCATGTGTACCCAAGATTTAGCTCCCGCTTACAAGTGAGAACATGTGATATTTGGTTTTCTGTTTCTGCATTAATTCACTTAGGGTAATGGCCTCCAGCTGCGTCCGGGTTGCTGCAAAGGACATGCTTTCATTCTTTTTTATGGCTGCATACTATTCCAGGGTGTATACGTACCACATTTTCTTTATCCAATCCACCATTAATGGGCACCTAGGTTGATTCCATGTCCTTGCTACTGTGAATAGTGCTGTGATGATATGTTCAAATATTAAACATATCAGAATAGTCCATGATTGCATTGGAGAACAAATGTACTGTGACCAGGTGATTATATGCTTTGAAGACGGTATCTAACGAGACAGAAAATCAAATTCAGAAATACTATCCTCTCACAATTTTAGATTCACACATGTTGAAACTAGAATGGATTTGGGATCATCTTATCTGACTCCTCTTTACGAATAAGAAAACCAAAGCCAGCATAACAAAATGGTTTATGAAACTTCACTAATTAGCTGCAGAGCTAGAATGAGAATTCTAGCCTCTGGCCTCCAAATCTAATGCTTTTTTTTTGTTTGTTTACTTTTTAGTTTTTATGTTTTAAAAATATTATTTTTTTACAATAATTAAAAAATAATGAAGCTATGCCCCCATGGTCATGCCAATTGCATTGCTCTTTTAAATATTTTAATGTAAAAATAATACAAAACATAATACAAAAATAATAAAATAGTCATCTACAAACCCGCCACCAAAAATGTATGTTATTTTGTATATATTAGTTCAGAAAACTTGTAAAATAAAATGAATCCCATTATAAATACAGCGAAAGTACTATTCTTTTCTCTTCCCCCTCCTTTCCAAGCTAATTATTGTCCTAAAATTACTGCATAATTTTTCCATGTGTATTTTAGTATCTTGGCATTTTTACTGTGTGTGTGTGTTTGTGTGTGTGTGTGGGTGTGTGGTGTGTGTGTGTTATAACAGGCATATTCATGTCTGTTTGTTGTATCTATTTGTGGTTATACTACAGTTTGTTTTTA